>NC_136625.1:38311961-38321961 GCF_933228915.1 Telmatherina bonti
ACATACATACATACATACATACATACATACTACGTACATACATACATAAATACAAATGTACATGCATACGTACATACATACATACATACATACATACATACATACATACATACATACATACATACATACATACATACATACATACATACATACTACGTACATACATACATACATACATACATACATATGTACATACATAAATACATATGTACATACATACATAAATACAAATGTACATACATACGTACATACATACATACATACATACATACATACATACATACATACATACATACTACGTACATACATACATACATACATACATATGTACATACATAAATACATATGTACGTACATACATAGATACATACATACATATGTACATACATAAATACATATGTACATACATACATACATACATACATATGTACATACATAAATACATATGTACATACATAAATACATATGTACATACATAAATACATACGTACATACATACATACATAAATACTTATGTACATACATACATACTACATACATACATTCATACATACACACACAAATACATATGTACATTCTTACATATATATACTTACATTCATACATACGTACAAAATAAATGTAAAATATAAATATGTGAATAAAAATAAAGTTGGGAAAAAAACAGAAAATGAACAAATCAAAAATAAAGATAGACAGACAAGTGATTATTTCCTCATATATGTATTTATTATTAGGTTAGATGTTGTATTGGGAAAAAGGAAAAACTTTGAAATGAAGCTGAATAAGGACATTAAGGACATTCTTTATTAACCCGAAAAGCTGATAAATTTGTCCTCGGTTATCATTTGACCTTTAAGAAATTAAATTACCAACAGAAAGCTTTCTAATAAAAGTCACCTCATGTGGAGAAAAACGACCTGAACGCTGGGCAGAAACTGACGTAAAAAAGAAGTGTGATAATGACCCACCAAGCTGAACTAAAGCCGCCTGACCTGCCTCCAGCCGCCTGCTGATACCTCTCTGCTCTGATGGAGTATCTGTGTCTCTGCAGGTCTGCAGGGTCAGATGTGGTTCTGGATGATTTCAGGGAAAACCATCATCTTCCTCATCATGTTCGCTTCTCTGGCTGTAACTCACAGGAGAAAATGAAGGATGAAGACGAGGATGCACTTTCCAAGCTGTTTCTGTTGGCAAACTGCTTTAATCTGTAATTTTCTGCTTTTAACATCAGTAAATTCACTCCAAGTCACATTTTTTACCATGTTTCTGCTGATTTTTGCTTCTTTGCTTTATTTTCAGCATGAGGATGTAAAGATTTAGAATAAATACACAACAGTTAAAACAACTACGTTCTGCACCAGGAAGAACTTCATTACAGGATTAGAGGTAAACATTATGGAGGATGTTGCATGGTAAAATGTTTTATTACATTATTTAGGAAGATGAAGGCTGGGTGGAACAATCCAACTTCCTGAGCATCGCGCCCAGCGTGCACGCCTTCCAGAAGCTCCTCGTGAGCTTCATGGCTTCCTGTCAGGACAAAGCTGCTCATCGCAGCAAACTCTGCTTGACTGACTGAGCATCACTGAGTTCTTACTTCCACATCAGCTGCTTTGAGTTGGATCAGTCACCTCCCCGTATCTTTACTCAGAGCCGCACCAAAACGCCATCATAAACCGCCCTGGATTCACCATGGCAACCACTAGGGCTGTGACGACATGCTTTTCGATTCGATTTATATTGCGATTCTCAAAATTCTTCAATATTGGTGATTTTTGTGGATTTAAAACATTTTTTTTCGTATAAAACTTCTTTTTGCTGGTATTTTTCCTTGATTTCAGTCAGGAGAAAACAACGCAGTAGCCAGACCATCATTCTGCTGCTATAAAGCCCAAGAAGTAAAGAGCAATAAAACCAACAAGAATGACAACAATTTTATAGTGGATTAATTTTATTTATTTGGAAAAAAAAAAAAAATTCCAACAAAAAAATCGATTTTAAAATTGTGAAACAAAAAATCCAGATTTTCAATTCTTCGATTCAATGTTCCCAGCCCTAGCAGCCGCGGAGAGGCAGCTGGTTGTTCCACCCATCTGGAGGGAGAAGTTTGCTCGTCAGCAGCTGCTGCTGCTGGGTACACTCTCAAAAATAGAGGTACAAGATAAGGACATTTCTGTACCTATAGGTACATTTTAAAGAAATGTTCTCTCAAAAGTACAATACTGGTCTTTAAGAGACCAGAAGCACCTTCAGAGTACGAAAAAGGGTTCAAAGTGACATAAAGTACAAATTTGTACCATTTCGACCATAAGGGAACCTGCAGCATTGAAAAATGTGATGTTAATGGCTGTAAAGTTACAAACTAGAGCAGAGTTGAGTGATGACAGTAGTACTACTACCAGTCATTTACTACACCAGACAATGAAGGTCAGATGCTGCAAACTAAGTGTATGGCTGGTCAGTATTTTGAGTTTTTGAAGATTATTTCTAGATTAAAGATAAGATAATATTGCTAAGTGGAATGGACCAGGCCTAATGCTGTGGAAACATAAAAAAAACATAACTTGATAAGGTGAGGTTGAACTTGATAAGGTACAAAACTAGACCAGAACTGAAGGGTACAGAAATGTCTCTCAAAAGAGTACACCCCCAGCGACAAGCATTTGTACCTTTTTAGGTACAAGCTGGTACCTCTATTTTTGAGTGTGTGGAGAAAAGCATGATGGGAGAAAACTGCAGCCTGAGTCCATGTGGAAGTTTGATCCACTGATCATTTAACCGTTAAACGGGAACATGTGGTTAAAACGTTGCTGGAAAGAATAAAATCTTCATTTCATCCAGATTCCGTCCCACTGAGGAAACATTCACGCAGGAAACTCAACGTTAAGTGGAAATAAATCCTCTAATCAGGTCATCTATGAGAGAACATTTACTTTTATTTCACACTGGTTGATAAATTTAGAGGTTATTTTTACATCTACTGTCAATCCAGCATTTGCTTTTTTAACCCCGTCGGCGTTCTTTCACCCAATAAATAGATTTTACAGAATCACACGTGTCCTGATGCAGCTGAGACTCCGACCACAGCAGGAAACCTGCTGCTGGACTCTGAGTTTATACATTTGGTTGATTAAAATCTACAGAAGCAGATTGATGTCCTTCATCACGGAGGAGGAAGAGGATGGTGAGGAGGAGAGACACCGTCTCCAGAGAGACAGACACGTTTCTGCCATCACACATTTCAGAGTGGGATGGTGTGACCTGATGACTCCATCTCCGTTGTCCTGCTCAGTGTCCTGTGTTTGTTCAGACCCGACAACCACCAACTGGAGACGAGACGTGGAAAAATAAAGGAGCAGATTTCATCGTAGGACAGTAAGTTTAGAAGATTTCACAAGCCAGTGGGGGAGGGGGGCATAAGGTGGTGCCAAATGAAGGATA
The DNA here is from genome assembly GCF_933228915.1 of Telmatherina bonti. Lineage (NCBI taxonomy): Eukaryota > Metazoa > Chordata > Actinopteri > Atheriniformes > Telmatherinidae > Telmatherina > Telmatherina bonti. The sequence continues at coordinate 38,315,406 of NC_136625.1, forward strand.
CAACAAGCCGAGGCCAAACAGAAACGCTGCATTGAGAAGCAAAACCCTAAAAGAGGTTTGCCAAAACGTAGTGGCACCACTAACACGGTGCGTACGGACAAAACGAGCTACCTGCAGAGTGTAGACAGGCTACTGTAAACTCACCTGGTCCCCAACCTCCCACCACACACCTTCCCACAGGTCACCAACTCCCCTCCAACTCGATCCGGTCAGAGAAGCTGAGGTGCTAAGACGGTGAAACAGAAGGAGCACCAGACTTCTGCAGGGAACAGTTTCTGATGTTACAAAAGCAATTTTACCAAAAGTATCAGCACAAAGTTCACGTCTTTCTGTGACGTCATGTTGGAGAATAACTTCAAGGCCGTGCTGTAAGTCATAAAGACATGATACTCCCACAAATGTCTGGAAAAATCTTCCCTTTACCGTAATAGTTGTGCATTAATTCAGCTTCTAAACATCTGGAGTGGCGTTGCTACAGGCAACCAGCTGCTTCAGGTGGGAGAAGACGGGTAGAAACTCAGGGTTTCTTCGTGATGGAGCTGCCAGTCACTTTGCAGAATCAGTTACCATGGCAACAGAGTCAAGGCAAGAGTGTGCTTTCTGGCATGGAAACCCCAGAGTTTCCCCCAATCCAGGTCAACACAGAGTTTCAGCATGACCCGCTTTCTGAGGCAGACCCATAGACTGTATATAAAAGACGGGCGGAGCCTCCGTGACGTCACCCGTAGGTTTCTGAAGAGCTGAATTGAAGCTCGGTGGGCGGTTCCTACCATCACCATCTTGGCAGGGACATGCGTGTCGTCTCACCTGGAAAATACAAATATGGGCAAAGAGGTGGAGCTGAGAGGGGGGCTGTGAGCATCATGGTGGATGATTGACATCGAGCAAACTCCAAGCTTTCTGTAAGCTAAGAGCTAACCAAGCTAACCTGGAGATAACAGGAGCTAACCAGCTAACGGAGGTAAGCGGGCTAAAGCTAAGTCACGTTGTTAACCGGCTAAAAACCGCGGTTGTTCTACGTTCTTCTGACTTGAAGCGGGAGATCGGGTACCTGTCAATCAAAAGGACACGCCCCTAAATATGCTGAATTTCAAGATTAAATTACTTTTAAATGGGCAAGTTAGAAAAAAATTCACCCCCCCCCCCCCCCCCCACACACACACACAGCTGTCATGAAGGTAAACCTGACCTATTAAACCTAAAATGGATTTTTGTACCAGGCTGTAAACATGTTTATTCCTGCTGCAAACATGTTTATTCCTGCTGTAAACATGTTTATTTCTGCTGTAAACATGTTTATTCCTGCTGTGAAGTTGGTCTTTTTAACATGGGAGTCTATGGGGATTTGCTCTGTTTTGCAGCCCCTAGTGGATGAAGGGGGAACTGCAGGTTTATGTACTTCTACATCGGCTTATCAGCAGGGCTCGGGTTGGTGGTTCTCCTCCGGTCCAGCAGGGGACGGTGTTGCTGCTTTCACCTGGTTCTGTTCCTTAGAAGAAGAGGCAACATGTCGGCTCCCTGCCCCAGGTGGGGCTGTTAGGTCAGCTGGACCAGCATCTCCTCGCTCCTGTCGGTGTTCAGGCGGAGGTTTATCCGGGAACATGTTTCCAGAAGCGGCTCGGTGTCTGAAAGCTGCTGCTGCTCGTGGCGGAGTGGGAAAGCTGCAGGCTCAGAGGCACTTCGGTGCGAGCTGCTGCTTGCAGGCCAAGATCTACCCTCCACCCAGACCCAGGGAGAAGGTGGAGATCCCCGGCCTGCAGAGGGTCACCTACGCGGAGAAGATGCACTACGTGCCGGGGCTGGCCAAGCCTGTCCACCCGCCGTGGGACCAGGACCGCAGGGACCCCCGGTTCTACACCTCCCCCCCAGCGCACCACATGCCTCTGTACAAGGAGAAACCGTGTTTTATCTTCAACCAGAGGACCAATGTCCTGGAAGGTAACCTGACCTGAACCCAGACCCCCCATGCTGGAAAACCACAGTAAGATGTAAACATGATTGATCCGGTTCTGATTGGTTTATTGATTGTTCCAAACCTCCTTTTCCCCAGGAGTTCGTCAGGCCGCCTGGCTGACCAAAACCAAGGTGATGTCTGGGTTTCCTTCTCACCTCCTCTCTCTGGCAGAGACTCCGGAAAACCAGCTTCCCAATCAGGATGAGCTGGTAAAGAACGCCATCAGACATGCCCGGTTCTGGGACACCACGGAGAGCCGGCCCGGCAAAGACAAATACAGGTAGGGACAGACGGGTCCACCTGCTGCTTGTCTGCTTTTATATGAGCTACAGAAAGAACCAGAACCAGGCAGAAAAACCTCCATCGGAACCTGAACCAGAACCTGGCAGAAAAATCTCCATCAGAACCAGAACCAGGCAGTAAAAACCTCCATCAGAACCAGAATCAGGCAGTAAAAACCTCCATCAGAACCAGAATCAGACAGTAAAAACCTCCATCAGAACCAGAATCAGGCAGTAAAAACCTCCATCAGAACCAGAATCAGGCAGTAAAAACCTCCATCAGAACCAGAACCAGGCAGTAAAAACCTCCATCAGAACCAGAATCAGGCAGTAAAAACCTCCATCAGAACCAGAATCAGGCAGTAAAAACCTCCATCAGAACCAGAATCAGGCAGTAAAAACCTCCATCAGAACCAGGGAGGAGGTCCTTCTTCCTGGGCCGGTTGGGGTGGAGATGTGGCCCCTCCCACCACTGAAAGGTGCCTTACCCAGGAACACAGCAGAGGCGTGGCGTTCCATCAACGTTTTAGGGAAGAGCATCATTCCTCAGGGCTGTATGGAAGTTTATCATCGATTTACTAAGAAGCAGCAGCGTAGTGGAACATGTACCGGTACGTAGAACTGGGCGATATGACGGTATATATCGTCTGGACGATAGAAAATATGAGGTTGTATCGTTTTCGCCACCATAAGCTGCTTTACTGCAGTATTTTACATCAAGACGCGCTTTACAGCACACTGCAATAAATAAACATGTAGGAAGACGGTAGCAGACGTGTTTCAGAGGATAATTCACTAAAAGATGAGCAGCCGACCCAAACTGATGATCTTGTTCCTAAAGGAGGGAAATTTCTGTCTGAATGTGGTTTGGATATAAAAAGAGCGACGTGGAACCGACAACAGACTAGCTCACTGTCCCAACAACGGACTCCAACACAACTAACTCATTTTATCACCTGCAGGAATCAGGATAAAGAATCCAGAATTAAGAATAGAGTCAATAAAAGCAGCAAAAGCAGCGTCAAGTGGAGACGAAAGCTCAGAATAAACTCCAGACGCTGCAGCAGGTATTTACCTGTGGAACGTCATACGGCCATAGTTCCCCCAGATGGAAGGAGATCACTGCTGCTGTTGCCTAGCAACATCTGATACATAACTGATGACTGACACAACATTACACATTTTATGTTGTTATGGGGTTATGAAATGAGCGATATCGGGATATCTGCTTTTCCGCCAGTCATCATCATGAGTCAGGAAATCGTCGTGGTCCCTAAAAACTCCCCCATCCTGATCCTACCATCAACATCCATTGTGAAGCGTTACACACGTGTCACTGCAATATTTATGTTTATTCAGTAATTACACTCGTTGCTACACACCCTCTCAAAATCAACTAGTTTATATTCCAATTAGTTGCCATAGCAACATTTTAATTAATAACATGCAGTGCTATAACTCTTACGGATTTCTGGAATAAAAGCTCAGTTTTGGACCATGTCTGTAATATTCCAGGCTTTTTTTCTACGAGAATAAAAGTCTGACAGGAACGAGAACACAGGTGAAATGTGGATTAAATTCATCATCTCGTCAGCTGTGATGCCAGTTTTTCTCTCCAACATGCTACGACACACTACGCATGCGATACGCATAAAGGACAAAGTTTACAGAGAGAAGTACTGGTGCAACTTTCAGGCCCTGTTTTGTGTGTGTGCAGCTTTCTAAGCGATTTATGTGATTAAGACGTATTTGTAATCTAACAAACTAATTGGTTTCATCAAGATTATTTAAGATTAAATCTGATTAAATCTTTAAGATTTAATTCTTTAAGATTAAATCAGAGTATCATCTGCATAGAAGTGAACATTCCTGTCTAATGATAAAACCTGAAGGAAGTGGGAACAAGAAGGAAAGTACAGACAAAAAGTGCAGAAAAGTGATTAACATACCCTGATAGGCACATCGGGGGGCAACTTGGGGTTCAGTGTCTTGCTCAAGGACACTTCGGCACAGTCAGGGAAAGCCTGGAATCGATCTCCAAACTTTCCATTTGAAATACAACTTCTCTTCCCCCTGAGCTACATCCTCTACTGGACTACAATGTTCTGATCCATGGTACCAGATGCAGGACTGGGATCCAACAGAACCAGTCAAGACAGGAGTCCTTCATCTGAGGCCATGAGGCCGGTGGCAATCTTCACCGGGTCTGTCTCCGGAGTGAAATGACCGACCATTCAGACTGGAACCATTTTTCAAAGAGTTCCACATATAAAGGTTTTTATAATCTTACGGTTCTGGATCAAGAGGAAGTTACTTCCTAAAACCTCATTCTCGGTCTGCGTAAACGTTTCCCACCCTGATCCTGCTAATCCAGCCGTGTTTTACTGTGTTTACTCCTCAGCAACACTTTGCTACTCAACCTGCTCCACCTGTGTGCATCTCTACGCTCCAGCCATCCCGCCGTCGGACGGAGGATCCTTGCAGGGAACTATTCCCTGGCAGCCACTTGGAAGAGAGGTACAACATCCTGGCAGTCAGCATAATTCAGACAGAAGCACACAGCCTGGTAACGCTGCATGATTGTGGTCCAGGTGAAGACCTGTTCCAGGTCCGGGGTCTGAACGGTTTGCTGCAAAGCAGCATGGATCCTCTGCCGGAGGTGTTTGGGAAAAAAGAAGTTTCAGAAACATCGGATCACGTCCTGGAAACCTTCCACCCCATCTCTCCCACCATCGACCTCCAGGCAGTAAACGTGTATAAAGAGGAGGCGGTGTGCACAGGTGAGAACATCCTCAGTCGTGGTTGGGTCTAACCAGAGCACGCTGCGTTCAGGTTCCTCCCTGAGCCGGAGATTCCAGGTTAACTAGATCAAACTTCCTTCACTGCACCAGGTTTCAGGGACGACTACCCTTACCCTCATGCTCACACGCTGTACTTCCTGGAATCAGTCGATCCTCGCTGTAAGCTCCGCCCAGAACAGTTCAGAGCCAAGATGGTCATGTTCACCTTTGGGAATGCTCTGGCACGTGCACACAAACTCTACGGGGTGAGGATGAACACACACACATATACAAACTGAGAGCCGTTGTACATCCTCCCAGTTAATCCTTTTCTCTCTGTGAGTCAGACTCAGCCACGGAGTGTTTTAGACCGTCCCATAACTGTTCAGGCAGTTGGGACCAACGGGAGACTTTTCCAGTTTCTGGTTTTCCAGCTCAACACAACGGATCTGTCAGGAGATGACGGCGCCAAGAACCTGGTAGGCTCCGTTTGCTCTGTGAGAGGATGGCATGTTTGTAACACGCCAACATGAACAGAAGTGATGTTCCAGGAACCAGCGGCATGCAGCTGCATATAAGGTTCCATATAACTTACATACCAGTTCTATGTTACTTACATACATATCAGTTACATATTAGTTACATACCTGTTCTATACTAGTTACATACCAGTTCAATATTAGTTACATACGAGTTCCGTATTAGTTACATAACGGTTCTGTATTAGTTACGTACCAGTTACATCCTGAGATTTTATGACTGGATAAAAAGTTTAAAAAAAAAAAAAGAATATCTTGTTGATGTGTTAAACCTGAGCTCATTTGCCATGGAAACGCATCTTTCTCCCTCAACCAGACACATTATTGGCCAACCAGAAGTTGGGTCTTGGAAAACGATTGGTAGAGAGATTCCGCCTGATGCTATAGTAAAGAAACACTGACACTGAGCCGGACGGCAGAAATGCTCTTTCTGGGAACATGCCCACATCGGATCCAGACCAGGGTGTTCAGATCTGGACTGAATTATTCCCCAGTAGATTCACTGACACGCAGCTTCTGATCTGTAAAAATTTGATTCTGCTTTTGAAAATAAAAACAAACCTTTTTTTCAGGATTTTTGTCATAGCAGATCCTACAGGTTGATTCTGGTGCCACCTACTGACTCTTCTTGACATTGCAGACTGGAGTACAGATGTGGTCTGGAACTTCTTAAAGAGGAATCATTCTGAATTATATGATTTGTGTTAAAAAAAAAATCTATCCATCCGTCCATCCATCCACCCACCCACCCATCTTTCCATCCATCCTGTCACGGCGGGCGGTGAGGACAGTGAAGGAGTGGACTCAAACGCAGAGACGAGGGAACAGAGATGCAGGTTCAAGACCAATTTATTTTCCATCAGAGGAACCCAGGAGACTAAGAACAGTAAATGATCCCGCAACCAAAAACTGAAACTGACGGGTATAAATACACTGGGGAACCAAACAAGACACCGATGTAGTGAATGAACTAAAACAAGACCAGGTGAACCTAATAAACAG
>NC_136625.1:38326961-38364461 GCF_933228915.1 Telmatherina bonti
TAGCTGTTTAAACTGCGATACGTGCACGCGCAGACAACATTTCTGACATGTCATGCACATTAATGTTATGGTGAAAACATGTGGGTAGTGTGACCCTGTCAGGTGTGTCAGCTGGACACGTGGACAGGTAAGTTCCTGTCCACTGATGGTGAGACTGGACCATCAGGTGTCTGACTTTCTGCCTGAGCGTTTCTGCAGGAAACTGTCGACATCAAACCACCGCAGCACTTCGTGTATCCACCTTACTGTCATAGAGAACTCTAGAAAATATCAGGAGACTTTATTATCCTTGTAGGGAAATTTAGTTAAAAAAAAAACAAAAAAAAACAGCAGCTGGAGGAAAAGAACATTTCTCAGATGCATCAGTCTGATTTTATACAAGATAACTGGAATAAAATGTAAGTAAAAGCAACATGCATTCTGCTTCTGATGGAGGTTTTCCTGCTGTGTGTGTGTGTGTGTGTGTGTGTGTGTGTGTGTGTGTGTGTGTGTGTGTGCGTGCGTGCGTGTGTGTATTATACATATAAACTAAAATGTTTAATTTGAAACAGTAAAGAACTAAAAGGGAGAAGAGTGCTGTGTAAATGTAGAAGCTCTGCATGTTCAGGAAGATATCTCCTGCTTCATTCATTAGAGATGCTCGGTGACTTTCATCTTGTTTTCTTCTGTCTCAGGAGATACTTTACTCCTCGCTGAAATGAGTTCTGGCGTATCCGCGGACCTGCTGGAGGAGGAGGAGGAGGAGGAGGGGGGGGGGAGTATGAACCCTACAGAAGTGAGGATGAGTCAGATGGTGATGTCCTGCCACTGTAACCATCAGCAGGAGCTGAGTGTGGGACAGCTGCTGAAGTGGATGGACTCCTGTGCCTGTCTCTCTGGTTAGACCTGCAGAGCTCATAATTAAAATACATTTATGTTATTGAACCGGTTCAGATTGTGTTGATCAGATAACCTGTTCCCAAACCTGAGTTCGGTTCTGGAGGTAGAAACTCCGTCAGGTTTGTCTTCTCATGTTTTGGTTTTGCTCCGTAAAGCACCATGAAGTGTTTGAGTTGTAAGCGTATGTTGTAAGCAAAGCTAACCCAGACAGGAAGTGACATAATTCTGCTTCGTACAAGCAGCTGAGAGGCATGCTGGGAGTCCATGTGTCACCGCCTCCATGGACGACATCCACTTTGAACACACCATCAAGTAAGAGGAAGTTCATGTGTGTGCACAGATGGGTCATCCTGAATGTACTAAGTCCTCTGTCTCTGCAGCGCGGGTCAGGTGGTCAACATCAGGGCGAAGGTCAACAGAGCTTTTAACACCAGTATGGAGGTCAGTGAACGCGCCGTCTGGTTTTATTTTAAAGTCTGTTGAAGGTTTTATGATCATTTGAACTAAAGCTGGAAAACAAGAACTGTCTCTGACAATATCTGCTGTCTCTGCCTCCTTTGCTTGTATAGTTTGGGATTTAGAATGAATTATGCTCAGCCTATGAATACAGACACCTTAAATACCAACATTGTCCCCACGTGTTGCGGCTCAGGTGGGCATACAGGTAAGCTGTGAAGACCTGTTCTTCGACCGTCACTGGAGGGTTTGCCATGCCTATGCCACATTCGTTACACAGAGGACAAGCTCGGGAAAAAGAGTAAGTAACATGGGATGTGTGGTATTCCATTATCTTTAATTGATGAATATAATAACTGTCTACATTATGAAGGATTAATAAGTCTAGTTGCTACAGGAGTCAGTGGAGTGGCTCTGGCTGATGTCTGAGTACAGTGACTTACTGTTGTCAACATCAGGAGCCTTTCCAGGAAATTTCAGGCCAAAGCAAGACATGAATTAGGCTGGGGTGACTGATCAATAGATATCACACGAGAATGTCCATTAGTATATTCGTTAACATTGAATAGAAATTAGGGTGGGGAATCCAGGGGTTCTTAGACGTCTCAAAACCAGAAATAACAGCTTTGACCCCGTCAAAAACAAAACTCGCTTGATAATTTTATATTTATAGAAATTATAATAACTTAAAATCAAAGCTTTGATTGGTTTGAAAAAAATGCACAATAATGAAAATGCATAATAATGAAATGATTGCACTCATGGTATCGGAAGTAGGGGTGTAATGGTACATGGATCAGTATTTGGATTTTAGGGACAGAACGTTCGCTTTGGAACAGAGACATACCAAGTTCCCACATGAACGATTAACTCTGCAGCTTCAACCTCTGGCTAGCAGACGTTGTGGAGATATAACATTACGGCTACCGAATATTATGGCTAGAAGGTGTTATGGCAAACGAATGTTATAGATAGATTATGACTAATAAATGTATTGGCTAGTGGACGTGCGGACTAGTGGACATTGTGGCTAGTGGATGTTATGGCTAGCGTACATTATGACTAGCATATGTTTTGGCTAGTGGACAAAAGGACTAGTGAACATAAGGGCTAGTGGACATTATGGATAGCAGATGTTATGGTTAGTGGACATAAGGACTGGTGACCATTATGGCTAGCATACATTATGACTAGCATATGTTCTGGCTAGTAGACATAAGGATTAGAGGATGTTGTAGCTAGTGGATGTTATGGCTAGTGGACATGTGGCTAGTGGATGTTATGTCGAGTGTACATTATGATTAGTAGATATTTTAGCTAGTGGACATAAGGAATAGTGGACTTTATGGCTAGTGGACATTATGGCTAGCAGAAGTTTTGACTCATGGACATAAGACAAGTAGACATCTGGACTAGTGGACATAATGGCTAGCAGAAGTTTTGACTCATGGACATAAGACAAGTAGACATCTGGACTAGTGGACATAATGGCTAGCAGAAGTTTTGACTAGTGGTTAGATAGTTGGGGAAGATGCCGGTTTGCCCTGGCAGACCTAAAACATGTTGTGAGGGTCTGTTTGGAACGTCTGGCAGAGTCTCTTTTCAGAAAGAGCTTTAACTCCCACCTCCAGCTGAGTTTCAACCATGTCCTGAGTGAAGCAGGAGACATTGAGACCAGGTTGACCGTATTCCACGCCTCCATTGTCGAGGAGCCTAACCGTAGCTGTGGTCATAGGTTGTCGGTGTCTGTTGTGTTGGTAATCCCAAACCTGTTAGTAAACACCAGCACAGAGGGATGCCATCAAGCTAAAGGAGTCCTAATGGGACGTTGTGGCCTGTGGGACTCTGGAGGCTGATGGGTATCCGTTGGCGAAGCACTGCACAACTTTGATGTTTGCAGAAACTTGGGGCGTAGGAAGAGTTCAGAGAGGCCATGGAAATCCAATCCTGAACTGGTCTAAAGAGATTCTGGTCAACCATTTGACGGCTCAGGTGGGGGAAGCAGTGCTTTAGCAAAGCTGTGGAATGAGATGACTTTGCATCGGGATGTTGAAGGTCGCTGGAAGGGATCACACTCCTCAGCTTCCCTGATGCGACTAGGGTACAATCTAAATGGTCTATAATAATGTACTTTACTTTCCAGGTGACATTGAGGCCTATTGTTCCTCACACCCAGAAGGAGCTGATTGAATACAGCGTAGCAGCTGAGAGGAGGAGGGTCAGAATGCTACACGATGACATTATCAAAGATTTGCTCTACACTGGTTCTATCCAGCAGGGTGAGCTTGAAGATTTCATGCTTTTTATTTAGTTTATTTAGGGGCTATTTAGTTCAATTTCAGTAGATTTATATTTACATAGAGGCATGTGTATAATTGTGTTTATACAGTTTAATGAACCTCAAAGAAACTTTGGGACATCCAGGAAAAAAAATCAGAAAAAAAAACAACTTGTGAGACTTGCAAGGCTTCTGGGATGTCAGTGATTCATCTGAATGTACAACTGAGTGTCATCTGCATAAAAATGGTCATTTTATAAGTTTGTAAGGATGTCCTTCGGGAATAAAAATTATGAAAATGAGCACATTAATGAGTGAAAACTATATGTAAGTAAAAAAGCCATTACAAGGAAATGGTTGAAAGTAGACTCACCTAATATCGAGGAATCGATGAATATTGAGTTTGAAATTTTACACAATGGAAAATCTTTCACCCTCTAAACAGAAAACAGACAATTTGACCAGATCTGAACGAAATGGGCTGAGTAGGTAAAACCTGCAGGAATTGATTTTATCTGAATCCATCTGATTTGTGGTTCTTACAGTGAAATGATGAAAGCGTCCCTGCTCAACTGTTTGACCTATAAAGTATTATAGAAATGGAAATCAGAGTGAAAAGAGACTTTAAGACATCCATCTTTCATATTTCCTTGTTAGAAGACAGCTGTAGCTTTTTACATCATCTGTTAGTGAATTCCACTACAGCGGCTTTAAAAAGCAGATCATGCGAAGGCTGTAACGTCTACATACCAGTTATAAACAGAGACTATTCTGGTCCATCGGACAGAACTGGCAGGACGATGGTGGACTAAATCCACTCGCCATGCAGGAGCTGTTTAGGATCTTATACTACACAAACTGGTGTGATATTTTCAAAGCTCAGTCGGTTGTTTCTGTAGAATCTGACCATGATGGTACTTTAATCAAGGATTTTACAGCTTGTTTATGTAGTGATTATAGAGTTCTGATGGTGGATTCACTGGCCTGCCCCCAACAGTTGGTGCAGTAGGAAAAATGTAAAAAAACAAAAACGTACACAAATAATTTGGCCAAATGGAGAGATGACTGAATAAGATCATATTTAATGGTTTTTGTTATTTTCATGATGTGTTTCTGGAAGTTAAGAATCTAAAGTGAGACCAAGATACTTAAATTCAGCGACTGCCAATAGATTCATTTCTAGTGAAAAAGTCTGCGGTAGGAATCTGAGCTCTGGTTTCTCTTTTTGCCTTGCTATATTCAAGGTAAGACGAGATAAATACGTGTTTTTCAGCTGCCAGCTGAGCAGTCTTTACATGTGTGAATAAAACGCATCATCAGCGTATAGTTGTACTTCTGCTCCACGACGGCGTTGTGCAACATCTAAAGTAAAGGTTCTAACACAGATCCTTGGAATATTCTAGTGTCAGTGTTGTGCAAGTTTTCTGCTTTTCATCACCTAGAAGGTTCCTCTCATTTCAGTATCTTTTAGGTTAGAAGCGAGAGAGAAAGACTGGACTTGAGCAAGAAAAGAAATGAAAGTGTTATTCTGGACCTAAAATGCTACTAGTCAGAATAGATCTGCAGGTGGAACAGATGTGTGGACAAAAACAGGTCATTTCTTTAGCATCTTCTGTCTTCCCTAAATTTAAAGCAAGAAAAGAAAACTACAAAATGTAGAAATATCAACAATAACTCTGGACAGATACCCTTCTCTCATCAGAAAATCATTAAAATGAACTTCTGACTTCTTTTTCAGCGCAAATGGATAAAACTTGCACAGAAGTTTCATTTTTATTTATTTCAGTCCATAAATTTCCTCCAAACAGTCATGCAAGGTGTTGGAAGTGGAGCTTCAGGACTGCAGTGCTGCGGAGCGCTCCTGGTGTGCAGTGCATTGTGGGTACTGTAGTGGGTGGTAGGTGTAGCGTTGGGGAAATGTAGGCAGACTTTCATAATGTGAACGAGACATGTTTTGTTCAAAAGAACTTGATAAGTACCTGAGGGTAGATTTGATCTGCCGTAAAACGAGAGGCCATCCAACGTACAAAACACAACAGACACAAAAAACACTAAAAATATAAACACAAAGAAGTGGGTACTTTCAGAGAGATCAACCCATTCATGTCAACACGACCCATTCTGCTCCACATGCATCTTTTCCTCAAACACGCTGCAGACATGGAAGTCATGAAAATAAATGTGCAACAGGCTGAATCAGTGTTTCACAGCAGAGTTTGTGATGCTTTTTGGACCAAAATATTCAAATATTCTGTGTTTTAACGTGAAACGTGTGTGTTTGTGTGTCAGGCGACAGCTCAACAGGAAGTGATGCGAAGGCAGCAGAGAAGACCAAGGTGGAGAGTGTCGAACTGGTTCTACCGCCACATGCCAATCATCAGGTTAGTGAGGCAGGTTGTGGTTGTAGACGCTCAGCTCTTCAGCCTGCTTCTTGTCTTTATTTTAGTCACCAGTAAAAAGGCAGGGGCACCTTTCTTTACCTGCTTTGGTGTTTGTCTCACTTTGAGCTCCTGCCTGCAGTTCATCATGACCATAGACTGTATATAAAGAGATGGGCGGAGCCTCCGTGACGTCATCCGTAGGTTTCTGAAGAGCTGAATTGAAGCTCGGTGGGCGGTTCCTACCATCACCATCTTGGCAGGGGCATGCGTGTCGTCTCGCCCGGAAAATACAAATATGGACAAAGAGGCGGAGCTGAGAGGGGGGCTGTGAGCGTCATGGTGGATGATTGACATCGAGTGATCTCCGAGCTTTCTGTAGCTAAGAGCTAACCGAGCTAACCCGGAGATAACAGGAGCTAACCAGCTAACGGATGTAAGCGGGCTAAAACTAAAGATTTAAATTGCAATTACAATCTCCACCGATGATATTAGGCTGGCAGTGAAGATAAGGTTACAAAGAAATTTTCAAAAAACTTTTGGCTTGTCCTCATTAGGACCACATATGCTAACCAAATTCAATGCGAGAGATAAAATCCTACCCTGAGAGATCAGGAACCTTCTCTGGTCGTCATGAATAGTGTTCATAAGTTGAAAAGGGATTGGTAGCATGTATAATTTGACCAGGTCACCTACATTTTACTAATTTAATTTCGGCAACTATAATATAATATATATATATTAGAGTGTAGGTTTTTAAGTCTGTTCATTACCTGTTAACTTATTGAGTCCCCTGAAATTCCAGCCTGTAAATCTTAAATCATAGTTTCCATGTTGCTTTAAGTGCAATGAAACTTTTATTGTTGATCACACGCGTTACAACAGTTCTTTTACAACAGTAAAAGAATAAAACAACTAAAATATTAAAAACTAAATCAGGCATATAGAAACACTTAATCTTTGAAGTCCCACCCCCTCCCCATATTTAGACTGAATGATAAAGACCACACTAAGGAGGAGTGATTCACCTGTAGGGACGTCTAACTGCGCCCCCCTCCCCCCACACACCTGCATCCCAGCCTGAATAATCACACACTAAATATCCTGAAAAAATAAAAAGTGCTTATAAAACTAACTTAACGGAACCAGTATGAAACTACTATGCACTCATATTATTATTTCCACGTTATCAAGTTTTACCCCGAAGCCATCAAGAGTACCTATCTTGGTGTTAATCGGGATGACAGCTGTCCGGAGTGACTGCAGTTCATTTAGCACTGCAGCAAGATCTGTCTGTTGGCTAGTCGCATTGTTAGCATCATCAGCTACTCTAGTAGTTTTTGGTCTCTGAGAACCTCGGGATCTAGAGTTGTTTGTTTAAACAAACAAAAGTGTTTCTGACGAGGGCTTGGTGGACTTTTAGCAGGGCTGTGACCAGGGCTGGATTAAAAGTGCACAGACTCCTGGGCCTAGAGTGTTCCAGGGGCCCCCTTCCCCACCACAACATTGTGAAAATTGTGAATTACACACTGTGAAACGACATTTATAACATCTCTCAGCCAGTGGTACCAATAACAAGACACTAGACACTGTGGGGTAACTATCTGGCTTTTATGTAAATTTAGTTTAATCTCTAAACTGCTGGTGTTTGCCCCTCATGGGCCCCAAGTGGAAGTGGGCCCCTGGGCCTGTGCCTATAATGCCCATTGGATAATCCGGCCTTGGTTGTGAGGAGCTCCCACCCCAAACTGCCATCTTGATCCAGTAGCTCCACAGCACCCCTAGTTTCTATACTTATAGCATATTTAGTAAGTTTTGTTCCAAAAAAACCCCATTTGTCATAAAATGTTTACCAAGTGGGATCATGGTGGGACAGTTCTAGACTCTGTGTCGTGCATTAAAACTGTGAAATGTATGGCTCCTCCTTGTTTAATCCCTACAACTTGGATGGTATTTGTTTGCTGCTTCTCTCATGACTTAAAGCGAAGTCGTGTCATCACAACAGTTTAACAACACTAAGGAAATGATTTATTTAATCATCACTTAACACAGATCCCTTAAAAGATTAAAAATTGACATTAAAAAGACATAAATCAATGTAAGAAATGCATGTATTTTTAATATAAAAGTTTCCCTATATATTTATGTGTGTATTTATTAACTTTTCATCCATTAATTGGCCATATATGGTATTTATATTGGGTTGTAAAACTACGGCATATAAATAAATGATCCTGCTTTTCTGAATCATGCTGATAGATGTCGGACATCCCACCTTTGCAAGTAAACACTCGCTGACACATTGTTTGCCTTGCAAACATCTTCACTGAGGCTGCCTTCTCACGTCTGTTTTGCAGCGTTTTTGATTCTGAGGAGTAGAGTTCCAGGTACAGTAGACATTCTTAAAAGCTTCTGAGGAGCGCGGATGAGTAAGGTCTGATTCTTTACTGCCCAGATGGCGCAGATGGGAGGGGGCGGGGCCTGTGATTCTGTGTTTTATACGGAACAAAGTGCGTCCCATGCTGGTTCAATCCAGGATGCAACATTTATTTGTCAATTAAAGAACGATTCCATATTTACCATTTTTGATCAGTTCAAAGCCTTTTGCTCGTCATGCTGTTGTTGCTAATGCGAATGCTTTAAGCTAATGTTTCATCACAGTGTCCATGTTGTGTTTAGGTAAATACGTTTGGTGGACAGATTATGGCCTGGATGGTGAATGTAGCTACAATTGCTGCCAGGTAAACTCCCTCATAAAGTACCTGTGCATGAACACACCTGGTTGTAGGACGTGAATTTGTTTCTGTCCAGATGGCTAGGCTAACATCTCTGCTAACAAGACTGGTAACTTATATGTTTTAGTTTGTTTTGAAGTACAAATAGTAACAGAAGAAGAGCAGCTGGTGGAGATTGCAGTTGTCTTCTGTGATTTTCACCGTTTCATGAACTAAATGATAATTTTAATGACTAGAAATGATCCGATGGAATCCCACCATCAGCGTTTCATGAAGAACAAACTCTTGTTTGCTCTTTCTACCTCGCCCCAGCCGTCTGTGTCAGGCTCATCCGACTCTTCGGACCATCGACATGTTCACCTTCCGAGGACCCTCTCAGGTTGGAGACAGGCTGCTGCTGAGGGCTATCGTCAACAACGCCTTCAAAAACAGGTTTGTTCATCAGCGTCTCTGAGGTACAGAAAATAAACGCAGAGAAGCTCGACTGTGGGGGCGGGGGGGGTTGGTGTTGCAGAGAGGGAGATGAAACCAGAGCGGATTTCTTCCTCGTAGTATGGAGGTGGGGGTCCGTGCTGAGGCCTACCAGGAGGAGGGGCCTAACCGACACATAAACTCCGCCTTCATGACCTTCGAGGTGCTCGACGACAGCGGGAAGCTGCGTACGCTCCCACGGATACGACCAGAACCCTCGGTGAGTAAATATAAAGTAAATATACTATTATATAGATATAATCACATGTTACACTCTATGTGACATGTACTCATATGGTACTTCTACATTTGAGATACTAAGTCATACCCCAAACGACACACCGGGAGGCAACGTGGGGTTCAGGATACTATAGCATGCAGTCAGGGGAAGCCAGGAATTGAAAGATTTGATTTTAAATAATAAATTGTAGTGATGAAGAAAATAAACATAATGAGATTAAATAAATCTTTGTCAAATGTTAAAATAATTAAACTACAAATTCATAAAAGATTAATCACAATTATTAAATGGAATTAAAACATATACATAAAAGTAATTTAATAAAATACTAAAACATAACCTGCATTAAACCAGTAAAATATCACAACAAAACATCATCACAAGCAGCAGCAGTATCATCATGACATCATGACCTCCGATTGGCTGCCTTGATCATGTGACTCAGAAGGAACGCTGTTTTTTTGCAAACAACACACACTTCACAATCATTCATAAGCTGGGAGGGAGGGGGTGACAATGGGGTCCTGCCACGCCCCTATTTCTGGGGCTGTGCCGGAGGAGTTTGGGCGGGGGAGTGGTGCTGTTCAGGGGGCCTGGGTCTGGGCTGGCCTGGCGGGGGTGGGACTGCTGCTGGCCCTGGGTGGTGCTGGATCGGCTGCATGTGTGGAGTGGTGGGGGGGCGTTGACAGGGGTGGGGGGTAGTTGTGGGGCCCTGATCGGGGCCCTCCTATCCCCTGCTCCCCCGGGGGTATCTCACAGGGGACACGTTGGGAAAGAAAGGTGAGGGCGTGCATGAGCCAATGGATGAAGTGGTGACTGAATGTTAGGGTAGAGGGGGGGTGGGGGGATCAGGGTGAAAGAATTTAGGAAAGTGGATGGCTGCTGGGATAGGAGGAAGGGGGGGTGTATGCAGATGGGTGGGGGTGTGTATGTGGGGTTATGTTGGTGGTACAGGGAAGTGATGGGGTGGGTGTACAATGAGGAGTGTGAATGTGGATAGAGGGGTGTAGGGAGGTGTGTGTGTGTGTAGAGTGGGGTATGCGTGTATGGAAGAATGGGTGATTATAGAGGGAGCAGGGATGTGTGTGTGAGGGGGTGTGTGTGTATAAAGAACGGGGGTAGGAGAGTGTGAGTTTGAGTGTGTGTCAGAGAATGGGTGGATAGGGTGTGTTTAAGGAGGAAGTGTGGATGCGTGTGGGTAGGTGGGTGGGTGCATGTGTGTGTGTGTGTGTGTGCGTGTGTGTGGAGGGTGTTGGTGCTCGGGGAGCGCTGCTGGTCCACTGGGGTGCGGCCTGGCTGCCGCTCGGTGGCGGTCTGGGGATCCCGGCCCTCCGTCGGTGTGGGCTGGGCCCTCTGCCTGCGGGGGTGGGGGGTTGCTTCTGGGCTCTTGGGGCTGTGGGGCCCGCGCTCTGTCTGCCCTGGGGGGCCGGTGCCCGGCAGGGCCGGTCCTCGCTGGTCCGGGCCTGCTGGGGCCTGTTCCCCCTGACTGCGGGGGACTCTGGCTGGGACCCCCCTCTGCCTCCTCCTGGGTCGGTGCATGGCTGGCTCCGGGGTGGGGCGGTTGGGGTCTGCGCCTGGGGGTGGCTGCTGATGGCCCGGGTCTCGGGGGTACTCCTGGCGTGCCTCTTGCCTTTGTGTGGGAGGGGTCACACTGGCATGATCACCTTTTCCGGAACACGTTCCACTCTGCATGTTCTGCATGTGACACAGTCACCGAGTCGTCTGCAGGTTTATATATATATATATATATATATATATATATATATATATATATATATATATATATATATATATATATATATATATATATATATATATATAAAATGTGTGTGTGTGTGTGTATATGTGTGTGTGTGTGTGTATATATATGTGTGTATATGTATACATCTGTAGGTTGTTTTTTTCTTTTTGTTTTTGGGTTATTTTTTAGTTGTTTTTTTTCTCTCCCTTTATCTCTTTCAATTTTCTTATGAGGTGTTTTTTCTCCTTTCTCTTTCTGTCTTTCGTCTGTCCTCTCTGGTCCAGCAGTACAAACTCTACAATTCAAACAATAATACAAAATAAATATAGAAATAAAATAAAAATTCAGAAAGTCAAGGGGATCATTATATCTATAAAGCTTCCCTTGGCAGAGAAAATTTGCTCAGCAGAACATCCAGACCATCATTCTGCTGCCTAAATGCTGGACAAGACAAAAAAAAAAAAAAATGCTGTTTCTGGGCTTCACACATGGTTTTATTACCTCAAAGTGAAAACAAAATGTCATGTTTTGTATCAAAGAGCCGCATCTTGATACTCAAAAAAAGTATTGAAACCGATATTTTGACTGGCTGATGCTGAAGTATTGACATAAGCCTCTTTCCCACTGTAGGAACCATTTGACGTTCCTGTAACCTTTTCAGTTCTTTGGCGCATTCGGACAGATCGGAACTTAGGGACCATGCCCCTGAGTTCCTATAACCATTTCAGCGCCTACTCAACTTCCGGGTCTTTCCTTAGTTCTGTAGGAACGCATCTGACGAAGCAGGCTGACGTAGGTGATAGCTACGCCCTCGCGCTGAGCGCCGCTACTTAATTTCCGCATCGTCAGACCCCGCCATTTTTAAAAACCACTGTTTACGGAAGCATGGAGAACGCAGCTGATAAGTGGACGGACGACGAAGTCAGAGCCCTGCTGGCCGTTTTTTCAGCCGAGGAAATCCAGAGGGGGTTCGAAAGCACACAAAGAACACGATGGCCTTGTCGCTCTCCATTTTTGCTCCTTTGTGGTGTTTTCCTCTTCGCGGTTTGTTTTGTTGCTGAGTGGCGCTAAAATAACACGTCACTGTCGCAGATGGTTGCGTCAGATCGGTAGCGATCGGGTCTCCGACTCATGTCCGAATGCAAAGTGACACGGTTCTCTGGCGAAGGACAGTTCTTAGAACGCTATTAGTTCTCAGAACGCAGTTCTTAGAACGTCTCTGTCCGAATGAGACTGTAGTTCAGGTCTTCAGACGTCCGGAGGTCGAATTAAACAAACAAAACCTGATTGTCGTTGTATTGAATCATCTCCAGCAGACCTGCAGAAACTTTTCCTCCTTTCATCTCCTTTCATCCCCACGTGCCTTGAACTGAGAAAGGTTTCTGTGCAACATGAGGAAACAAAGCTTTACACGTGACCTGGTGGAGAAAGTGGAGTCATGAGTTCATTCATCATCTTGGTCACGCGAGGTGTGAAAGCTCGATCAAAGACCGGAGCCGTAAACGTGATTTATGATGCTGATAAAAACCCCTCGCTGCCCTTCGACCCCAGAAGCCACCTTTGTTCTGCTGACGGAGCTCTTATCCATGTGCTTACTGCAGGTTAATATAAAGAAAGCAAGTTGTTTATTTTCCTCCTCCATGTTTCCTTTCACTCACAGGAAGGTGAGAGGAGGTTCCAAGAGGCCATCGCCAGGAAAAAGATCCGGCTGGACAGGTGACATGTTCCCTACAGGAAGTGCTTTTCTGGGAGTGTGTGTTGATAGCGTGAGATAAAGAATTTCCCTCGTGAAGATGAAAAAGTGTTTGTTTGTCTGTTTGGACAGAAAAAGTGTTTATTTGTTTGTCTGATTGGACTGAAGATGAAAGGAAAGACGGAAACTGCAGAAAGTGTAATGAAGCTTGTATGAGTCAGAGACGATTTTCTCTTTGTGTTTCAGGAAGTACATTATTTCCCGCAAGCAGAGCGAGGTTCCTCTGTCCGTCCCCTGGGACCCCAGGAACCAGGTGAAGTCCGGACCCTCAGAACAGATCCAGTTCTAGATCAGGATCAAGAACAGACAGCTAGTTCGCATCCAAATTCAGCCTTTACCCACTCCACTATCCACTGTCCACACCAATCAGCAACCTCCGGGAGTTAAGAGTGAAGCCCATGCAGAAATGTATAAAACTGCAGTTCCCCCTTCATCCACTAGGGGCTGCAAAGCAGAGCAAATCCCCATAGACTCCCATGTTAAAAAGACCAACTTCACAGCAGAAATAAACATGTTTACAGCAGAATAAACATGTTTACAGCCTGGTAAAAAAATCCATTTTAGGTTTAATAGGTCAGGTTTACCTTCAGGAAAACTGTGGGGGGAGTGAATTTTTTTTCTAACTCGCCCGTTTAAAAGTAATTTAATCTGGAAGTTCAGCATATTTAGGGGCGTGTCCTTTTGATTGACAGGTACCCGATCTCCCGCTTCAAGTCAGAAGAACGTAGAACAACCGTGGTTTTTAGCCGGTTAACAACGTGACTTAGCTTTAGCCCGCTTACCTCTGTTAGCTGGTTAGCTCCTGTTATCTCCGGGTTAGCTCGGTTAGCTGTTAGCTACAGAAAGCTCGGAGTTCGCTTGATGTCAATCATCCACCATGACGCTCACAGCCCCCCTCTCAGCTCCACCTCTTTGCCCATATTTGTATTTTCCGGGCGAGACGACACACATGCCCCTGCCAAGATGGTGATGGTAGGAACCGCCCACCGAGCTTCAATTCAGCTCTTCAGAAACCTACGGGTGACGTCACGGAGACTCCGCCAACTTTTATATACAGTCTATGGTCCACACCCGCTCCACTGTTTAATGGTTGTTGCCTTTTTTCACATCACAAAGGCTGCAATAGATTTGTGACCTGTTTATGGTGTACCTGGTTATTTCTGCTGACAGAGTTTCTACACGCCGCTATATTGCGTCTGGTGTGTGTGTGTGTGTGTGTGTAGGTATATCTCAGCTACAACAACGTGTCGGCTCTGAAGATGCTGGCAGCGAAGAACAACTGGCGTCTCAGCACTGAAAGGAAGGAGGTCAGAACTGGTTTCTTTCTCCCCTACGTATGTAAACGAGGACATCTGTGATCCGCCACCGTCCCCAGACTTCCATGCATCGTTTACTCTGCCATGGTTGTTCAGTCTGGATGAACAGACTGAACATGTGGATGCAGAGGTCACTTCCACATTCTCAGAGTGGTTGTTTGCATTAAGGTTTCCAACGTCCAAAAACACCAGAAGAAGAAGAGAACCACACTGTTTGTTGCTGTTCTCAGCTTCTTCCTCAGATGCTTTTTATTTGGCGGTTTTTGCATCGTTTTCTTCCTGTCCCTCTTCTTCTTTGTTCTTTCCTCCTGCACTGCCCCCAGTGGCTTCCACTGGTATTGCTCCGTTTTGTGTGTAAAGTGATGGATAACTGAGCCCCGGTAAAATGGACCAAACTATCTTTGTAACCGATGCAGGAGACGGAGGAATCTGTCCATCTGTCTGCGTGTCTGTCTTCTGCGTCCTGCATAAAAGGACAAAAAGTTTGATCACGTCTTTGTTTTTCAGGTTCGTCTTTACACGCTGGAGCAGAAGTCCATGTTGAGTTTCAGAGTGGAAGCAGAGGTGGACGTTGCTGCAGAGCGAGCGTATTTTCTGCTGGCGGACCTGAAGAACAGAACCAGCTGGGACACACATTATAAGTAAAGCACACGCACACACAGTGGAAGGCGGCGCTGGTTTTGGTCCGACGCTCGTAACGGTGCTCCTCCAGATGGCTGGTTGTGGACACAAATGGTTTCTGCCGACCTCTCTGATTGGTTAGAGATACTAGAACTCTGATTGGGTTTGACCTGCAGTTCACCATTCATGCACAGCAGCGGAAAAAGACGCTTAAAAATGTCTCAAATGTGATGGAGAAATATTTTTAATGACTTTTAGGGTTGTTAATATTTTGTGACTGTACCAAAGAAATCACACTTGAAGACTTAAGAGTGATGTAATATTTTATAAATGCTGCTGGGTCTGGACCAGCATGTTCTTGTTCAGGACCATAACCCTCTGATATAATATATTATTAACTGTAAGTATTGTTATTGTTATATTTTATTGACCTTTATTTAACAGGGAAAAGCCATACTGAGATTTGCATCTCTTCTGCAGGTGAGATCTGACCAAGAACAGCAGCAAATACTTCCAGATACAACAAACATCACAAATTAAATATTTCACCTAAATACAGAAAATGAAACATTTTAGGATAAATTCAACAACTTTCATACACAGTAGCACCTAGAAACACACACAGGAAGACAACAACAGCTTTCAGTCTGGGTTTTGAAACTGCTGGGATGAATTGGGCCAACTTTAGGTGTTTTGCAGTGTTTTCCGTGAAGCAGAGTAACTAACAGCCTTTTGTCGTCACGTGTGGAAAATCAAACAGAATGGAGCTTTGTGACGGCTGTCACTTGTTAAGTTAATATGGTGCCAAGGTAAGATGGCAGTTGAGCTAATGCTGGTTTATACAGAAAGACATGAAGGTGAATCAGGAGGCAATGTCCAGTCTGCTAACTGGTTCAGAGTGGAACCGGGTTGTCGATGACCCTCTGGGCTCCAGGGATTAGTTTTGTGTAATGGATGCAGGCAGGACTTTGGAGCATACAGGTAAAGAATATTATCCAGCAATGGCAAAAAGCACCAGGTTTCACCAGAAACAGGTTTCTTCTGGCCTGGAAAGAAATCTGAGAAAGTGGGAGCTGGTTCCATAAGAAAGGAGCCTGATAGCTAAAGGCCCTTCCTCCCATAGTACTCTTTGAGACTCTGGGAACCACCAGTAAACCTGCAGTCTGAGAGCCAAGTGCTCTATTTGGATTATATGGAACTATAAGATCTTTTATGTACAATGGAGCTTGGTCATGGAGAGCTTTATATGTGAGGAGAAGGATTTTAAACTTTATCCTGGATTTAACAGGGAGCCAGTGTAGAGAGGCTAAAACTGGTGAAACATGATCTCTCCTGCTAGTCCTCATCAGAACCCTCGCTGCAGCATTTTGGATCAGATGGAGACTTTTCAGGGCATATTTGGGACAACCCATTAATAAGGAATTGCAGTAATCCAGTCTGGAAGTAATAAATGCATGGACTCATTTTACTGCATTTTTCTGAGACAAGATGCTCCTAATTTTTGCAATATTACGCAGGTGGAAGAAGGCGGTTCTAGAAACCTGTTTTAAATGTGAGCTAAAAGACAAGTCCTGGTCAATAATGACTCCAAGATTTCTCACAGTGGTGCTGGAGGCCAGATTAATGCCATACAGATTATTTACATTACTGGATCATTTTGTTCTTAAGTTTTTCAGCCTGAAGATAACGACCTCTGTCTTGTCTGAGTTTAAAAGGAGAAAATTCAGTCATCCAGGTCTTGATGTCTGTAAGACATCTTTGTAATCTAAGAAACTGATTGGTTTCATCTGGTTTCCTGGAGAGGTAGATCTGTGTGTCATCCGCATAGCAATTAAAATTTATACCATGCTGCCTGATGATATTTCCTAAGGGAAGCATGTATGATGTGAGAAGTATTGGTCCAAGTACAGAACCCTGAGGAACTCCATGACTTACCCTGGTGTGTGAGGAAGACTCATCATTTACATTTACAAACTGAAATCTATCAGATAAATATGACTGGAGCCAGTCTAATGCGGTCCCTTTAATCCCAATAACATGTTCCAGCCTCTGTAGCAGAATATTGTGATCAATAGTGTCGAATGCAGCACTGAGATCTAAAAGAACGAGTCCAGACAGAAGTCCTTTATCTGAGGCCATGAGAAGATCATTAGACTTTCACCAGTGCTGTCTCTGTGCTATGGTGAGGTCTAAATCCTGACTGAAATTCTTTTATACAGATTGTTTCTGCTCAGATAGGAACATAGTTGGGTTGAAACTGTTTTCTCCAGAATTTTAGACCAGAAGGGGAGATTAGATATTGGTCTATAATTAGCTAAAACTCCTGGATCCAGAGTTGGTTTTTTAAGGAATGGTTTAATTACAACTGTCTTAAAATATTGAGGTACATATCATATTAATAGATGTGATGGAGATGTGTGACTCCATCACCAAGTATTGCTTTATAGTTTATAGAGGTATATGATGACAATAAGTAAGCGCACTGATCAATTGTTTATTAAAAATGTACAAAATCAAATGTTGATAGGTGTTTGTGGAGGGGGACTGGCCATCCTTCCTCTGTGAAGAGAATTTTAATTAGCATTGTTTGATTGGAAACTTTCTATACATTTGTTTTTTGTTATAGTTTCAAGTGTGTAAATCTAAATGCTCAGCAGCTAAAGTTACTACTTACCTCTTGTCTTCTTGCCAGAGCACAGGAGCTAAAAGAGGGAAGTAGGCCCACCTACCTGCTTAAGAACTGCAGGATTGTACCATGTTAACTAGGAGGGGGATGTAGAGCAAATATAATTAGTTTTATGCATAGAATGAGGTTAGATAGTCACTGATTGATGTGTATATATAGAGAGAGATGTAAACATGTAAATATTTATGCTTTGTTGTGTTTGATGCTTTTAAATATGTGTTAGTATTTTGTGGTTTTGTTATTGTAGCCCCACCTTAATGGGTTGATCTCTTAAGGTTTGGCAGCAAGAGAGAATAAAAGCCAGCTGTTACTTTGTGAAATGTGATATTGGTCAATGTCTGTATGGAATAAAGAGTGGTACTCATTTTTTTGGACTATAAAGCAGTCTCACACCTTTTCATATCAATCATATGACCGACGGCTAACTGACAATAGAGATGAATTTATCAGGTCCAGTACAGATGTATTGATTAAGAAACTTATTTATTTGAATAATCTGGTTGGGATGGGGTCTAAAACACAGGTTGAAGGTTTACATGAAGCTATTATGTTGGTTCACTCGGAGAGCTGTACAGGCAAGAAACGGTCCAAATGACAATCAGCTTCTAAAGACGTCTCTAAGGCTGCTGCAGATGAAATAGTATTAGTAGTGTTGTTGCTGGAGGATCTAAACAGCTTATAATTTACTAAGTCTGAGTAAAGGATTCACTCTGTGTTCTGGTTCGGTCAAAGTGCAATTTTTCATCTGTTTTTATTTTAGAGACTAAAAGTCCATCAATGCTGCCTTACGTATGTAAACGTGGATGTCTGTTTCAAATGTTGTCTTACGTTCTGTGCATCTTTAACGTTGCCATGGTAGTTGAGTCAGATCATCCACCAGTGGAGATGAAGACGACAAAAACCATGAAGATATTTTTTCTGTTCACAATTTTTTTCCAGTGCTTCCATCTAGCGGTTTCTGCGTTGACTTGTTCCTCTTCTTCTTCTTCTCTGGTTGGTTTCATTCTCTGGTTGTGTGCCAGTTATACAACTCAACACTGCCCCCGGTGGTTTCCGCTGGTATTGCTCCGTTTTCTGTGTTAAGTGACTGATAGCTAAGCTGCTTGAAAGTGGACCAAATTATGTACATAACCAACGCAGAAGATGGATGAAATTGTCTGTGTGTCCGTTTTCTACAATCTGCATAAATGGGCCTTAAAACTGGTCACCAATTTAATAAAAACTAGTTTTAAACCATTGTCTCTGCGCTTTGTGTCCTTTTAAAACCAGGAAATGTGAGCTCATCCAGCGTGTGGATGATGATGACTTTATTTACCGGGTGGTGACTCCGTCGGTACATCAAGGTGCAATGGGCTCCCCCACCTCAGCCAATCAGGGAGAAGGGATTCTGCAGGATTTCATTCTGTTGGCGTCTAAGAGGAAGCCATGTGGCAGCGGGTGAGTAGCGTCTGGAAGTTTCTAATCCATCTGTCCTGCATGATTTACAGAATTTTTCTTCTTCAGAGATCCGTACGTCATCGCGTTGCGTTCGGTGACCCTCCCCACTCATCCTCCCTTGGAGGAATATAACAGAGGGGAGGTCCTGTGTGCTGGATTTACCATTCTGGAGACTAAAAGCAACATGTCGCTGGTGAGACAAAAACTCTTTTAGTCTTTTTAACATCCAGTCTTTAAAAAATCTGAGCCCCCTTTTTCTTTCTTGTTTTAGATCAGTTACTACAACCAGGCGTCTCCAGAGGTTCTGCCCTACATCTCCACCGATATCGCCGGCCTCTCCTCCTCCTTCTATCACACCTTCTGCTCCTGCAGCCACTACCTGACCAGGAACAAGCTGCCGTCGGATTCTGAGGTGAAGGCCGAGGAGGCCGACAGCTCGCTGGCGAAGGCGCTGCACAGCACCAAGCTGTGAACGCCACACCGCGCTTCAGGGGCAACGTTTGTTTGCAACATGAGGGTTTTTTTACAGCAGGTTTATTTTTATGTAAAACAAAGGAAGGCTGTAGTCCTGAATTTACACTGATGGTCCATTTCTGCTCAACACAGCAGATGCACAGACAGTTTCTTACATCTTCTGAGTCGTAACTAATTTGGTCAGTTTTCAAGGAACTTAACTGTCCGGTACTTGATGCAGAAAACGGAGCAATACCATAAAAAAATCACGGGGGCAGTGTTGAGTTGTATAGCTGACCCACAACAAGAAAAAAGAAACAATCGAGAGAAGAAGAAAGGGAACGGGAAGGAGACGACCCAGAGACCACAAAATTATAAACACCAATAGAAGGAGTGGAGAATAGCAAAAATCTTGTTTTTGTCTTTTTCTTCCGGTGTTTTTGGACGTTGTTAATAACTTGATAGCAGTGCGTTACCGCTGTCAACCGGTGTAAGAACTCTGAACTCGTCACAACCCACCAGTGGATGAGCTGACTTTACAACCATGGCAATATAAAAAACGTACGGAAATAAGAGGACAGCGATGCATGACAACGTTTGAAACAGACGTCCAAGTTTACGTACGTACGGCAGCAGAAATGGACCTTCAGAGTGGATTAACACCAGGGTAGTCTGCCAGCTTAAGTCCAACTGGAGACTCTATCAGACTTGGTTAAAAAAGGGACTCGATCATACTTGGGACTTGGTCCAACTGGGGACTCGATCAGACTTGGTCCAACTGGAGACTTGATTAGACTTGGGACTTGGTCCAACTGGGGACTCGATCAGACTTGGGACTTGGTCCAACTGGGGACTTGATAAGACTTGGGATTTGGTCCAACTGGGGACTCGATCAGACTTGGGATTTGGTCCAACTGGAGACTCGATCAGACTTGGGATTTGGTCCAACTGGGGACTCGATCAGACTTGGGATTTGGTCCAACTGGAGACTCGATCAGACTTGGGACTTGGTCCAACTGGAGACTCGATCAGACTTGGGATTTGGTCCAACTGGGGACTTGATCAGACTTGGGACTTGGTCCAACAAGGGACTCGATCAGACTTGGTCCAACTGGAGACTGGGCGATGCGACATCAAGAATTACCAAAGGAAAAGACATAACCAACGAAGAAGAAAGCTTGTTCTTCTATTGATTCAAAGCAGAACAGCTTTGTTTGGTTGCAAGTGGAGCCGGGCGGACTGAGCAGCTTCGGACTGGGATGAGTTTGTGTGTTGAAGCCCCAACGAAGCCCCTTTCCCAGCAGTCGGACTGGGATTAGAATGAAGCCGGTGTGAATGCAGGCAGCAGGTTGTGAGATGTAACACTACCATCAGTTTGTTCTGAGAAATAAAACAGGTTTACAGTCTTTATTTACTGCTTTGTCTTCACTGTTGATGTGCTTCCTGTCCTCTGGCGATGCAGACATCATGTCCCAAAGTGATGATAAATAAATACATGGACCGATTCTTCCCCCCAAATGTTTAATATATTTTAATTTATTTATTTACACATATTTTTTAGGTTTATTAAAGTTAGTTTTGTTTGACAGTAAATGTTTTAGCATCATTGCTAATCAAGCAGAAAAGCAGGTTTTCAGCAACATGTCGGACGGCAGGATGTCGGTCGCTGGACGCGGCCTGCAGAAGTATCTCCAGGTTCCTCGCGGCCGCCATGCAGCTAGTCAGACAGCAGGTACAGGTGAGTGTTTGCTGTTCCTCTTCGCTGGGTTAGAAGTTCTTTCAGGACTGTGAGAGTTTCAGGTCTGATGTTTGTGTCCACCTCCACCACGACGTCACATCTGTCCATCAGAGACCGAAGCTGTTCCCGCCCCTCCTGTAGCGACGCTGCGTTCAGGTGCAGAGCTACTCTCTGGGACACGCTGGCCACTGCCGCCGGGACCAGAGGACGCCATGTCTGCTCAGCCAGGACCAGGGTGGCGTAAGGAAACCATTTCTCCACGCTGGACATGAAGTCCTGAAGGAGAAGAAACACCAACCAGTTTATTTTTTATCCACGTTACATCTGGTTTCATACGAGTTCTGGGCCTTTTTTAGGGTTTTGTGAGCATTTTCAGATGTTCCACATCGTTACAGATCAATAATTCTTTTATTTATCACACAGTTAAGAAACAACGGCCGAATTTATTTTCAGAAATGAAACATGTCCTACCTGGTAATAAACCCAGGATGTAGGACAGCAATGAGACGAAGGAAGGTTGGACCCAAGCAGTCCGTACGGATACACATTGGTTACTACGGATCCAACCTGCAGGGAAGGATCTGTCCTTCCTTTTTCAGATAATCTGATTGATTTCATATTTTAAAATAGTTGTGAGAAAAACTAAGTACAACTTTGTTTCTGTCCAGTTAGAATAAAATTTAACCTCGTTGATGTTTATTGTCACAGATTTCTGACAAAAAAACCACTTGTTTATTTTTTTCATTTTTATTTTATTATTATTATGATTATTATTATTATTATTATTTCTTTTAGTTTGGTTCTATTGTTTTATTTTCTTTTATTTATCTACTATATTTATTTTGTGTTACTCTAATATTGTATTTAAGAGATTTTATTTATTTAATGTCTTTCACAGATGTTTTACAGTAGAAATAATAAAAATAAAATGCATAAAAAGATGCAACATACTATGAAGGTAATCGTAGTGTATTTTACTCTTATCTGCTGTATTTAGATCAGTACTTGTATTTAGTTTTGATATAATTATAAATGAATGCAGATGTCACAGGGTTCGGTCTGATCATGATCAGGACGATTGGAGGAAGTTTGTATTAAAAACCACTTCCAGACCAGACTGGCACAAGGAAAGCAGGACCTTTGGGAACCATAATATTCAGGGGGGGCAGGACTTTTCATGTTGATGCTCTGACGGCTACATTGACATAAATACTTGCTTTTAGCGAGTGCTGTGTTTGCAGGTGATCCACCAGGTTCTGCACTTTGCACTGTTGTGCAAATGTTAGTTCTGTTGGGAGAAAAGCGCCAAAGCCACTGAGAAAAGCTGGAATGAAATCTGAAAATGGTCTTCTGCCCCCTGCTGGACACTTTTACACTAATTATTTCTGTTTATGTTTATTTTTACATTATTCCAGGAAGGAATGGGAAACACGCATGTTGTTAACTCATTTCAGGAACGTGGGGGTTTATTCCTACATGTTAGTTAATTTGCCGATGTGTGCAAGTCTGGTTAATCCAGACCTGTTTGTACCTTCCTTGTAGAAAGTCTGAATCAGGTCTAATTTGTCTTTTCTACAATTAGTTTTGGTCTTTAAACTCTTTTACCTTCCGTGTGATCTTATAGAGAATTGTTTCACTCTGGACCTAGTGGTCAGCACTGTGGCCTCACAGGTTCGAGCCTGTCTGGGGGGTGGGGACAACAACGTGATCTGTGATTGGAACAAGCGGTTCGGTTCTGTTCTGTTCTTAATACCAGCTTTCAGCGTGTATGAACCGTTGACTATTATGTTTAATAGCATTCATAAAACAGTTTCTCTTTGACATTAAAGCACTTTAATATATGATATGATATATGAGATATATGATATAAGGGATGAGATGAGATGAGATGAGATACGATATGATATATATGAGATATGATATATGATATGAGATACTATATGATATATGATATGAGATGATATGATATATCATATATGATATGAGATATGATATATATAATATGAGATATGATATGATATGAGATGAGATATGATACAATATGATATATGATATGATATGATGGACTGGTGAGCTGTGCAGGGTGTACCAGCCTTTCGCCCAGACTGCTGGGATAGGCTCCAGCTTCCCTGCAACCCTTCACTGGATGAAGCGATTAGGTTAATGAATGACTGAATGATAATATAAATTATTTGTCTTTATCTTCAAGCTTTTAATGTCTCATTTTCTCTCATTTTATTTATTTGTTTTTATTCATTCTTTTCTAGGTATTTATTTAAATATATTTATTTTTAATTATTTCATTTTAAATTGTAGTTTATTTGATTATTTTCCTGTCCTTTTTCTAGTATTTTTCCTGCATGTATGTAGTTTTGCAGCAGTCGTAGGTAAATGTTGAGGGCCGAACTGGAGCGTTTAACATGAAGCACCTGGAAACGTCTTGCATGTGACGTGCGCTCCACAGGTAAACGTGTCTCACCTGATGTGGAGGTTAAATTAGTGTAATATTTTTCTGGATGGAGTTAACATGGACTTTGGCATCAACTGCTGCAGAAAAGCTGCAGATCCCTGATGAAAGTATGTGACTTGTTTTTGGACCGAAGCAACAAGAAGAGTCAGAGCTTCTCTGTTCCTGATCAAATCCACTTCCATCCACGTCCCACCAGGAGGCAGAGCTGCAGAAAACTCAACCCTCCACCTTCACCACCAGCTCTACATCAGCTGGGATCAGGTGTTTTCTCACTTTAATAAAAAAAAAAAAAAAAATCAGCGCAGTTGAGACGTGAGGCAGGAAGACATGACTGTACGTACACTGATGTTGGACCTGCTCTGTAAGCCCTCCATGCTGATCCAGACCGGCCTGTACAGAAGCTCTGCTGTGTAGGCTGACTGCAGCAGATGGAGGGAAGCTTCCAGAAGCTGAAGGGAGTCGAGCCTCAGGTAAACACCGACAGGTGCACGAGCATCCTTCCCCAGCAGCTGGAGAACGCGCTGCGAAGGAAAACATGCATCATGAAGAACCAAATGCTCTTCAGTCAGTAGCGTCTGACTGCAGCAGGATCTACCTGCAGTAGGATCTACCTGCAGCAGGATCTACCTGCAGCAGGATCTACCTGCAGCAGGATCTACCTGCAGCAGGATCTACCTGCAGCAGGATCTACCTGCAGTAGGATCTACCTGCAGCAGGATCTACCTGCAGCAGGATCTACCTGCAGTAGGATCTACCTGCAGCAGGATCTACCTGCAGTAGGATCTACCTGCAGCAGGATCTACCTGCAGCAGGATCTACCTGCAGTAGGATCTACCTGCAGTAGGATCTACCTGCAGCAGGATCTACCTGCAGTAGGATCTACCTGCTGTAGGATCTACCTGCAGCAGGATCTACCTGCAGCAGGATCTACCTGCAGTAGGATCTACCTGCAGCAGGATCTACCTGCAGCAGGATCTACCTGCAGCAGGATCTACCTGCAGTAGGATCTACCTGCAGCAGGATCTACCTGCAGCAGGATCTACCTGCAGTAGGATCTACCTGCAGCAGGATCTACCTGCAGTAGGATCTACCTGCAGCAGGATCTACCTGCAGCAGGATCTACCTGCAGCAGGATCTACCTGCAGTAGGATCTACCTGCAGTAGGATCTACCTGCAGCAGGATCTACCTGCAGTAGGATCTACCTGCAGCAGGATCTACCTGCAGCAGGATCTACCTGCAGTAGGATCTACCTGCAGTAGGATCTACCTGCAGCAGGATCTACC
Organism: Telmatherina bonti; assembly: GCF_933228915.1. Lineage (NCBI taxonomy): Eukaryota > Metazoa > Chordata > Actinopteri > Atheriniformes > Telmatherinidae > Telmatherina > Telmatherina bonti. Next base: position 38,351,899 of record NC_136625.1, read on the forward strand.
TGCAGTAGGATCTACCTGCAGTAGGATCTACCTGCTGTAGGATCTACCTGCAGTAGGATCTACCTGCTGTAGGATCTACCTGCTGTAGGATCTACCTGCAGTAGGATCTACCTGCTGTAGGATCTACCTGCAGCAGGATCTACCTGCAGCAGGATCTACCTGCAGCAGGATCTACCTGCAGCAAGATCTACCTGCAGCAGGATCTACCTGCAGCAGGATCTACCTGCAGCAGGATCTACCTGCTGTAGGATCTACCTGCAGCAGGATCTACCTGCAGCAAGATCTACCTGCAGCAGGATCTACCTGCAGCAGGATCTACCTGCAGTAGGATCTACCTGCAGTAGGATCTACCTGCAGCAGGATCTACCTGCAGTAGGATCTACCTGCTGTAGGATCTACCTGCAGCAGGATCTACCTGCAGCAGGATCTACCTGCAGCAGGATCTACCTGCAGCAGGATCTACCTGCAGTAGGATCTACCTGCAGCAGGATCTACCTGCAGTAGGATCTACCTGCTGTAGGATCTACCTGCAGCAGGATCTACCTGCTGTAGGATCTACCTGCAGCAGGATCTACCTGCAGTAGGATCTACCTGCAGCAGGATCTACCTGCAGCAGGATCTACCTGCAGTAGGATCTACCTGCAGTAGGACCTACCTGCAGCAGGATCTACCTGCAGCAGGATCTACCTGCAGCAGGATCTACCTGCAGTAGGATCTACCTGCAGTAGGATCTACCTGCAGCAGGATCTACCTGCAGCAGGATCTACCTGCAGTAGGATCTACCTGCAGTAGGATCTACCTGCAGCAGGATCTACCTGCAGTAGGATCTACCTGCAGTAGGATCTACCTGCAGCAGGATCTACCTGCAGCAGGATCTACCTGCAGCAGGATCTACCTGCTGTAGGATCTACCTGCAGCAGGATCTACCTGCAGCAGGATCTACCTGCAGTAGGATCTACCTGCAGTAGGATCTACCTGCAGCAGGATCTACCTGCAGCAGGATCTACCTGCTGTAGGATCTACCTGCAGCAGGATCTACCTGCAGCAGGATCTACCTGCAGTAGGATCTACCTGCTGTAGGATCTACCTGCAGCAGGATCTACCTGCTGTAGGATCTACCTGCAGCAGGATCTACCTGCAGCAAGATCTACCTGCAGCAGGATCTACCTGCAGCAGGATCTACCTGCAGTAGGATCTACCTGCAGTAGGATCTACCTGCAGCAGGATCTACCTGCTGTAGGATCTACCTGCAGTAGGATCTACCTGCAGCAGGATCTACCTGCAGCAAGATCTACCTGCAGCAGGATCTACCTGCAGCAGGATCTACCTGCAGCAGGATCTACCTGCAGTAGGATCTACCTGCAGCAGGATCTACCTGCAGCAGGATCTACCTGCAGCAAGATCTACCTGCAGCAGGATCTACCTGCAGCAGGATCTACCTGCAGCAGGATCTACCTGCAGCAGGATCTACCTGCAGCAGGATCTACCTGCAGTAGGATCTACCTGCTGTAGGATCTACCTGCAGTAGGATCTACCTGCTGTAGGATCTACCTGCAGCAGGATCTACCTGCAGCAGGATCTACCTGCAGCAGGATCTACCTGCAGTAGGATCTACCTGCAGTAGGACCTACCTGCAGTAGGATCTACCTGCAGCAGGATCTACCTGCAGCAGGATCTACCTGCAGCAGGATCTACCTGCAGTAGGATCTACCTGCAGTAGGATCTACCTGCAGTAGGATCTACCTGCTGTAGGATCTACCTGCAGCAGGATCTACCTGCAGCAGGATCTACCTGCAGCAGGATCTACCTGCAGCAGGATCTACCTGCAGTAGGATCTACCTGCAGTAGGATCTACCTGCAGCAGGATCTACCTGCAGCAGGATCTACCTGCTGTAGGATCTACCTGCAGCAGGATCTACCTGCAGCAGGATCTACCTGCAGTAGGATCTACCTGCAGCAGGATCTACCTGCAGCAGGATCGATCTACCTGCAGCAGGATCTACCTGCAGTAGGATCTACCTGCAGCAGGATCTACCTGCAGCAGGATCTACCTGCAGTAGGATCTACCTGCAGCAGGATCTACCTGCAGGGTGAGGGCCTCCAGCTTCCTTCCAGATGTTTCCACAACAGGAAGTCCAGGCTGATGCGCATCAGAAACCACACGAAGGACCAGCATCCCATCATCCCCCCCTGGATAAACACACACACACACACACACACACACACACACACACACACATACATACACACACACACACACACAATGAGTAAAGAAGTGTCGCCTGAGATCATTAAAAATGAAAACATCTGAGTAAAATTAATTAAAAGATCTGAGGACTGGACTTCTATGATCCAGGTTCCTGGTCTTAGTGAAGACTGGAGCAGCAGCATTCTGGACTAACTGGTTCTGGACTCCAGTCTACTAAAGATAAATGCAGAAAACCTGCTGAGTCTTCAGTCCTTTAATCCTCCAGATGTTCTTTAAGAACAACTTCAAATCTGTCCTAATGTGATGCTTAAATCCAGGTCTGAGTCCAGGTCTGAGTCCAGGTCTGAGTCCAGGTCTGAGTCCCGGTCTGAGTCCCGGTCTGAGTCCCGGTCTGAGTCCCGGTCTGAGTCCTGGTTTGAGTCCCGATCTGAGTCCAGATTTCTGGTTTTGTCATTAATTCTTTTAGCTCTAGTAGGTGATGTTCCTCAGAGACATGTTCCTCTGGGTGAAGTGGTTCCTCGTCCTGATAGTAGTCTATACATTCTGTAATCATGAACAATAAGAAATATAGTTAGACCCCTCAGTTTACTGTAAATCTGTAAAAACTCTGAACAATCCAAACGTTCCGACCCAAATAGAGTTCTTCATTTCTTATATTTCGTAGCTTCTTCTCCCGGCTCCCCTCATCCCCCTCCAGCAGCACATACCTGATAGCCACACCCTGCATATAAACAGCGTGTTAGGATGAAAATACAAAGTAGTGAAGAAGAAACTCGGAAGGCAAACATGGCTGAGAAAATGCAGGAAGGATTTCCCGACAAGGCTCGGTTTATTTGCCTCCTCCTGCTAAACGGCTGAGAAAGAGAAAATCTTTGGTGGAAAAAATCTGTGAATAAAAAAGCCTCGGATCACGCAAGGAACAGAACCAGAGGGGGAGGAGCCAATACAGAGGGAGAAGTCAATAAAAGGGGAGGGGCCAGGGCAGGGAGGAGTCAGGGCAGGGGGAGGGGCCAGTGCAGGGGGAGGGGCCATGACAGGGCGTTACTTCCACATCCTGCCAGCTCCCCAACATCACCTACCTCAGCTTTAATGTCTGAAGCTGATTTTTAATCCAAAAACTATTATTTCAGTTTTATCTTCATTTAACTAAAGGAAGTTCTGGAACATCCAATCTTTAACATGATCAATACATGTGATCACGGTGTGGATGGGACTGTGGTCTCCTGCTCAGGTGGTTCTGTAGATGTGTGTGTCATCAGCATAACCCTGGTATCATATTTAGTTGTTTTCATCCTGAGTGGAAGCGTATAGATGTTGAACATCAGGGGCCGAACGTGGAGCCTTGAGGAACTCCTCGGCTTATCTCAGTTCTCTCGCGTTAATTACCTGTACACACAAAGTACTCCCTGTCTTTTACACTGGACTAAAACCAGTTCATTCCAGTGTCAGAAGGTCCTTCCCAGTTTTCCAGCCAGTCTGGTGAGATGTTCTGGTGGATCCAGTGGAACTAGGACAGAAATGTTGCTTTCCATGTGGGTGAAATACGTCTTTACTGACGCTGATAGCTTAATAAATACTTTACATAGTTTACAGCATCGAAGATGCTCAAACGTCCTGAACTTCAGATGGTTATTGTGCTGACACACCTGAGAGACGAGCCAGTAAGGAGGCCTGATCAGCGATGGTGAACCAGCGCACTGCCAGGCTGCTGTCCAGTCTGGCTGCAGACTGGAAGTTGGTGTCCGAACTGGGAGCTGGATGAAGAAAGTCCATCAGGTTTCCTCCGGGATAGAATCTCCTCACACGACTCTGCTTCCCTAAAGACGCCAGCAATAACCAATCAATATGGTCATTAGGGGTGGGAAAATCGAATAAAAAAAAATCGAATATCAGGATTTTTTGGTTCACAATTTTAAAATTGATATATTTTTTGTTAATTTTTTTAAATGAATAAAAATAATCCATTATAAATTTTTTAAATGATTTTTTAAATTGTTTTTATTTATCTTTTTACTTGTCTCCTTGGTCATTATAGCAGCAGAATGATGGTCTGACTACTGTGTTGTTTTCTCCTCGTTAAAATCTAGAAAAATGACGAGCAAAATAAAGTTTGTTTTTAGTCTACAAAAATCAGCAATATTGAGGAATTGTGAAAATCCAAATTTATGTCAAATCTGCATCCAAAAATCTGAATCGAATTGAATCCAGACAAAAGCAAATCGCCACAGCCCTACTGGTTATGTTCCAGTCAAATGAGATGTGCCGTCATGTGTGTCACCTTAAAGCACAAACATGCAACATTTTCACATTTTACAACTCTAAACTGTAATTATATTTACTTATCCTTTGATTTTTCTGTCGAGTTTCAGCTGCTCTACAAAAACAAAACATCCCTCCCAGACGGATCTGTAACGGGCTGAAGATCCACCCAGGTGTGAGTCCTTACCTGCAGCCTGTTTGAACTGGGACAGCGTGGGTTCGTAGATGTCGTAGTAAACTCTGGCTGGGTGGCTGTTGTCGCGGACAAACAGCAGGTCGCTGATGCTGGGATGATCTGAACCCTGCCATAACGTCAGGCTGAACCTAGGGAGGAAGGGACAGTTTAGACGGATGGTCTGTCGCACGAGGATTTCAGTCGTTGGAAGTCATCTGTTACCGTGGAGACTGGCTGAGGAGCCAGCTGATGTGCTGCCAGCCTCTGCGAACCAGCAAAGCGTGGACGGGGAATGTCACCTAAAGAGAAATGGAACAAAGTATTTTCATCTAAAGGAACGTTGTAGAACTTTCCAGATCCTCTGATCCTGCTGGCGACTCTTGTTCTGAGCCTTCACAGACGTGGACTGTTGGGTCCGATCCGTCCTACAAGTCGTTTACTGACTTCTTTCTAAGCTGGAAATACATCTGATGCTCAAACTCAGATCCTCAAATATAGACTGGAACTGATGAATTATACAGAAATATACAAAAACAAAATAAAACAAAAACCAAACATTCTTTTTAATGAGAAATAAATTATATAAATTGATATTTTTATTGTAAAATTAGACTTTTATGATTTAACTTTGTATGAATATCACTAATTATATATTTCACCATTCATATTAGGTTGCATTTATTTATTTATTAATTTTAAAATAAATAAAACTTGCTTTCATAACTTTTAACTAATTAATCAAAATTTATAAAGTGCTTTTCCTGCTAAAGGCAACAAAAAGTCCTTAACAAGGTAAAAACCAGTTATTTTATGCACATTAAAATAAAACAAGTCTCCACACAACCAAGTAAATAACACAGCGATCTGAAAAACACTCATTACCATAATTTCCCTCATGCCTTCACACATAACGTCCACATACGTGTGTCATTACGGGTGGAGGGGAGGATGCAGGAATAGGAGCCAGAGATACGGAATATCAGGAAGTTTTAATGCATGAACTGAACTGAACAAATAACAAATATTCACATACATTCATTCATTCATTCATTCATTTTCTGAACCGCTTATTCCAATTCAGGGTTGCGGGGAAGCTGGAGCCTAGCCCAGCCGGCTTAGGGCGACAGGCAGGGTACACCCTGGACAGCTCGCCAGTCCATCGCAGTTCACATACATGTGTATATATATATATATATATATATATATATATATATATATATATATATATATATATATATATATATATATATATGTATATATATATATATATATATATATATATATATATATATATATATATATATATATATATATATATATGTATATATATATATATATATATACATATGTATATATATATATATATATATATATATGTATATATATATATATATATATATATATATATATATATATATATGTATATATATATACATATGTGTGTGTGTGTGTGTGTGTGTGACGCCTCGTCACTTCACACGGATGCTGTGAGTTCATTTCACCTTCTGTGGGACGTCTTTGATCATATCATACATGTCCTCCACCATCTTCCTGGAGTAGGTTGCGTTGAAAAGTGGAGGCAGGTAAAGAACCTGCAACAGTAAATGTAATGTAAATTAGGATTCAACCCTATTTGATGCAGTAGGAGGATTTTTCTGTCAGCTTCCAGGGTGGGCTGGTACCACCCTGACAGCAGGCTGGGAACTGCACACAAAACCTAAACAGGAAACGGAAACAACTACATTCAGGAAAACATCACTAAAAGTTTTCTGCTGTCATGATTAGTTTTTTCAGACGTGTCCATGAAGCAAACGTGACCACAAAGCCCCCCCGACATCACCAGGTATGACGTAGCCAGTCTGTCATGTGACCAGTTCATTTCATGGGCAGATGGGGCAGGACAGACAGACAGAGGACATGGAAAACTTTTTATTACCTCCAGAGTTTTACATTGAAACGGAAAAAGCAACGAGGGAAAAGGGCTTCATCCACAGCAAGCAGAGAACCCAGAAACACGCTGTTTACCTGCTCACCAGGTAGAAGCTGAAAATCCTGTCCTGTCTGTCCTATCCTGTCCTGTCTTATCCTGTCCTGTCTGTCTTATCCTGTCCTGTCTGTCCTCTCCTGTCCTGTCTTATCCTGTCCTGTCTGTCTTATCCTGTCCTGTCTTATCCTGTCCTGTCTGTCTTATCCTGTCCTGTCTGTCCTCTCCTGTCCTGTCTGTCCTCTCCTGTCCTGTCTTATCCTGTCCTGTCTGTCCTCTCCTGTCTGTCTTATCCTGTCCTGTCTGTCCTCTCCTGTCCTGTCTTATCCTGTCCTGTCTGTCTTATCCTGTCTGTCTTATCCTGTCCTGTCTTATCCTGTCCTGTCTGTCTTATCCTGTCCTGTCTGTCCTCTCCTGTCCTGTCTGTCCTCTCCTGTCCTGTCTTATCCTGTCCTGTCTGTCTTATCCTGTCCTGTCTGTCCTCTCCTGTCTGTCTTATCCTGTCCTGTCTGTCTTATACTGTCCTGTCTGTCTTATCCTGTCCTGTCTGTCTTATCCTGTCTGTCTTATCCTGTCCTGTCTGTCTTATCCTGTCTGTCTTATCCTGTCCTGTCTTATCCTGTCCTGTCTTATCCTGTCCTGTCTGTCTTATCCTTTCCTGTCTGTCCTCTCCTGTCCTGTCTTATCCTGTCCTGTCTGTCTTATCCTGTCCTGTCTGTCCTCTCCTGTCTGTCCTCTCCTGTCCTGTCTGTCTTATCCTGTCCTGTCTGTCCTCTCCTGTCTGTCTTATCCTGTCCTGTCTGTCTTATACTGTCCTGTCTGTCTTATCCTGTCCTGTCTGTCCTCTCCTGTCTGTCTTATCCTGTCCTGTCTGTCCTCTCCTGTCCTGTCTTATCCTGTCCTGTCTGTCTTATCCTGTCCTGTCTGTCTTATACTGTCCTGTCTAATCCTGTCCTGTCTGTCTTATCCTGTCCTGTCTGTCCTCTCCTGTCTGTCTTATCCTGTCCTGTCTGTCCTCTCCTGTCTGTCTTATCCTGTCCTGTCTGTCTTATACTGTCCTGTCTGTCCTCTCCTGTTTGTTTTATCCTGTCCTGTCTGTCTTATCCTGTCCTGTCTGTCTTATACTGTCCTGTCTGTCCTCTCCTGTCTGTCTTATCCTGTCCTGTCCGTCTTATACTCTCCTGTCTGTCTTATCCTGTCCTGTCTGTCTTATACTGTCCTGTCTTATCCTGTCTGTCCTATCCTGTCTGTCTTATCCTGTCCTGTCTGTCTTATCCTGTCTGTCTTATCCTGTCCTGTCTGTCCTCTCCTGTCTGTCTTATCCTGTCCTGTCTGTCTTATCCTGTCCTGTCTGTCCTCTCCTGTCTGTCTTATCCTGTCCTGTCTGTCCTCTCCTGTCTGTCCTCTCCTGTCTGCCTTATCCTGTCCTGTCTGTCTTATACTGTTCTGTCTTATCCTGTCCTGTCTGTCCTCTCCTGTCTGTCTTATCCTATCCTGTCTGTCTTATCCTGTCCTGTCTGTCTTATCATGTCCTGTCTGTCCTCTCCTGTCTGTCTTATCCTGTCCTGTCTGTCTTATACTATCCTGTCTGTCTTATCCTGTCCTGTCTGTCCTCTCCTGTCTGTCTTATCCTGTCCTGTCTGTCTTATACTGTCCTGTCTGTCTTATCCTGTCCTGTCTGTCCTCTCCTGTCTGTCTTATCCTGTCCTGTCTGTCTTATACTGTCCTGTCTGTCTTATCCTGTCCTGTCTGTCCTCTCCTGTCTGTCTTATCCTGTCCTGTCTGTCCTATCCTGTCTGTCTTATCCTGTCCTGTCTGTCTTATCATGTCCTGTCTGTCTTATACTGTCCTGTCTGTCTTATCCTGTCCGGTCTGTCCTATCCTGTCTGTCTTATCCTGTCCTGTCTGTCCTATCCTGTCTGTCTTATCCTGTCCTGTCTGTCTTATCCTGTCCTGTCCGTCTTGTACTGTCCTGTCTGTCTTATCCTGTCCTGTCTGTCTTATACTGTCCTGTCTTATCCTGTCCTGTCTGTCTTATCCTGTCTGCCTTATCCTGTCCTGTCTGTCTTATACTGTCCTGTCTGTCCTATCCTGTCTGTCTTATCCTGTCCTGTCCATCTTATACTGTCCTGTCTGTCTTATCCTGTCCTGTCTGTCTTATACTGTCCTGTCTTATCCTGTCCTGTCTGTCTTATCCTGTCTGTCTTATCCTGTCCTGTCTGTCTTATACTGTCCTGTCTTATCCTGTCCTGTCTGTCTTATCCTGTCCTGTCTGTCTTATACTGTCCTGTCTTATCCTGTCCAGTCTGCCTTATCCTGTCTGTCTTATCCTGTCCTGTCTGTCTTATACTGTCCTGTCTGTCTTATCCTGTTCTGTCTGTCTTATACTGTCCTGTGTGTCCAATCCTTTCTGTCTTATACTGTCCTGTCTGTCCTATCCTGTCTGTCTTATCCTGTCCTGTCTGTCTTATCCTGTCTGTCTTATACTGTCCTGTCTGTCTTATACTGTCCTGTCTTATCCTATCCTGTCTGTCTTATACTGTCCTGTCTGTCTTATCCTGTCCTGTCTGTCTTATACTGTCCTGTCTGTCCAATCCTGTCTGTCTTATCCTGTCCTGTCTGTCTTATACTGTCCTGTCTTATCCTGTCCAGTCTGTCTTATCCTGTCTGTCTTATCCTGTCCTGTCTGTCTTATACTGTTCTGTCTGTCTTATACTGTCCTGTCTGTCCAATCCTGTCTGTCTTATACTGTCCTGTCTGTCCTATCCTGTCTGTCTTATCCTGTCCTGTCTGTCTTATCCTGTCTGTCTTATACTGTCCTGTCTGTCTTATACTGTCCTGTCTTATCCTATCCTGTCTGTCTTATCCTGTCCTGTCTGTCTTATACTGTCCTGTCTGTCCAATCCTGTCTGTCTTATCCTGTCCTGTCTGTCTTATCCTGTCCTGTCTGTCTTATACTGTCCTGTCTGTCCTATCCTGTCTGTCTTATCCTGTCCTGTCTGTCTTATACTGTCCTGTCTGTCTTATCCTGTCCTGTCTGTCTTATACTGTCCTGTCTGTCTTATCCTGTCCTGTCTGTCCAATCCTGTCTGTCTTATCCTGTCCTGTCTGTCCTCTCCTGTCTTTCCTCTCCTATCCTGTCTGTCTTATACTGTCCTTTCTGTCTTATACTGTCCTGTCTGTCCAATCCTGTCTGTCTTATCCTGTCCTGTCTGTCTTATCCTGTCCTGCCTGTCTTATCCTGTCCTGTCTGTCTTATACTGTCCTGTCTGTCTTATCCTGTCCTGTCTGTCTTATACTGTCCTGTCTGTCTTATACTGTCCTGTCTTTCCTATCCTGTCTGTCTTATCCTGTCCTGTCTGTCTTATACTGTCCTGTCTGTCTTATCCTGTCCTGTCTGTCTTATACTGTCCTGTCTGTCTTATACTGTCCTGTCTGTCTTATCCTGTCCTGTCTTTCCTCTCCTGTCTGTCTTATCCTGTCCTGTCTGTCCTCTCCTGTCTGTCCTCTCCTGTCCTGTCTGTCTTATCCTGTCCTGTCTTTCCTCTCCTGTCTGTCTTATCCTGTCCTGTCTGTCTTATACTGTCCTGTCTGTCTTATCCTGTCCTGTCTGTCCTCTCCTGTCTGTCTTATCCTGTCCTGTCTGTCTTATACTGTCCTGTCTTATCCTGTCCTGTCTGTCGTATCCTGTGTGTCTTATCCTGTCCTGTCTGTCCTCTCCTGTCTGTCTTATCCTGTCCTGTCTGTCTTATACTGTCCTGTCTTATCCTGTCCTGTCTGTCCTCTCCTGTCTGTCTTATCCTGTCCTGTCTGTCCTCTTCTGTCTCTCTTATCCTGTCCTGTCTGTCTTATACTGTCCTGTCTGTCCTCTCCTGTCTGTCTTATCCTGTCCTGTCTGTCTTATACTGTCCTGTCTGTCTTATCCTGTCCTGTCTGTCCTCTCCTGTCTGTCTTATCCTGTCCTGTCTGTCTTATCCTGTCCTGTCTGTCCTCTCCTGTCTGTCTTATCCTGTCCTGTCTGTCGTATCCTGTGTGTCTTATCCTGTCCTGTCTGTCCTCTCCTGTCTGTCTTATCCTGTCCTGTCTGTCTTATACTGTCCTGTCTGTCCTCTCCTGTCTGTCTTATCCTGTCCTGTCTGTCCTCTCCTGTCTGTCTTATCCTGTCCTGTCTGTCTTATACTGTCCTGTCTGTCTTATAATATCCTTTCTGTCTTATCCTGTCGTGTCTGTCTTATACTGTCCTGTCTTATCCTGTCTGTCCTCTCCTGTCTGTCTTATCCTGTCCTGTCTGTCTTATACTGTCCTGTCTGTCCTCTCCTGTCTGTCTTATCCTGTCCTGTCTGTCCTCTCCTGTCTGTCTTTTCCTTTCCTGTCTGTCTTATCCTGTCCTGTCTGTCCTCTCCTGTCTGTCTTATCCTGTCCTGTCTGTCTTATCCTGTCCTGTCTTTCTTATCCTGTCTGTCTTATCCTGTCCTGTCTGTCCTCTCCTGTCTGCCTTATCCTGTCCTGTCTGTCTTATACTGTCCTGTCTTATCCTGTCCTGTCTGTCTTATCCTGTCCTGTCTTTCTTATCCTGTCTGTCTTATCCTGTCCTGTCTGTCCTCTCCTGTCTGCCTTATCCTGTCCTGTCTGTCTTATACTGTCCTGTCTTATCCTGTCCTGTCTGTCTTATCCTGTCCTGTCTGTCCTCTCCTGTCTGTCTTATCCTATCCTGTCTGTCTTATCCTGTCCTGTCTGTCCTCTCCTGTCTGTCTTATCCTGTCCTGTCTGTCTTATACTATCCTGTCTGTCTTATCCTGTCCTGTCTGTCCTCTCCTGTCTGTCTTATCCTGTCCTGTCTGTCTTATACTGTCCTGTCTGTCTTATCCTGTCCTGTCTGTCCTCTCCTGTCTGTCTTATCCTGTCCTGTCTGTCTTATCCTGTCCTGTCTGTCCTATCCTGTCTGTCTTATCCTGTCCTGTCTGTCCTCTCCTGTCTGTCTTATCATGTCCTGTCTGTCTTATACTGTCCTGTCTTATCCTGTCCTGTCTGTCTTATACTGTCCTGTCTGTCTTATCCTGTCCTGTCTGTCCTATCCTGTCTGTCTTATCCTGTCCTGTCTGTCTTATACTGTCCTGTCTGTCTTATCCTGTCCTGTCTGTCCTATCCTGTCTGTCTTATCCTGTCCTGTCCGTCTTATACTGTCCTGTCTGTCTTATCCTGTCCTGTCTGTCTTATACTGTCCTGTCTTATCCTGTCCTGTCTGTCTTATCCTGTCTGCCTTATCCTGTCCTGTCTGTCTTATACTGTCCTGTCTGTCCTATCCTGTCTGTCTTATCCTGTCCTGTCCGTCTTATACTGTCCTGTCTGTCTTATTTTGTCCTGTCTGTCTTATACTGTCCTGTCTGTCCTATCCTGTCTGTCTTATCCTGTCATGTCTGTCTTATACTGTCCTGTCTTATCCTGTCCTGTCTGTCTTATCCTGTCTGTCTTATCCTGTCCTGTCTGTCCTATCCTGTCTGTCTTATCCTGTCCTGTCTGTCTTATCCTGTCCTGTCTGTCCTATCCTGTCTGTCTTATCCTGTCCTGTCTGTCTTATACTGTCCTGTCTTATCCTGTCCAGTCTGTCTTATCCTGTCTGTCTTATCCTGTCCTGTCTGTCTTATACTGTCCTGTCTGTCTTATCCTGTTCTGTCTGTCTTATACTGTCCTGTCTGTCCAATCCTTTCTGTCTTATACTGTCCTGTCCATCCTATCCTGTCTGTCTTATCCTGTCCTGTCTGTCTTATCCTGTCTGTCTTATACTGTCCTGTCTGTCTTATACTGTCCTGTCTTATCCTATCCTGTCTGTCTTATACTGTCCTGTCTGTCTTATACTGTCCTGTCTGTCTTATCCTGTCCTGTCTGTCTTATACTGTCCTGTCTGTCCAATCCTGTCTGTCTTATCCTGTCCTGTC
>NC_136625.1:38366961-38709461 GCF_933228915.1 Telmatherina bonti
GCTTCCGTTGACGGCAGGAACAAAACCGGGAACGTTGGGACCTTGGAGGATGTCTGCATTCAGCCACACTGGCCTGTTTATTCCTCTGCTGGTGTTCTTCTGACGAAGCAGGTCCAACGACAACCCTACCGATGCCAGAGACTTAAAGTCCAGCTTGATGCCTGCAGGAGACGCAGAAAGCATTCAAACCTCCTGATCAGGTCTAAATCCACAGAAATGATGAATCCCACCATCCTGATCCATGGATCAGGTCTCCATCCCAGTATTTCAAAGTTTAGCTGAAATGATGCTGATCCTGTCATTTCCAATTCCATCCTGCTCCCAGGATCCCAGACAGGAAACAAGAAGTCAGGCGAAGTTGACTGTCTAGATGATGTTTCAATATTCTTCATTTAAAAGTATAAAATAAAGTCAGAAATAATTTATTGTTGTTTATAATCAGCATTTCTTTGGTTCTTTCAGCTGATAACATGCTAGCCAACTAAACCATGACAGCTGCTTTCACCGTTTTGTGTTTATGTCCCAGGATTGGTTGTTGAATGGCTGCAAGCTCAACGTACGAAAAACAACCATATACGTTACCATAGTTACGCTGATGACTCACAAATCTACATAACCACCTCACCAGGAGGCAACAGTCCGATCGAAACTCTGATCAGATGCATTGATCAGATTACAACAGACTGACCTCTCCCCTGGTCAGATCCTGTAAACACTGTAAATGTTCCATCAGTGTTAAAAACACTCGAGTATTTATCTGCATTTTTATGTCAAAGTGTTGCAGATCAGTCAGGAAAGTTTGGAAATACTCAGCAGAGGCTAATGTCTGGATGTACAGGTGCAATCTAGTTCGAATCTTCGAGACTTGAAGTGGTTTGAAATATCAAATTTAAGGGCGGAACTGGGTAAAACCCAGTCCACCAGGGTTATGTTTGAAATACTGTTATCTACTTCATGCTGCACCTTTTCTGGAGGCCAGCACCGCATCCAGCCACTGGTCCAGCGTGTTATCACTGTAAACGTCAGGAGGATGAGCCATGATGGGGACTGGTTTCTCGTCCTCGGTTCCATAACCCTCCAGAGTGACGTCAGCCTCCAGGATCATGACATCACCTTCAAGACAAGTAGATGAGTATGATGTAAAGGGTGTGACTCCAGGGATTATCACTGCAGATGACTGTTCTTACCAGATAGAGCTTGGTTCATCTGCTCCTTGCTGTTGGCTCGGTGGAACCAGGTGGCCAACAGGCCGTCGGGCTCGCTGATGTCACCTGACTGCACCAGGAAGTCCAGCATGTCTCCACCGGTTGGAAACACGGGAAGAGGGGCTGGAGCTTCTGATACGATGACAGTTTGTTTGATCATCCAATTTTCATTCACTTTTTTCATTTTTAACAAAGCAGGAACAAAATAAACTCCATCATCGGCAAAAAGCTGAGACCACCAAGATCCCCTCAACACCTCGGCTGATCCTAGAAATTCTGTCTATAAAAATCATGAGCAGAACCACCTGAAGACCACCTTGGCGGGGTCCAACACTCACTGGAAATCTGTCCGATTTACTGCTGGCAATGTGGACCCAGCTCTGACACCGCTCATACAGAGACCGGACAGCTCCTACATGGGGTCTGGTTCGTCCTACTCCCTGAACACCTCCACAGGAGTCTGACGGGAAACAGTCAGACACCTTCTCCAAGTCCACAAAACACACGTCGGCTGGTTGAGGGAACTCCCACTCCTCCTCCAGGACCCTGAAGAGGGGGTAGAGCTGGTCCACCGTTTCACAACCAGGACAAAAACTACACTGCTCCTCCTCAATCTTGGATCCGACAATCCAACAGACCCTCCTCCAGACCTTCCCAGGGAGGCTGAGGAAAAACCCCATTCCACTTTATCAAAGGCCTTCTCTGCGTCGGAGCAAATGGCTGCTTGTTTCCGTCACATCAATGCAAGAATCTCCTCAGGGTCTTCTTCATAAAGCCAACCTGATCGGGATGGATGACACGGGGCAGGACTGGTCGGACGTGGGAGGCCAACATCTGTCAATACTTTATAAACTAGAGGGTTAGGGTCAACCCTAAGCCTAACCCTAAGCCAGGACAACGGATGCTGGATGGGTCTGTTGTGTCTTTATTCTTCTGAGGAACTAAAGACATCAGAGCCTCTTTGCATTTGTCCCCCCCTTGAAGGCTTCATGAAATTCCTTGAATAAAAGCTGGGAACAGAATTTCCACGTTCTAGTAAAAATCCACAGGAAAACATCCGAACCTGGAGATTTCAGGAGAGATGGGATGAGCAGCTTCAGGTTTAAATATACAGTCTGAACCCTCTGATTCAAGCTTCTGGCCTTTCTGTCAGTGGTCTCCAGAGTCCTGGAAGGACTTTCCAAAACTCTTCTTTGGATGTTTCTGCTTTTGTTCTATTCTCAGTCCAAATGATCCAGACTCCTACAGTAGCGTAACGGACGGTCCTGGGGAGGATCCGCCCTCCATCGAACCTGATGCGGTCTGGGTTCTGAAGAGGATCCGCCACCCATCAGACCCGTTGCGATCTGGGTTCTGGGGAGGATCCGCCCCCCATTGGACCAGTTGCGGTCTTGGTTCTGGGGAGGATCTTCCCCCCATCGGACCTGTTGCGGTCTTGGTTCTGGGGAGGATCGGCCCCCCATTGGACCAGTTGCGGTCTGGGTTCTGGGGAGGATCTTCCCCCCATCGGACCTGTTGCGGTCTGGATTCTGGGGAGGACTTGCCCCCCATCTGACCCGTTGTGGTCTGGGTTCTGGGGAGTATCCGCCCCCCATCGGACCCATTGCGGTCTGGGTTCTGGGGAGGATCGGGGGGACCCATCAGGGAGTCTGTACCTGTACTGCGTGGAGTTATTTGACCCTGCAGGAGATGAAGCTGCTGGAACTGGAGGATGTTAAACATCTGTTTTTACAGGAATCTTACTGGAAGCGTTGAGCCGACACCCAAAATAAAAGAAAACTGGGACCTTATCATGTTAGAATATAATAGTTTTATTGGAAAAATGTATCATGTTATAAGTTTTATTGTAAGAAAATGAAACACAAAATATGGATTCCAGGTTGATGCAACCTGGAAATATTAGAAAAAAATGCGTATTATGGAAATTATTATCGTCAAGTAGAAACATTTAAGTTCTTTCTGTCGACGATCGGCTGCTTGTTGATAAATTAGATATTTCTCTGATCTCCTGCAGGTACAGTTTCCTCATTTAAAGACAAATAAAGTTTTTATTACACATTTTCTTTACAAAATATATAACATTTTTGCAATAAACTATTATGTTATAACATAATAAGGTCCTTAATGTTTCTATTGTGGTGACAGCACTAGGCTTCCATAGGAATCTGTTTAAGATCTTCATGCAATATATTTATCAGAGCAACTAAAGATGAAAACAGGCTGTTCAGTTTGTCTTTATGTAGAATAGATATAAAGAAATATCTAATAATAAACATAAATCATGTTTCATTTAGAGTCTGATGTGTCTCCGGGGTCAGTCTGAATTCTACGTGTTTTTATATCATCCCTTCAGAATAAACAGAGCCTGTTATGACATGAACTTTGACCTTTATAATCACATTAAGGTGGGATGATGGCGTGTTGGCTGACAAGTGATGTAAATATGGTTCCTCGCTTTAAGATGCTGAATGGCTGTAAAAGTGGGACAGAACGGGCTGATTAGTACAAGAGTTTTATTTATGCTCAGGTGGATGTGGATGTTTTACAGGATTCAGAGGAAAAAAATACTTATAGGAACATTTTAACCTGCGTGATGTGAGCATGTTTAGTCCACCTGTAACTGTACAGAACCGGGTTTTATTTTACTCCAGATTGTAACTGGACAAGAAGAAGAGGAAGGAGAAAAACTGAAGTATGAAGCACATCAGTCCTCTTCATCAGAACATTCTTGTTCTGAATCAGACGCCATCTTAATTGTTGCTTTAACAGAAATCACTTAATTTTTTTCTATCTTATTATGAAACTCAGTTTGACTTTTAGCGTGACTACATGCCGCCCTGTGATTGGCTGGTTAACAGGAAGGAGACCAGGAAGAGCTGATGAGGAGGATGGTGTGTGAGAAAAAAACCCAAAACAAACACACATGTTTGTGTATTTGTTTTATCGGCAGCCTGTGCGTTTATTTATGTGTTTGTGAATAAATATTTAGACTAAAACATATTTCCTTCGGGAACTTGGAGTTTTCTGTTTGTTTTGTTTTTAAATATAAAACCCATCGCAAGGTAGAAATCCTGAATAAATTTCCACATTAAAGGCAATAAAATGACACATTAATGAGTTTATCAACATGCGTGGCAACTTGAAGCGTGTACCTGTGTTCTTTGTGAGAATCACAGCAGTGACAGTGATGATTACCACAATGACTAGTCCAGCAGCCAGAGATATCAATACCAGGTGCTGCTTGCTCAGACAACCCAGGTAAAGGTCCCGCTGCCTCTTTTGATCTGGGTCAGAACCAGAACCAGACGGAGCCTTCATCCTGCAGGGACACAACATGAAACCAGCAGGATCAGTCATGCAGCTCAATCCGTGAGGAATTCCCGGTGTCTTCACGGCTTGAAATGTGATCATGTTTTCCACCAACCTGTTTCCCCTGTCTTCTGCACATCTGCCATTATTCTCTTGTTTCTGACTCTCCTCTCCAGCTTCCATCGTCTTCAGCCTGGTCTTTCCACTGTTCTCAGCATTCAAAAGACTGCTTTGAGTATCGAAGAGAACTCTGTAGGAATGTGTCTCTTATCAGCATGTGTCTTATCTACAGAGCAGAGACTGCAGTGTTTGAGCTGATAAGGCACCGTGATAAATCCGGTGAAGGTCCTTGTTGAAACCCAGACTACAGCGTCAATCTGTCTTTTTATCTTTTATGCCCCTTAAAAAGACTATAAGGTTCACAAAATATATTGAACTGGCTTACACTGTCATGATAAGGTTATAAACTCTTTTCTGTGTATTCCCTTTCACTCTTTCTATTTTGTTGTGACCATGACATGCAGCATGAAAATCAGCCTTTATCAATAGCTTACAATCTGTTCGTGTGCTATATCATGTCCACTCATACATGTCAGGCTACAACAAGACAATAAATACATCACAACTCCAGATCTGAAAAAGATTTCTGCATTAAAGGTAAATGAAATGTAATTTCAACTTTATCAGGGCATATTTTATCATTAAAATATGAACTTTTTGTGAATCTGATGGCAGCACAAAATCAGTAATAAAAAGGCAGAAACAGGAGGAACAAAAAGCTGGAAAAATGATTTATTTACTGTACCTAACAGGAAAGTTAGTTTACACACAGGTTTTTAAAAGATAAAAACAAAAATGCCAATAAAATTATGTTTAATTAAATTAAACAACTAGTTTATAGAGTAAAATAACAACAATGCCTCTATATCCCTGTAAGCATGAAAGTTGAATTTACAGCAATAAAATCGGCAACAATAATTAATTATTTGCGGTTTAGGCATAGACTGTATATAAAAAGATATATGAGATATTTCATATACGGTCTATGGTTTTAGTCATAGACTGTATATATAGGATTTATATAAAGAGATATATAAGAGATATATGAGAGATATTTCATCAAATCAAATCAAAGATGCTTTACTTATCCCCGAGGGGAAATTCAAGGTTCAAATCAGCTCATCCAAGGTTAGACATACAGACATTTACATTTGACAAGTTTACAGAACGAACTGATACTTCGGCCGTGAAGCCAGTTTTTTAACCGGCGCTGCCTTAAAATGAGGAAAAGATGACATGAGGAAGGATGGGTGGGTGTTGGAAAAAAAGAAGTATCTCTACACTTCACTTAAAGGGGAAGGATAATGATGCAACAAAAAAAAAACACACCTCTAAACATAAGCACAAATTCAGACAATAGACAACACACAATATGGGAGGGGGGGTTGTTGGGGTCTCCCAGACAGCCAGTGAGGTCGCCCCCAGCCAAGCAGCGCGCCCATCCAACTCGCAGTCCGTGAGTGGGGGGAGGGGCGAGGTCCGGAGAAGGCGGTGAAAGATAGGAAAATGTGTCTGTAACAGTGTGTGTGAGTGTGTGCGCTCAGTGAGTGAGTCTGTGAACTTTCCCCAGTTCATTTGTGCCACCTGATGTAAATGCAGCCAGGCCTTGAGAGCTGAGTTCAGTTTAAGTTCCACAGGCCTGAGAAAGGGAGGGGAGTTAGGAAGGGGGGCTGAGCGTCAGATAGCATTACATTCCAGGAGACGTGATAACCAGCCTGCCCAAAGCCAGTCAGGGAGCCAGATCCATATAACAGCTTAGTTTTGGGTCAAGCTAAGCTTCGTTTGGCTCAGCTTTGAGTCCTTAGTGGTCTCTGTCGGACTCCGAAACAGCTGAATCGGGGGTCAATTTCCACCAAAACCGAGCAACAGCTTCTCCAAGATGTTTCCCACTTACAGATAAGCTCAAGAACCACAACCAGCCTGCCAGGTCGGGCAAGACTGGCATCCAGTCGCAGTCCAGTGCTGTCAAGCATGAGTTCGAGAGCTAATTGCTCGGCGTAGTCAATCACAGATCTTCCAAACTTTGCGAGACACCAGGAAACCGCACACACCAAACAGCACAAACCCAGTTATAAATCCAATCATGTAGAAATCCTCCACAGAAAGAAGCAGCAGGCACATGACCTTTATCACTTAACCAGCACCATGCATTCCGTCGGCACCTGCGGGCTCCCCTTCACCCATTCTTTGGGGAAAAAAAGATTTTATAAGTTGCATTGAGAGACCAACTGACCAGATCCATGATTTAAATTCGGAAGGAAATGGAGCAAGAGGCTCAGATAGACAGATGACATAACAAAGAAGCAGCAGGTCAGAGTGGGAACGGGAGGGAGAGAAAAAGCGTCCGTCCTCTCAAAGAGCAGGAAGTGAATCATATACAGTCTATGGTTTCAGTCATAGACTGTATATATAGGATTTATATAAAGAGATATAAGAGATATATAAGAGAAATTTCATATTCAGTCTCTGGTTTTTGGCTTCCCGCCAGGTTGCTGCCTCGTATCCATGGTTACAGGAAGCGTCCCGTCGGCATGGCAACAGTGTGGGGTAGCAACCACAGACCGTACAGAAACAAGCCTCTCTACAATGACCACCTCTTTGGCTAAAGATAAGAAAAGGAGACGTTCTCTGTTGCTGAGGCCGTAAGTTTTTACTCTTTTCACAACAACGAAGTTGTTCTGCTTTTATGAGAAAATGACATTAAAGGTGCAGGCGCACGAGCAGCTATGCTAACGTGTCGGTGTGTTGTTGCAGCTTTTCTCGCGCCGTGAACGTGTCCGTGGCGAGTCGTCATGGAGTCCACCAGAGCTCCAGACACTCCTTCAGCATGGTGGGCTCGTCCAGCAGGAGGAGGTTCAGCCTGGGCAGAGGGAGCAGGGTCCTGGACAAAATCCAATCCCCGAGAGAAGCCGTCCGGGTAACAGCAGGACCAGTTTCCCACCGAGCCCCTTTCTCTGTTACACATCTATCTATCTATCTATCTGTCTGTCTATCTATATATATATATGTGTGTGTGTGTGTATACTTTTTTCTGTCTTTTTTTTTTTTTTTTTTTTTTTGTCTTTTTAGAATTACTCCATAACTTTAGGAAAACTAAAAGGAAAAAATATCTTTATAAAATATATCAGTAAAAAACAGGAATATTTGTTGTTATTATTGTTTTAAAATTGGTTAATCAATTCAGGAAATTGAACAAGATATTTATTTATTCAATCATTTTAAAAATATGGAAACAGTTCAGTAAAAAAAAAAAAACAGATTTTCTTGGATTCAGGAAATCTGAAGAGCTTTTTCTATTTTTTTTGTAATAATATCTCATTAAAAGTGAAAATAAGAAATTTAGACAAACTAAATGGAAAATACACTTTTTTTTAAAGTGTCGTTTTTAAATTCAGACATCCAGTTTTTGCTTTTAAAAAAGTACATAAATATTATATAGCTCTATTTAAACATCATATCTCATGATTATTGAACATCTGGATGTTGTGCCATTTGCAGGTGTTGGATGAAGAGGGCAATGACGTCACCCCCCTGCCACTGGGTCACTCAGAACCAGCACAGGACAGAACCAGCAGGTTCTTTCTGGATGAAATCTCTGCTGGATCAATATCAGAGCACACCATGGCCACAGGCAGCTTCACTATGCCTTTCCTCAGGTCCCATCGCACGTTGCTGCCTTCGCACGGCACATAGAAACAGATTACTTTGACATTTACTGTGTTCAGAAAGTATCCACCCCTCTTTTGTTTATT
Organism: Telmatherina bonti; assembly: GCF_933228915.1. Taxonomy (NCBI): domain Eukaryota; kingdom Metazoa; phylum Chordata; class Actinopteri; order Atheriniformes; family Telmatherinidae; genus Telmatherina; species Telmatherina bonti. The sequence goes on from NC_136625.1 coordinate 38,375,288, forward strand.
TTATGGTACCGGTTTAATTGATGCATCTGATGCAGAACGTTTGGTAAAACCTGCGCTCCTGTTTCTTCAGGTCCGTTTTGGGAAGCAGCAGAATATCCAGTCAGTCCACCATCGAGTCGGTGAACGAAGACATCGAGGACACATTTTTCAAACGAGACGTGCCCATCAGCTTCCCAGGTTCATTACAGAAATACGTTTTCTTCCATCCTGTCGTTGTTCGTAGTTTCCTCACCTGTCCTTTAGGTGTCCTCCAACGTAAAAGCTTTTTCTATGTCCCTGGCAGACGTGAAGGTGAAAAACGACTCAGAGACAGAACAGTTGACAGAAGACATGTTGAAAGAAGTGGTGGAGGTCTTTATTTCTGAGACAGACACCATTGTACTCCTCAACCTGCCCCCCACCTTCATGGCATCAGATGCTAATGGTGCTGAAGTTATTGTGTGAGTCAAGATTAAATATTTTCAACCCATTTTATCGTGTTCTTTTACACAAATCCACCTGCCTGTAGAGTTTAATGCTTTTATATAACTTATATTATACTTTATTCTGTTGTTGCTAGAGGTGTTGTGGTGTCTTTGTTTTCTCAGGGAGAGAAACAGCCGCTACGCCAAGGTTTGTAGGAACAGAAAAGGAAATAGATCTGTGGATGGATCCATGCAGACGCTGAGCGGAGCCACGAAGAACAAACAGGTTCAGAAGGACAGCGTCAACATGGTGGATGCAGGTTAGATTCAGTTTTCAGCGTTACCTCTGCAAACAGATTTCAGAGCATGGCAAGCAATATTCTGCTTTTTAAAATAAAAATCTATTTTTTCTGTGCTTTACTTGGTTTTTTGCATCATTACCAGCTGAAAACAGTGTTGTTTAGTCTCCTTATATAACTTCAACTCCACATGATGACAAGTTCACTCTGCCTCAGAGTTTAGGACTGTAGCAGCCAGTAAGGCAGGAAAGGGCACCGCAGTCATGCACGTGTTTCCCTGCTGCAACACACCTGGGTCAGATCAATGGGTAATTAGCAGAACTGAGTTTGATTTCAGGTTTATCAATAATTTAATCACATCTTTATCATAAGAAACTGCAAAAAATGTTAAAACTATTTATTACCTAGGAATTCTGTTAAAAATGAGATTACAATTTCATTTCATCCACCCATCCATCCATCCATCTATCCATCCACCCATCCATCCATCCATCCAGTCATCCATCCATCCATCCATCCATCCATCCACCCATCTATCCATCCACCCATCCATCCATCCATCTCTCCACCCATCCATCCACCCATCTATCCATCCATCCATCCACCCATCCATCCAGTCATCCATCCATCCATCCATCCATCCATCCACCCATCTATCCATCCATCCATCCATCCACCCATCCATCCATCCATCTCTCCACCCATCCATCCACCCATCTATCCATCCATCCATCCACCCATCCATCCAGTCATCCATCCATCCATCCATCCATCCACCCATCCACCCATCCATCCATCCATCCATCCATCTATCCATCCATCCATCCCTCCATCCATCCACCCATCCCTCCATCATCCATCCATCCACCCATCCCTCCATCATCCATCCATCCATCCATCCATCCATCCAGTCATCCATCTATCTATCATTTTGCAGGTATTAGGTAATTTGATGCTAGAATCATATTTCGGTTATTTTTGTTATTATCATATTTTTCAGGAATGGGATTCTGAATAATTTTTTTCTGAGTAGAAAATCCTGCAGTTTGTCACTGATCACGTCTTCGATAATATTAGCTGCTGATCTGAACATCAAAATTGTAAACAAAACAAGGCTGGTATGGGACAGAGGCAGGCGCTCTGGATGGATACTGAAGTTCCTGTGAACCCTGATGTTCTTCTGCCTTGTCTGTGTTGCAGAATGTAAACCTGAGCTCAGTCAGATCATGGCAGCTTTCTATTTCAATGTAATTATCTGAAAATAGATGACATGTGGAGGACTGAGCTGCATTAAGAAAAACCATGCAGAGGAAAAGGAAGGGGAGGTGAAGCTGCAACACTTCAGGCGTTAAAATGAGCTGAAAAGAAAAAATAATAACCTGTAAAATCAGTCTGTCTGTAGTCTGTGTTGCTTCTGGACACCAGCTACACAACCAGCAGCCATGGCAGGCAGGTATAACCTGCTGTGCTTCCATGTCCACAGCAACGACTGTTTCCACCTTTGACATGTATGTGGACTCTGAACCAGACCAAACAGTCCCGAGTCCTGAGTCTGAGAAGATGGACTTCAGTAAGGCAGACGTGGACTCTAACAGAAGTGGAGACAGAAGCATGTCCGTCACCAGCACAGCGACCACAGGTAACAAGGAGAGACTCGTTATGTAACCTTTACCTGTTTCACATTCCTGCTGATGTGTGTGTGTCTCCGTGCAGTCAGTGGTTCCAGCTCGCTGAAGGACGTGGAAACGGCCGCTAACGGTTTGAACCCAGAGTCGGACTTGCAGCCCATCATGCTGTCAGACAAATTCCAGCATGCCTTGCTTGTAATGGAGAGGAGTGTCCTTTGGAGCCGCTTCCAGCATCATCGGGCCGTTTACAGGCAGCTGCCTGTTCTGAAAGGTAATGTGAGCCGTCATCGCCACCAGCTGCTGTTTCACATGATGTTAAGCTGTTAAAGTGACTGGTTCTGGATGTGTCAGATCCAGACGAGCCAGAGAGGTGTGAGGAAGAGGAGCAGAGGGATGATGCTCCCATCTCCCAGTCTCCAGCCCTGCAGCGTCTCTGGGTTTTCAGCTGTGAGCTTTGCAAAGGACTGAGAGTCAGCAGCATGAGCTGGAACAAGAAGAACCCGGTAACAGAAGCCAGGCTTCGGCTTAACCACTGTAACGTATTTATAACTGCTTTAAAGCTGATCAGCACTCCTTTAGAGGATTGTTTTATTCTCTGAAAATGCCGTACCATGCAAACTTTATTCATAATGTACTTTTAAACAACCAACGTGCTCTACACAAGTGAAATACAAGTAAAAAGAGAACAAATATGTTTAGTGTGAGTAGAAACTCCTCCCTTTCCCCGCTGACAGCCATGTTCTTGGTGCAGATTGTCGTCCCAGCTGCTCCACACTTAGCTCTGATGATGTGCAGGTCACGACCAAGCGTCAACCTCCGGTGGTTAAAAGTGAAGCCGATGCGGAAGTATAAAAAACTGCAGTTCCCCCTTCATCCACTAGGGGCTGCAAAACAGAGCGAATCCCCATAGACTCCCATGTTAAAAAGACCAACTTCACAGCAGGAATAAACATGTTTACAGCAGAAATAAACATGTTTACATCAGAAATAAACATGTTTACGGCAGAAATAAACATGTTTACAGCAGAAATAAACATGTTTACAGCAGAAATAAACATGTTTACATCAGAAATAAACATGTTTACAGCAGAAATAAACATGTTTACAGCAGAAATAAACATGTTTACGACAGAAATAAACATGTTTACAGCAGGAATAAACATGTTTACATCAGAAATAAACATGTTTACAGCAGAAATAAACATGTTTACAGCAGAAATAAACATGTTTACAGCAGAAAAAAAATGCTTACAGCAGAAATAAACATGTTTACGGCAGAAATAAACATGTTTACAGCAGAAATACACGTTTACAGCAGAAAAAATGCTTACAGCAGAAATAAACATGTTTACAGCAGAAAAAAAATGCTTACAGCAGAAATAAACATGTTTACAGCAGAAAAAAAATGCTTACAGCAAAATAAACATGTTTACAGCAGAAATAAACACATTTACAGCAGAAAAAAAATGCTTACAGCAGAAATAAACATGTTAACAGCAGAAAAAAATGCTTACAGCAGAAATAAACATGTTTACGGCAGAAATAAACATGTTTACAGCAGAAAAAAATGCTTACAGCAGAAATAAACATGTTTACAGCAGAAATAAACATGTTTACAGCAGAAATAAACATGTTTACAGCAGAAATAAACATGTTTACAGCAGAAAAAAAATGCTTACAGCAGAAATAAACATGTTTACAGCAGAAATAAACATGTTTACAGCAGAAAAAAAATGCTTACAGCAGAAATAAACATGTTTACAGCAGAAATAAACATGTTTACAGCAGAAATAAACATGTTTACAGCAGAAACAAATACTTACAGCAGAAATAAACATGTTTACAGCAGAAATAAACATGTTTACAGCAGAAAAAAATACAGCAGAAATAAACATGTTTACAGCAGAAATAAACATGTTTACAGCAGAAAAAAATACAGCAGAAATAAACATGTTTACAGCAGAAATAAACATGTTTACAGCAGAAAAAAATACTTACAGCACAAATAAACATGTTTACAGCAGAAATAAACATGTTTACAGCAGAAAAAAAATGCTTACAGCAGAAATAAACATGTTTACAGCAGAAATAAACATGTTTACAGCAGAAATAAACATGTTTACAGCCTGGTTCAAAAATCCATTTTAGGTTTAATAGGTCAGGTTTACCTTCATGACAACTGTGGGGGGAGTGATTTTTTTTCTTACTCGCCCGTTTAAAAGTAATTTAATCTCAAAGTTCAGCATACTTAGGGGCGTGTCCTTTTGATTGACAGGTACCCGATCTCCCTCTTCAAGTCAGAAGAACGTAGAACAACCGCGGTTTTTAGCCGGTTAACAACGTGACTTAGCTTTAGCCCGCTTACCTCCGTTAGCTGGTTAGCTCGTGTTATCTCCGGGTTAGCTCGGTTAGCTTTTAGCTACAGAAAGCTCGGAGTTCGCTTGATGTCAATCATCCACCATGACGCTCACAGCCCCCTCTCAGCTCCGCCTCTTTGCCCATATTTGTATTTTCCGGATGAGACGACACGCATGCCCCTGCCAAGATGGTGTTGGTAGTAACCGCCCACCGAGCTTCAATTCAGCTCTTCAGAAACCTACGGGTGACGTCACGGAGGCTCCGCCCATCTGTTATATACAGTTCTCACCACAGGATCTGGTACCCCATAGTCCCAAAGCACTCCCCCATAGGACTCCAGGGACAAGGTCTAGCACCATGTCCAAGTCCTCCAGAGAGATGTTCTGTGTAGTTCTAACCTCTGGGATCTGGAGGAAAGTATTTATAATTGTTGCAATAATCTATTGATCCTTTTTGCATTAGTCATGATAAATTCTGCTGCGTGTCTCATCCACTCTTTCTGTTTTCATGGCTAGGACCTCCTGGCGGTGGGCTACGGGGAGTTTGACCCCAAGAACCTGAAGCCAGGTCTGGTTTGTTGCTGGTCCATCAAAAACCCCACGGTATGGCTTCTTATGGCCCCCTCCTCCTCCCCTTCAGGCCCATCTGGTCCAGATGTTGTGTCTGTCCCCCTGTAGTGGCCCGAGCAGATCATCCACTGTGACAACGCCGTGACTTGTTTAGACTTTTCCCTCAGCAGTCCCACTCAGCTGGCCGTGGGCTTGTACGATGGCAGCATCACCATCTACAACGTGCAGAGTCCAGACAAGTCAAACGTCCTCAGCAGCCGGTGAGGAATGTGTGTGTGTGTGTCTGTCGCTAGCGACTACATCTCCAGCTAAAAGTAAACGTGGAGCCACTGTTTCTGCGGCGATCTCTGCAGTGAATGTCCCAGGAGGCACGTGGGTCCAGTGTGGCAGCTCCGGTGGAACCAGCAAAAGCTGACGTTGACAGGAGAGGAGAAGGTGGAGGCGCTCTTCTCTGTGGGCGCAAACGGCCAGATCAGCAAGTGGTTCATCTCCAACGGAGTCCTGGACTGTACAGGTACGACAGCTCGAATTTATTTTATTTTATCGTATTTTATTTAATTTTTTTTTATTATATTTTATTTCTTATTTAATTTGATCTTATTTTTGATGTAGTCTTATTTTATTTTATTTTAACTTATTTTATTTGATCTTATTTTATCTTCTCTTATTTTATTTTATTTTGTTTTAGACCTGATGAAGCTGGAGAGTATCAGCAACACTACGAGGAAAGGAAGCAAGAGCGTGGAGATGGCACAAAGTGTCCTGTCTCCTCTGACTCCTGGTCTCTGCTTGGACTTCCATCCAGCAGTGAGTGTCTGGAAGCTGGTTTAGCTGCTTTATCTCGTTTAGCTGGTTAGCTGGTTTAGCTGGTTAGCTGGTTTATCTCATTTAGCTGGTTTATCTCATTTAGCTGGTTAGCTGGTTTAGCTGGTCAGCTGGTTTATCTGGTTAGCTGGTTTATCTCATTTAGCTGGTTTATCTCATTTAGCTGGTTAGCTGGTTTATCTGGTTAGCTGGTTTAGCTGGTTAGCTGGTTTAGCTGGTCAGCTGGTTTATCTGGTTAGCTGGTTTATCTCATTTAGCTGGTTAGCTGGTTTAGCTGGTCAGCTGGTTTATCTGGTTAGCTGGTTTATCTCATTTAGCTGGTTAGCTGGTTTAGCTGGTCAGCTGGTTTATCTGGTTAGCTGGTTTATCTCATTTAGCTGGTTAGCTGGTTTAGCTGGTTAGCTGGTTTATCTCATTTAGCTGGTTTATCTCGTTTAGCTGGTCAGCTGGTTTATCTGGTTAGCTGGTTAGCTTTATTCATCCTGCTGTTTTCCTCCCGGCATCTCCTCATCCCTGCAGGACTCCAGCATCTACTTGATCGGTACGTGGGAAGGTCTGGTCTACAAGGGTTCCTGCTCCAACAGTCAGCACTTCCTGGAGACGTACAGGAAACACCTGGTGAGTCCTGCTGGGTGGACTGGTTCCGTCCCAGTTTCAGCCTCCGGTACTGGTAGAGGAGGTTAGGTTAGGTGACCTGGCTATCCCTCTGCCAACTGGTGCACGGAGCGTTTAATGGGGGAACTGGAAACAATATGACATGAAACTGGTCGGGAACTGGGAGAACTGGTCAACAGATGATCTTCAGACAGAGACTTCTTCATTCCCAGTCCAGGACAGAGAGGGAGCAACAAGTCTTCATCACCTCCCAGAACAATCCTCCTCCTCCTCCTCCTGCTCCTCCTTACTGCACCTCCTCTTCTTTTCCTCCTGAACCTTCTGGTACCGGGTCAGCTCCGTCAGAACCTCCTGGTACCGGGTCAGCTCCGTCAGAACCTCCTGGTACCGGGTCAGCTCCGTCAGAACCTCCTGGTACCTGGCTCCATGTTGACATGAAGCACCAGACAGGTAATGGAACTGGAACGGAACCAGTAAACGGGTCAGCTGTAGGTAGAAGTTCTGTATATCTACATGATGGTTCCCAGACCTCTGTGATTGGTCGTGGCGGCGATGTAACCTCCTGTTTCCCGGCAGTTTGCGGTGAACAGCGTCGCGTGGTGTCCCTTCAGCCCCGACGTGTTCCTGAGCGGCTGTTCTGATTGGACCATCCAGCTGTGGAGGCAGGACCACCTGAGCCCCGTCCTCGGCCTGACGTCTGCCCAGACCGCCGTGAGCGACATCCAGTGGTCCCCAAGGCGGGCGGCGGTGCTGGGAGCGGCGAAAGACCGGCAGCTGGAGGTCTGGAACCTGAATTCCAGCTTGTAAGTCTGAAGAGGAATCTGGTTTCTCTGTGTTTCCAGGTCTCAGATGGATGTGGTGATCCTCCACCGTTCTACCTGAGAGACGTAAAGTTGTCCCGCGGATCTCTCAGAAAAGCTCACAAAGTCAGACGTTATTCAGGAGAAAAACCTCTCCTGTAGGGGATCTGAACCAGGATGGAGGGATGAGGATGAAATCCGGCCTCAGTGGAAGAATCACATTCTGACGTTTATTTATCCTGAAACGCCCCTGGGAGCTTTTCTAGCTAACATTTTCTACATGAAGTCATCAGGCTATGGAGGTTCCTCTGAATACATCGCTGTCCCATGTGTCCCGTGTGTCCTGTATGTCCCGTGTGTCCCGTATGTCCCGTGTGTCCCGTGTGTCCTGTATGTCCCGTGTGTCCTGTATGTCCCGTGTGTCCCGTATGTCCCGTGTGTCCTGTATGTCCCGTATGTCCCGTGTGTCCTGTATGTCCCGTATGTCCCGTATGTCCCATGTGTCCCATGTGTCCTGTATGTCCCGTGTGTCCCATGTGTCCTGTATGTCCCGTATGTCCCGTGTGTCCCATGTGTCCTGTATGTCCCGTATGTCCCGTGTCTCCCGTGTGTCCCGTATGTCCCGTATGTCCCGTGTGTCCCGTGTGTCCTGTATGTCCCATGTGTCCCGTATGTCCCGTGTGTCCTGTATGTCCCGTGTGTCCCGTGTGTCCTGTGTGGCCCGTGTGTCCCGTATGTCCCGTATGTCCCGTGTGTCCCGTATGTCCCGTATGTCCCGTGTGTCCTGTATGTCCCGTGTGTCCCGTGTGTCCTGTGTGGCCCGTGTGTCCCGTATGTCCTGTATGTCCCATGTGTCCTGTATGTCCCATGTGTCCTGTGTGGCCCGTGTGTCCTGTATGTCCCGTGTGTCCCGTGTGTCCTGTGTGGCCCGTGTGTCCCGTATGTCCCGTGTGTCCCGTATGTCCCGTGTGTCCCGTATGTCCCGTGTGTCCTGTATGTCCTGTATGTCCCGTGTGTCCCGTGTGTCCTGTGTGGCCCGTGTGTCCCGTATGTCCTGTATGTCCCATGTGTCCTGTATGTCCCATGTGTCCTGTGTGTCCTGAATTTTAGCGGGCCTGTAGAGTCTGCGATGTCTGGGACACTAGCAGCATCTGGCCTGATTCTCCTGGAAATAGTGAAGGAAACCTTCTTCTTCTTCTGCGGCGTGTTTCTGACCCGTGTGATGCGTGATGAGTTGCCGGCACTAAAGAGACTCTTTTCTTCAGACTGGATCCAGTTGTTGTTCAGCCGGCTGCTCCCGGCGTCAGGATGACGTCCCTGCTGTTTGCTTCTAACACGGACTGCGTTGTGGTCGGAGACAGTCATGGACAGGTGACCTTCTACCAGCTGAAGAACCTCGGCGCTGAAGAACACAACCAGGTAAAACAGAAGAACAGGTGGCTGGCAGGAGGGGATTGGAGGGAGTTATTGGGATAAAACATGGACTGTCTGTGTTAGCAAACATGCGACCATCTCCTCCACATGGTCGTCTGCACCACAATACTAGATTCTGTCTGACAGAAGAACATGCTGCTATCTTATAAAGGAAATTAAATTATATTTATATGTATATCAGATAGGAATCGTCATAAATCATAAAATCCTATTTATTGATTCCCCTGACCACAAATATTGTGAAGAAATCTGTAATGTAAGTCGAGCTAAAGGGGTAAAACACCTGACAATGTCTCTGATTGTCACCTTTCAGGTGGACGTTCTGAATGACCTCCTCCACCCTGCAGATCTCAGATGAGTCAGGAAACTGACGATGCGTCCAGAAAAGGGACAAATCAGCTCTTTCACTTCACCATAACCAACATATCAGGTAATTTTACATGATGAGAGAGAAAAATGTCTGAAGAGGAAACGAGAACCCAGACAGGCAGAACACAACACCCAACCGTGTCTGGACAAAAGGATTTCATGTTTCCAAGGAGGCAGTAACCAAGGTGACTGTGTGCATGAAGTTTCACGTTGAGAAAACAGAATTCGGTCGTCAGACGTAACTTGGTCCATTTCTGCTCCCTTTCGTACGTAAACGAGGACATCTGTTTCACACGTTGTCAGATGTCTCTGTCCATGTGTGTTTTACGTTGCCATGGGCGTTAATTCAGTTCATCCACTGGTGGGCAGTGCTGAGTTCACTGGTTGGTGGCAGTCAAGGCCGGATTATCCAGTGGGCATTATGGGCACAGGGGCCCATGTGGTGCAAACACCAGCAGTTTGGACATGAAACAAAATGTACATAAAAGCCAGATAGTTACACAACAGTGTCTAGTGCTGTTGGTACCACTGGCTGAGAGATGTTAGAAATGTTGTTTCACAGTGTATCATTCAGTTTTTACAATGTTGCGGTGGGGAAGGGGCCCCTGGAACACTCTGGGCCCAGGGGTCTGTGCACTTTTAATCCGGCCCTGGTGGCGGTAATGCACTGCAACAAGCTGTTTACAACCCTCCAAAAACACCTGGGGCCTCATTTATCAAACTGTGTGTAGCAACGCTGACTACAGGTGGCGTACGTATGGAAAACAGGAAATGTGGCGCAAAAAAACTTCCCGATTTACAAAGCAGCACGTCCCACGCCTGTTTCGCTTCATAAATCAGGATCAACACTAAATGTTGCGCACATGAGGGAGTATCTGGCCACGCCCACATGTTGGCCATAAAAGGTCAGGTGAACACCCCTGATAAATATTAATGAGCTCATTTCCATGACGGTTCCGCAGGAAAAAAGCAAAAAAGAGGATTTTTCTGGAAAATGAGGAAGAAATTCTAACAGATAAAGCTGTAAAATGTAAAAGTATTTTATCTGGTGGAGACGGGATGGACATCACCACCAGCAGAAAGACAGAGGAGGTCAGCAGGGGACAGATGCTGTCAGCGTCTCATCAGACCACCGGACTTATCCAGAAAGGACAAATAAAGTGGTCAGACAGTAAAATGTAGGGAGAAAGTGCATCTTGGTCCACAGGAGGAGGAAGGGGGGGCGCTGCCCACTCCCACAGATTAGAAGCTGGCGGGAAAATGAAGGAGTCCAGAGATACGCTGGAACAAAATGCTCCAGATGATGCTGGAAGTGCTTCATTCCTTTGTTTCAGATTATAAAATGAACGGACATAAATGAGACGTCTCTGACTCCAGTTTATTTACTGGGAACATACTGGTGTTCCTGTGTGTCCCAGCTGGGTTGCAGCGCTGCAGAGAGGGGGGGCAGTGGTTCCACCTTGTGTCCTAGCTGCGGTGTCCTCGCAGAGGAACCAATAATCACCATGAAGGAGGAGGTGCAGGAGATGGAGAGGAATAAACACCACCCTGACAGAAACCACACTAAAGATAAACTTGTGAATAAATGAGAATTCTCCACCTCTGATGTGTTGCATCACTTCTAGACGTAAAGCAGCAGCGTTTGGTTCCAACGTGAGAGGATGATTGACAACACAATCATTCAGATTGGATGATTGATCAGGTGAACGCAGGAGAAGCGCTGACGTCATTTAGTAGCATGTTATGTAGCGTCTCCACTATCTGCAGACATCTGCAGCTGTACAACATGTTTCCTCCTGGGCATGGAGGCACCTCCACCTGCCTCCATCTGCCCGATGGCCGCTACACCACGTCTGGCTGTGGAGAACATCGTTCTGTTCCTCTGCTCTGGGTTGGGAAAAGGAGTGATCAGCCGCAACCCGTCATTCATTTCCCTTTGGAAGGTGCCGGGCTCGACTCCAGAGTCTCCATGCTCATCAGCAGGGACAGATAAGCCACTGTGCGCCTTTACGCATTGGGGAGCATTTTACATCCAACCATCACTTCATGTTCTGTATCTGCAGGTGGAGGAAACACCTGATCAGCCTGATGATGGGCTGTTGTCATGGCGACACGTCATTTTAATGCAATTATTCATTTAGACTTTTATTATTATGGCGGCTTCTGTACAACTTATTGTGTGAAATGGTTTTTATAACATGTAGAACTGCTTCGTTTCAGAACAGACTTTAGTGGTTGATGTTTTCTGTGGTGGAGGAACAATATCAAATGTGCGGTTCTTTTTCTTTTCTCTTTTTTATTTTGCAAATGCTGTTAATGTACAACATTCTGCGAAAAGGTTTATATTGGATTTTGAACAAATGTATCAAATCTCACACCATTTCTTTGGTTTTATTTTCTGCCTTTGGTGTCGCTGTTTCGCGTTTCTCCAGATTTTGTGCGTACGCCAGGGTCAGAGTTGGCGTGGAGGTACGGACGTTTTACCGCCAAGTCGTGTTTTGATAAATCCCAAAAGTTTACTATAATTGGTGTACGCCAGGTTTTGTGCGACAGCTTCATAAATGAGGCCCCAGAAGAAGAAAACAATCAAGTTTTTTTTTACCATTCTCGGTTTTTTCTTTTTCATTGGGGGTTTTTATTTGGTGGTTTCTGTGTCGTCTTCTCCCTGTTCCTCTTCTTCACTGGTTTATTCCTTTCGCTGGTAGTGTTAGCCGTAAACTCAACACTGCCCCCGGGGGTTTTCAGTGGTGTTGCTCCATTTTTTTACGTATGTAAAAATCTGAAATCTGTCACCTTTTCCTTTTTTTGTCATACTTTGTTGTTTTGTTATTAGCTAGCGAGCACATGCAAACATTCATACACCTTAAACTATCATGGAAAAGAGTTATTTTCTCTTAGAATTCTTTTGGATTAACTTGGTGTTTAATGAATAAAACATTTCATATATGTGTGTTTTACTGTAAAAGTACGTTGATCCACAATGTTAAGTTAGGTTTAGAAGTAGGAACAAATATAGTACACTAAGTTGTAAAAAGCATTTAAAAAAGTTTTTAATTGGATCCAATAAAATAAATCAGATGAGATAAAGTGACAGTAGATAAGCTAAATCATCTGAATCAGCTGGTTTGAAAAGAAATGTTTGATGTTAAAATAAAATCTGTTCATCATGACTGGTCTTAATTGAGGTTCTGTCTGTAGAAATGATATCTCCAGAGAGAAATTCAACATGAAGTCACATGAAACCATTCCAACAGCTGGTTAAGTGGAAAATTAAAGGACAAAATGAAGCCGTTTTTACTGTTTTGTTGGATGTTGAGGGAAAAAAAAATTGAAAAAATATCATTAAAAAACTTAACAGATGAAAAGCAAAGCTGGATCTTTAACTGTAGAGCAGCTTCTTCCTCTAAAAACACACTCTGAGCTCATTTACCAGCATTTACCAACTTCAGTGCTCACGTGGGCGATGACCTGGAGGGGAGTGATTGGGAGGCATGAGGAATGTCTGATGAGTCCCCCGTCCGAGTGAGCTTCAACTCCCACCTTCAGCAGAGCTTCAAACATGTCCCGAGTGAGGCGGGGGACATTGAGTCCGAGTGGGCTGTGTGTGGGCCAGCCGGAGCTATGGTTGATGGTCAATGGTGCCTGTCGTGGCGGTTATCCCAGAACTTGTTGGTGGACACCAGTGGTGATGGGATGTCATCAAGCTGAAGAAGGAGTCCTATCGGGCCTTCTTGGCCTGTAGGACTCTGGAGGCAGCTGAGGTCTAGGCTTCCCTAATTCGGCTGCTGCCCCCGCAACCCGACCCCGGATGAGTAGAGAACATCCAGACACAAGAACAAACAATCATGTCAGCATTTATTGGTGCTGGACAACAAAGCTCTGCAGAACTGCCCTTTGTTTTACACAAATACATTTATTTATTTAAATCCACCTAAACATGAATTTTCCAACAATCTCAGCCAGTTAGCGAGGCTGACAAGGACAGCTATAGTCCCAAAACTTAGCAGGAATTATCCAACAATCTGAGTCAGTTAGCGAGGCTAACAAGGTTAGCAATGGTCCCAAAACTAAACATGAATTATCCAACAATCTGAGCCAGTTAGCGAGGCTAACAAGGTTAGCAACAGTCCCAAGACTAAACATGAATTATCCAACAATCTCAGCCAGTTAGCGAGGCTAACAAGGTTAGCAATAGTCCCAAAACTAAACATGAATTATCCAACAATCTGAGCCAGTTAGCGAGGCTAACAAGGTTAGCAACAGTCCCAAGACTAAACATGAATTATCCAACAATCTCAGCCAGTTAGCGAGGCTGACAAGGACAGCTATAGTCCCAAAACTTAGCAGGAATTATCCAACAATCTGAGTCAGTTAGCGAGGCTAACAAGGTTAGCAATAGTCCCAAAACTAAACATGAATTATCCAACAATCTGAGCCAGTTAGCGAGGCTAACAAGGTTAGCAACAGTCCCAAGACTAAACATGAATTATCCAACAATCTCAGCCAGTTAGCGAGGCTAACAAGGTTAGCAATAGTCCCAAAACTAAACGTGAATTATCCAACAATCTGAGCCAGTTAGCGAGGCTAACAAGGTTAGCAACAGTCCCAAGACTAAACATGAATTATCCAACAATCTCAGTCAGTTAGCGAGGCTAACAAGGTTAGCAATAGTCCCAAAACTAAACATGAATTATCCAACAATCTCAGCCAGTTAGCGAGGCTAACAAGGTTAGCAACAGTCCCAAGACTAAACGTGAATTATCCAACAGTCTGAGTCAGTTAGCGAGGCAAACAAGGTTAGCAATAGTCCCAGAACTAAACATGAATTATCCAACAAATTGAGCCAGTTAGCGAGGCTAACAATGTTAGCAATAGTCCCAAAACTAAACATGAATTATCCAACAATCTGAGCCAGTTAGCGAGGCTATCAAGGTTAGCAATAGTCCCAAAACTTAGCAGGAATTATCCAACAATCTGACCCAGTTAGCGAGGCTAACAAGGTTAGCAATAGTCCCAAAACTAAACATAAATTATCCAACAATCTGAGCCAGTTAGCGAGGCTAACAAGGTTAGCAATAGTTCCAAAACGAAACATGAATTAGATTTAACAAGACTAGGATGTTTGGTCCTAAATAAATGAAAAATAAAATAAATATATATATATATATATATATATATATATATATATATATATATATATATATATATATATATAAACAAGTTAATGAATGAAACAAACAAATAAACAACTAAATACACAACTAAATAAAAAGGTAAATAAACTATTAAAATAAAAAAATATATGAATAAATAACATAAATAAATCAACAAATACATCAAGTGATTCTCTACACATTTTCTCTAAGTAGAGAATACAGACAGCTTAACAGACTTATTTGACAAAATTGTTTTTGAAAAACAAATATTAATTATATAAAGTGTCTGTGCCTTGTTAATGTGATTTAAACGAAATACAAGCTAACATTTCTTATTTGTGCTTTTTTGGTTTGGGTTAAAATATAAGTGAGCTACCAGGAATTTTCTTTGTTTAAAACAGGAGGTTGTAACAATAAAACATGTTTGTTGTTGGTCAGGCAGCGTTATTTCCTAACAACGGATAACTCTTCAGTCGTGTCAGGGTCAGATTTCTGAGATTAGTCAGAATTCTGACATTTTCATCAGAAGTCTGTATTTATTCTTTAGTGACACCTAAACCCATGCAATAAACCATTTAAATATAAAATATAAATATAAAAAAGCTCTTATAAAGTGGACAGACTAGCAATAAATGGAAATCGATGAGCCAGTGGACGTCTCAATAAAGCCATTTTCAATATAAAAAGTATGTTTGATAATGATGGTTGTATTAATCTTTGGATTGGATGATCATTGATCACATGACTGATATATCGATAGAGATCGATATATTATTACACTATGAGTAAACACAGCTACCTTAAACAGAGTTTTCTGCGGATCAGGTGAAGAAGGAGTCGTCCAGAAATATTGATAAGCGGATTTAAATCAGCTGAGGTAAACTGGAAAACCGCTGTGGTCTGGTGAATAACATCCTCAGAAACTGTGAAGGCTCGTCCCGTTGTAGAGCCGTGCTGTGGCGCAGTGTAAGCTGGTGACGACTCCCTGAGAAGAGTCGACTCTTTCAGCTCCTAAACGGATTTTTATTTAGTATCACACAGGATCCAGAAGCTGATCCAGATCATTCCCAACATTTACTGGAATCTAAGTTAGATCGAGACACGTTCTCAGAAACACACGAGGAAAACGCCAGCAAACATAACATTCTCCACCTCCTTGGTGGTCATAATCCCTGAACAGAGTCGTAATAATCATGGATTAGATTTATTGAGCTAATGATGGTACGCTACATGTGTAGCCACGGGTGTCCAGACAGAAACATGGCAGTCAATGCAGCCTCTTCCACCACCACCGAAACATTTACACACAATCATACCAGCAATGCAGAATCTGAAGGCAAGGGGGATGAAGCTGAAAGCCCCTCTCCCATCAGGAAGGGTCTGACCTTCCTGATGGGAGCTGACATCCATGTGAAGGCCAGAACATCGCACCTCTGCCATGTTGTCCCAACATTAACGGTCAAAATCTCATCAGTGGACTCTGATTCAGATCTAATCTGGTCCACATGTGGCGGCACTTCTGATCAACATGGGATTAAGGGCACTACTTTCCTTAAAAATGACATCAGGCACTGGTCACCGGTGACATGTCTGTGTTTTTTCCTCCTTCGGACCACCAGCATGCTTTGAATTTTCTTTTGGGAAGTTAATCGTGTTTAATAACTTAGCACAGCTGTTTGACCAGGGTGGAATGTTTCTAGTTTCAGACTGCCTTTAAGGGTCTGGAATTATATAACATCTCCTTTTCACGGACCGGAAACATGGAGGTGGTTATGGGATTATTCTTCTTTGAGCTTTTAAAGTGTTTCATGAACCTTGAGAGGATTTAGATTAAAGCATCTGAATGAATGTTCCAGAGAAGACAAGACGTTTTAAGGCCCGTGGAACCAGTTTATCTTCCAATGAGTGGACTGTCCAGATGACGGGATCAGTGAATCAGTGCATGACGTGTGCTGAACAGTCCAATGCTGAAGGGACTAAGGAGAGAATGCAAACGAAAGGTAAGAGGAAGTACTTTCAGTGTGTGAGTTACTGAAAGAAGCCACGGACACCCACCTCTTGATTTGTATAGCAGAGGAGGAGCTTCGGATGAGCTTTTTAGAAGAGGACTGAGACAGGGAGAGTGGGACTTTACGTGACTTTGGGGGAGGTAAGATGGAGCAGTTTGAGGTCTTGGACCTGAGAACAAAAAGGAAAACAATGTTTTAAATATATTTACACAGTGTTTTCTAAGGTTATCCAAGTCTAAAAGGCAGGTGATGATCCAGTGCCAGGAAACTATCATCCCGTAAACATTCTTATAGCATCTAATGGGCTTTTTCCACCAACGCCTACTGGGTCCAGTCCGACACCACTCCTCCTGGTTTGTAGGTGTTTCCAGTATAAGAAGACACATTTTAACCACCTGTTGGGGTTCTGACAGTGCTGAGTCGGGCTGAACATGTGATGCGTGGAGTTAGCGAGACACTAGTGGACAGAATTTAATGTGGATGGATGAGTCATGAGCGCAACTCCTGATGACAGATTTGGGTCGTAGCAGCAAGCATCAGCAGAACAGCTTTTCACCAACAGCCTTCTCTGGTTCCTCATTACAAGCCATAGACCGAGCAGCAGGTAAAGTATGACCATGATGTCATCCATTCTTGTGCGGTATGTGTCAAACACAAGTGACTTCACTCCACTTATGAGCCTCCTTGCTACAGCGACACCGCCCACAATGAGAGCGCCTCGATTGGAATGGAAACGATTGAAACCAGGAAGTGTGGTGTCGGCTGAAATGGGGTAGGTCTTAGGACACATTCACATCAGCCTTTTTGATCCGAATCCGAGTCCGTTTACTCGGAAAGTCGCTTTGTTTGGGAAAATGTGAATGCGCCAAACAAGTTCTGATCCAGATCAAAGAAGTGGACTCGGTCCACCTACAAACGCAGGTCTCGGCCCGTTTCAAGCGGACCAAATACAGGAAGTGGACTACAAAACAAGTCCCTTTCTGCATGTGGCGTAGCGTTGCATTGTGGGTAAATGCATAGTGATGGTGTTAAGGGTCCTCTGCCTCATCTGGCGTTCATTCATTGTTGCAGTGGATTTCTGCAGTATACTTGCATAAGACACAATAAAAACCCAAAACAGCCATAGTTTGGTCTCCATGTTTAACTGGCAGGTGGAGGAAACAGTTTTCTTCTTCATGCCGGTCTTGTCCTCTCTTCTGCTACATACTAGTGCAGCGCCACCTCTAGTGGGACTTGGGATATGTTATTCTAATGGTTTGGCTGCACGGTGGAACAGTGGTTAGCACTGTGGCCTCACAGCAAGAAGGTCACCGGTTTGATCCTTGGCTGGGGGGGGGGTTTGGTCAGTGGCCTTTCTGTGTGGAGTTTGCATGTTCTCCCCGTGTATGCGTGGGTTCTCTCCGGGTACTCCGGCTTCCTCCCACCGTCCAAAGACATGCATGTTAGGTTGAACAGTTACTCTAAATTGTCCCTCTGAGTGAGTGTGAGTGGTTGTTTGTCTCCGTGTGTTGGCCCTGCGATGGACTGGCGAGCTGTCCATGGTGTACCCTGCCTTCGCCCATAGACAGTTGGGATGGGCTCCAGCTTCCCTGCGACCCTGTATGGATTAAGCGGTTTAGAAAATGACTGAATGAATGGTTTGGCTGGTTTGACCAAAGTGCAGCGTGAACACCATCTTGGTTTGAATCGGACCGAGTCCAGTGGACTATCCTGACAGTAGTGGTAGAAAATGGCCATAAAACTGTAGAAAATTTGTGGAACACTTGGTGATCCCTGATGTGACACCCAGTGACGTGTAAATATGAAAAAAAACATTTTCATTTCACTTTTGCGAGATTCTTTTACATGGGAACATGAAAAACTACTCCATGTAAAAGCTTTTTAGCCATTTTCAAGGTTATTTGAAATGTAGTTCTTTTTATTGCGACATTTTGGTTTTCCACAATTCTGGGGGAAATGGAAACGCAGCTACTGGGACCTTTATGTCAATGGGTTTATGAATCTAGATTTTTCTCTGAAACGGGGTAGAATCGGTCCTCGAGGGCTGCTGCCCAGCATGTTTTCAAAGCATGAAGTCAAAATGCAGCCATTTCAAAATAAAAGTATGTGATCAATGATTATAGTCTGAGTCTGGTTCAGCTGAGAAGCAATAAACCAGCTGGCTTCTTGGTTCACACCGGTGTTCTGTCAAAATTGGTTCCCCTGTCTATCAGGATGTTCCTCCCTGAAGTAACCGACCCACGGCTTAAAAAACGGCTTAAAATTCCAAGATTTAGTGAGAAAATGATTAGTAAGATAAAGATTTACAACATTATTATTAGATTCTATTTGACATGTAATTTATCCAGCCATCATTAACTGCTGTCACATTATGTTGCTGTTAACAACAGTCATTTATTGAGAATATAAATACGAAGAAAGCTGATTTTTAATAACTCGCTTCTTTCCAATGTGGGCGGAACCTCAGTGAAGCTGGAGGGGGACAATCTTGATGGGAAACTGGCTCTGATACAACACCGGCACTTATTCACCCAGACATAGGTTTGTTTTCCTTTCCACCCTAACAAGTGGTGTGTGTGTGTGTGTGTGTGTGTGTGTGTGTGTGTGTGTGTGTGTGAATGGCAGGTAGACTTTATTGTTGTCGTGAACACACTGGCAAAAGTAATCAAAGCTTCTCACGGTCCTGTCAGTCAGACTCGTGTCAAACAGCACTTTTTTGTTTTATAAATTTTCTCCGTTTTTATTTCATGACGTCACATTTCTGTGTTCGCTGAGATCTGCTGGTGCCACAGCAGGAAAATCCTTGTGTCATGAGACAGCCATGGACGTCTGAGCTCTGCCTGAGTGAAGGTAAATATTTGTTTGCATCCGATGGTCTGTGTTTGAGAGGAACCAATCAGAAACCCACAGAGGGTAAACGTAACATGATGTACCTGGAGGAAGAAGAAACAGATCTGGGTGTCCGTTTTCCCTTCAGCGCTCTCAGTTTGTCCCCTTGTGTTTGACTGGTGTCCTTATAGTTACTCTGAAAACACAAAACAAAGTAAAACAAAGTATGTTCATGTGAAATTCTACCTTTTCTGATTTAACAGGAGCGGTGTTAAGCACGCTCCAGCCCTCACCTCGTCCAGGCTGTGTGATTTGCATAGCGTGGTTTTGATTGACAAGTCGTCCATGCTGGACAGCAGTTGGGACATGGCGTCCTTTTTGTCTCTCTCTGGGGAGTCAAAGTTGTGAAGATGCTGCCGCCGGCTCAGTCTCTGCTGAGCCAGCTTTTGTTTGGAGCGATGCACGTCTCCCTGCACCCACAGGCTGTGCTGCTTCCTGCACACACAGACCATGTTCACTTTAACAATGCTAACATGCTAACACGCTGATGTTTAAAGGAACTGTTTGATGTTTGCAACGTGTACCATCACAATCAAACATTTTGTTTTAAAGGACAGAAAACATGAATGATTTCTGAAATCATAAAGTCATTGGACTCGGTGATTTTAATATTCATGTTGACGATGAAAAAGATAGCTTAAACATTTCCTTTAGCTCTATTCTAAACTCAGTTGGGTTTTCACAAAATGTCCATGGAGCCACTCACTCTCATGGTCACACTCTTAAACTGGTTCTAACATCTGGTATTGAGACTGATAAGCTCAAAGTATTTCCTCAGAACCCTGTCTTGTCTGATCACTTCTTATTAACCTTTGAATTCACTTTATTTGATTACTCACTGACCAAAAATAAATTCTACTATAGTAGATGTTTATCAGACAATATTATAACAAAATTTAAACAATCAATTGAATGAATTTTTCCCTTCTACCATGTGTTAGCATGACTGAGAGTCCCCCTTTAAGCCTTACTCCTGCTCAGATTGATCAACATGCTGATACTATAACAGCTTCAATGCGTACAACCTTGGATAATGTTGCTCCCCTAAAGAAGAAGAAATTAGGTAAGATTATGAAGGCTCCCTGGTTTAATTCCCAGCTTCGAGCTCTAAAACAGGCGTCAAGGCGTTTGGAAAACAGATGGCGTTCATCAGGACTAGAGGAGTCTCACTTAACCTGGAAAGAAAGTTTAATCGTATACAAAAAAGCCTTACGTACGGCAAGAACAGCTTATTATTCATCATTGATAGAGGAAAACAAAAACAACCCTCGGTTTCTTTTCAGCACTGTAGCTAGGCTTACTAGGAGCCGGAGCGCTGTGGAGCCATGTATTCCTTTCTCACTTAGCTGTGATGATTTCATGTATTTTTTCAGGAATAAAATTGACACTGTTTGAGATCAAATTCACAATATTCTTCCTTCTACCTATGATGTTGAGCCTATTGTGGTCTCTGAAGCATCCTTAGAACCAGGATCTGACTTGTGTCTAAATAGTTTCTGTCCTGTCCAACCCTCTGAATTAACTAAAATAATAGCTTCATCTAAACCCTCCACCTGTATCTTAGACCCTCTCCCAACGAGCTCAGTTTCAGCTCAGCTACATGCCCACATGCCCACAAGAGTTTCAGTCATGATTTAGAGCTCATCATAGCACTGAGACAGCATTGGTGAAAGTTACTAATGACCTTCTTATGGCCTCAGACAAAGGACTTGTGTCCGTACTTATCTTGCTTGATCTTAGTGCTGCATTTGATACAGTCGATCATAACATTCTGTTACAGAGACTAGAACAGGTGATTGGAATTACAGGTACAGCGTTAAGCTGGTTTAAATCATATTTATCTGATAGACTTCAGTTTGTTCATGTAAATGACAAGTCCTCCTCCCAAACTACAGTAAGTCATGGAGTTCCTCAAGGTTCTGTACTTGGACCAATACTCTTCACGCTATATAAGCACCCTTTAGGCAAAATTATTAGACAGCATGGAATAAACTTTCATTGTTATGCAGATGATACTCAGATATACTTATCCTTTAAACCAGATGAAACAAATCAGCCAATAGGCTACAAAATTGTCTCATAGACATAAAGACTTGGATGTCTAGAAATTTTCTCCTCTTAAACTCAGATAAGACTGAAGTAATTCTCGTTGGATCTGAAAAACTCAGAGCTAAACTTTCCGGTTTTGTAATGAACCTGGATGGCATTACTTTAGCTTCCAGTGCTACAGTGAGAAACCTTGGAGTAATATTTGACCCTGACCTGTCCTTTGGCCCACATATTAAGCAGGTTACTAAAACAGCCTTCTTTCATTTACGTAATATAGCCAAAATTAGGGACATTCTGTCTCGGAGTGATGCAGAAAAACTGGTTCACGCTTTTGTTACTTCGAGACTAGATTACTGTAACTCTCTATTACTGGGCTGTCCTAAATATGCCCTGAAAAGCCTTCAGCTGATCCAGAATTCTGCAGCCAGAGTCCTGACCAGAACCAGCAGGAGAGATCATATTTCTCCAGTTTTAGCCTCTCTTCATTGGCTGCCTGTTGAATCTAGAATAGAATTTAATATCCTTCTCCTTACATATAAAGCCCTCCACAACCAGGCACCACTATATATCAAAGACCTCATAGTTCCTTATATACCAAGCAGAGTACTTCGTTCGCAGACTGCAGGCTTACTTGTGGTTCCTAGAGTCTCAAAGAGCCGAGCAGGAGGCAGAGCCTTTGGTTATCAGGCCCCTCTCTTATGGAATAAGCTCCCAGTTAGTGTTAGGGAAGCAGACACCCTCCCCACCTTTAAGACTAGGCTGAAGACTTATCTTTTTGATAAGTCCTATAACTAGGGATGGTTAGCATCCCTTAGTTATGCTGCTATAGGTTTAGACTGCTGAGGGACATTTCCTGATTGTGATGGCTGTGTCTACGGCCACACATTTATGTCCAAATTCATTACACATACACTTAGATTTATTTTTGTTCAACCAGGATTTAATTTGCAGACCAATATTTTTATCAGACATCCATTTCACATAGCATCACAAATATTCTGAAAGAGCGCGCATTTTAGTTTGTTTGTGGTTTTCATTTGTTTTTTTCCTTGACTTTCAGTGGCTCCAGTCCCTTGGCTGTGAACCAGCAGGTGGCCACGGGGTGGAGCCAGCTAATTGGACCGAACCAGTGGCAGAGATGGGAGGGGGAATTTAGAGTTTTCTTCTGTTCATTTAGTTCGTTTTTTGTGTGTCATCCCCTTTGTCTGTTTTGTTTGGGCTGATCAGCCGCTATTTAAGTTTACCCTTGTGTGTCATTTGTTAGGTCAGTTTGTTTCATTTTGTTTGAGTTACTTCTGTTACAAATTCTTTGATTATAGTTTTGTTAAGTTGATCACTTTTATAGGCCTAATTTATTCATTTGTGTTAAAAACAACTTTTTCTTTTTTTTGGGTCAAAATAAAAAACCCTATTTTTTTTAACTTTCAACCTGTGCCTGACTGCTTCACTGCTCGGCCCATCACACTGATACACTGAGCTTCTTTCTTTTCTCTTTATCTCTTTCTTTTACCCCCCCCCATAACAGTGTTGCATCATTAACATGTATGTCTCCTGTCTCAGCAGGTCTCCCTGGCCGGGAGTAGCAGTTCCTGTTGTCTGTTGTCTTTCTGTCCTCTTCCCCCCACACAGCAGAGGCAGATGGCTGCCTGTCCTTGAGCCGGGTTCTGCCGGAGGTTTCCTTCCTGTTAAAAGGGAGTTTTTTCCTTCCCACTGTCGCCAGTGTGCTTGCTCAGGATGGGAGATTGAGTTGGACTCAACTCAATCTGTTGGTTTCCTTATATAGGCTGTTATGAATTGGCTTTCATTATGTTTTCCCCTCTGTCTGTAAAGCGTCTTGAGATGGCATTGCCGTGATTTGACGCTATATAAATAAAGTTGAATTGCAATGAAAGTCTGGGATGTTTCAGCATGGTAACCAACCATTCATTTATGTAAATAAAATCATTTATCATAAAACTATATTTTTATTCCCATGCTTTCCACCAAGAATTTCACATTTTCATCCAGGTTTCCACTTTGCCTGAGACCATTTTAAACAATGCAGGGAAGACGGCGGTGTTTCTGGATCCTGTTAACCTATGATGTCTTCTTCGCATGATGAAGCTTTAACCTGCACTTGTGGATTTCAGGGTGAGCTATGTTCACTGTGATTTCTGGAAGACATCCTGAGTCCATGCCATGAATTTAATGCAGAAGATCACAAGCATACAGAGATTCCTTCTGAATGTTCTGATGGTATTCTACCCTGTGGTGGATCTTTATATTCTGACGAACATTTTTCTTTATGTTTAGATCCAGTTTGTCCAAGACGAGTGAAGCTCTGCCTCTCTGAAATGTTGGTTTTATACCCAGTCATGTTCCTGACCTGTTGCCAGTTGAACCCTGAATATTGTTTCTGCTTTGTGCCTCCATCGTAGGAATGCCCTCATTGTCACTGTCTATGGAAAATGAGCACATGTATTTGCAGGAAAATACATAGGATTACACAAAAAAGTTAAAGCCTCAGTGATTTTGATATATTTCACTAAATTTAAAAATAACATCAACTTTCTGGAACGGTAAATAACCATGTTTAACCAGTTCTGTCAGAAGAAATCAAAGTCCTGCTCTGACACGTATCATCCTCTCATTTAGCAGACCACATCAAGGACCTGTTGCAAAGTATGTCTTCCTGCCATGATGCCAGTCCGCTGAACAGTGACTCCTGCACGTTACGAACCTTCATCATCATCCTCCCAACCCTAACAGAATGAGGGTGGCAGTGTTTTGCAGATCTTGATTTTAAAAACATAGTTTGTTCAGTTTGACTGTTTCTAAAACCACTATTTACACACAGTTGTAAAATCATCTCAACAAATATGTTTTTGGTCAAATTTCACCCAAAACAGCCGCAGGCTGCAAAGCTTTGTAGCATTCTCGAGTCCCTTGAGTCACTTCAGAATAAATGATACAAATTTCAAGCTAAATTGATGTTTATGGTATTTTTACTGCCTAAATGTCCTACCAGGTTCGGTTTGACCCAGTCGGACATCAGGATTCACCTGATTGCTCCACCAGTCCGTTGCTCCTGTTACAACTTTACAGATGTATTGCTGCATCCGATTCAGAACCAGATCATATTTTCCATCAGTTTTATCATCTGATATGTTGTTTATCTTCTGCTGAGAACATATGACCGGATGAGATTCAGGTTTTATCTGAGTGTGAACATTTAAAGTAAAATGTTGTAAATTTCTGCTGTTCGTTGTTTTAATGACTTTCTCTTCAGTTGCGGCCAAACTAACACCAGTCATTCTGCTTTGGACCGTGAGTTTACCACCAGGTTTACTCTGAGCCACGATCAGTAAAATCTCTCAGCACTGCTGAAACTCACTCCTCTAGGAAGTTCTGCTGGGGGCCAATGATGGATCCGGGTCTGCAGATTCTGATCCAAGCAATGGCCTCTGCTGCAGTGAACCGGAAGTGCTTCATCAGATAGCAGGCAATCAGAGTACCTGTCCGGCCCAGACCGGCTGGGGTTGGAAAGGAGGCAACAACAGGACTTTTAGGACATGCGTGACTTTAGTCTGCAATCCAGAGACAGATCCGGTCTTACCTTTACAATGCACAGCGACAGCCCCCTCCGTACTTTCACACACATGCAGGAAGCGCCTGACGATGAGGTCCGACGGCGTAGTCCCATCCAGGAAGAAGAGATCATGATGTTCAAATCCTGCATCCTCGAACTGCCTGCTCTCGTACAACTTCCTATTCAGACGAACCACCGCTGTCACGTTGTTCTGGTGGAAGTATTCAAAGTAGGCCTCCGGCGCATGGAGAGGAAAACCTGGACAAGAAAGCGTCGCTTCATACTGATACTGTCCTGATGAATACCAACACTTTGCTTTCTAAAGATTCTCACAGATATGTGTAGAAAAGTACACATGGTACTGTCAGAATCTTCATATACTGTGTTTACATTACTTCCAGAATTACACAAAACCAAATCATCTCTATAAAAAACTGCTAATGGAAAACGCTACATTCTCAAAAACTTCTGAATATCACTAAAAAGTTTTTACACAATAACAAGTAGAACACAAAAGTACAGAGGTGATACCTTTTTCACATTTATAAGACATTGGGCATGATGTAGGGTTCATATGACCAGTTCATTTAAGGCAGGGGTGTCCAAAGTCGGACCACTACCCTGCAGGTTTCCCATGTATCCCTGCTCCAACACACCTGCCTCTCATTAAATAGATCCAACAGTAAATGAAGTTCTGCACAACCCTGATTTAAGGTAAAGATGGTGCAGTAAGTATGGATGGAGGAGTTAAAAGTTAAAAGGAAAATCATAACGTCTATATTTGACAGCAAACAACAGCAAAAATTGAGAGTTTTATAAGGAATTTAAAACAGAAATGAGGGAGAAGGGCTTTGAAAAGCCCCGGAAAAACCTCCACAGAAAGTGGAAAACCCTGAAACAATGCTACCTGGGTACATGGCTATATGCTAACTGGCTACCTAGCTATCTAGCTGCCAGGCTACCTGGCTAACTAGCTATCTGGCTATCTTTGATGTGGCTACCTGGCTACCTAGCTACCTAAGTATCCAGCTGACTGGCTATTTGACTGACTAGCTACCTGGGTATGTGGTTATCAAGTTACCTGGCAATTTGGCTACATGGCTACCAGGCTACATAACAACCTGATTATCTGGCTACCTAGCTATCTTGCTACGTGACTATCTGGCTACATAGCTATCTGGTGTAAAATTTCAGAAATATGGCTTTTATTTTGCAAAATAAAAAAACTTTAAAGGAAATGCATCTGTAAATGAAGAAGGTGAAGTGTTTTTGTGGATTCAGTTAACCGTTGTAATAAACAGGGAACATGACCAAAACCAGCTTCCATCACCAAGACAATACCAAATTCAGGTGTTTAGTTGGCATGTTTACTAACTTTGTTTTATGTGTTAAAAAATTGAGATGTCAATTTCACAGATTTACCTGCAATAATGGTTTAGTTTGAACAGTCTTGGTAAGAATCCAAAAGACGTGTCTTATTTTAACTGATCACTTCTCAGATGTAAGTTACTTTGGATAAAAGCGTCTGCCAAATGACTACAGAAGAATCCAGGATTTATTAGATAAATGACAGATATCTTTTACAATTATCTGGCCCCAGTTTGAGAAACACTGACCTACACTACCCCAATGTTCCTGATACTGCCCCAAAGTGGCAGCAAAATGCTAAAACAAGTCGAAAGGATCAATTACTCAGATCTACTACATGTCTGACTGCACACTTCTCCCCTCTTTTCTCTTAGTTACCATAGCAACACATCACAAATGGAAAACATTTGGCTGAGTTTGGGAATATGTTAACAGGTTACAGCAAAGGTTGAGGTTAAATGTCGTGAGAAGTTGGGAGGTAAAGTCAGACTTACCATTTTCCATTTTGCTGCGGGGGTGGGGGCTGCTGAATGCCAGAAGTTTCCCTGGGATGATCCAGTTTATGTCTCCATTTTCAACTCTCTAAAAACAGAAGTATCGACACAAACAAGCGCGAATCAGGTCATCATGCAGAGTAAAACCCATATCTAAAATACTATCTTTACTTTTAAACCAGTGAAGAGATGATCTTCTGCAGTCATCATGATTTTCACCTCATAATGCTCATATTCCTCTGCACTGAAGCGCTCGAAATCCAGGAAGCCATGCTGTAATGCCTGCAGGGGAATAAAGACAGAAAGCACGGCTCTGGTTTGACTCTTTCACTCGTCTGCAGAGGTCCGATGAACTGATGGTGACTAACGGTTACCTTGTGTATGCCTTGCAGGCAGTCCAGGACAGAGAGGTTGAAGGAGGACTCGCCCACCGCTGCGTCCCTGTGACACATAAACGCACCAAACATGACATGTTCCAGCTATTTTCACACATTTATTCTGGTCCTGATGGAGGTTTTCCTCCCTGGTTCTGGTTCTGATGGAGGTTTTCCTCCCTGGTTCTGGTTCTGATGGAGGTTTTCCTCCCTGGTTCTGGTTCTGATGGAGGTTTTCCTCCCTGGTTCTGGTCCTGATGGAGGTTTTCCTCCTGGTTCTGGTTCTGATGGAGGTTTTCCTCCTGGTTCTGGTCCTGATGGAGGTTTTCCTCCCTGGTTCTGGTCCTGATGGAGGTTTTCCTTCCTGGTTCTGGTTCTGATGGAGGTTTTCCTCCTGGTTCTGGTCCTGATGGAGGTTTTCCTTCCTGGTTCTGGTTCTGATGGAGGTTTTCCTCCTGGTTCTGGTCCTGATGGAGGTTTTCCTCCTGGTTCTGGTCCTGATGGAGGTTTTCCTTCCTGGTTCTGGTCCTGATGGAGGTTTTCCTCCTGGTTCTGGTCCTGATGGAGGTTTTCCTCCTGGTTCTGGTCCTGATGGAGGTTTTCCTTCCTGGTTCTGGTCCTGATGGAGGTTTTCCTCCTGGTTCTGGTCCTGATGGAGGTTTTCCTCCTGGTTCTGGTCCTGATGGAGGTTTTCCTCCTGGTTCTGGTCCTGATGGAGGTTTTCCTCCTGGTTCTGGTCCTGATGGAGGTTTTCCTTCCTGTTTCTGGTCCTGATGGAGGTTTTCCTTCCTGGTCCTGGTCCTGATGGAGGTTTTCCTTCCTGGTCCTGGTCCTGATGGAGGTTTTCCTTCCTGGTCCTGGTCCTGATGGAGGTTTTCCTTCCTGGTCCTGGTCCTGATGGAGGTTTTCCTTCCTGGTCCTGGTCCTGATGGAGGTTTTCCTTCCTGGTCCTGGTCCTGATGGAGGTTTTCCTTCCTGGTTCTGGTCCTGATGGAGATTTTCCTTCCTGGTCCTGGTCCTGATGGAGGTTTTCCTTCCTGGTTCTGGTCCTGATGGAGGTTTTCCTCCTGGTTCTGGTCCTGATGGAGGTTTTCCTTCCTGGTTCTGGTCCTGATGGAAATTTTCCTTCCTGGTCCTGGTCCTGATGGAGGTTTTCCTTCCTGGTCCTGGTCCTAATGGAGGTTTTCCTTCCTGGTCCTAATGGAGGTTTTCCTTCCTGGTCCTGGTCCTGATGGAGGTTTTCCTTCCTGGTCCTGGCTCTGATGGAGGTTTTCCTTCCTGGTTCTGGTCCTGATGGAGGTTTTCCTTCCTGGTCCTGGCTCTGATGGAGGTTTTCCTTCCTGGTTCTGGTCCTGATGGAGGTTTTCCTTCCTGGTCCTGGTCCTGATGGAGGTTTTCCTTCCTGGTCCTGGTCCTGATGGAGGTTTTCCTTCCTGGTCCTGGTCCTAATGGAGGTTTTCCTTCCTGGTCCTGGTCCTGATGGAGGTTTTCCTTCCTGGTCCTGATGGAGGTTTTCCTTCCTGGTTCTGGTCCTGATGGAGGTTTTCCTTCCTGGTTCTGGTCCTGATGGAGGTTTTCCTTCCTGGTTCTGGTCCTGATGGAGGTTTTCCTTCCTGGTCCTGGTCCTGATGGAGGTTTTCCTTCCTGGTCCTGGTCCTGATGGAGGTTTTCCTCCTGGTTCTGGTCCTGATGGAGGTTTTCCTTCCTGGTTCTGGTCCTGATGGAGGTTTTCCTTCCTGGTCCTGGTCCTGATGGAGGTTTTCCTTCCTGGTCCTGGTCCTGATGGAGGTTTTCCTTCCTGGTCCTGGTCCTGATGGAGGTTTTCCTTCCTGGTTCTGGTCCTGATGGAGGTTTTCCTTCCTGGTCCTGGTCCTGATGGAGGTTTTCCTTCCTGGTCCTGGTCCTGATGGAGGTTTTCCTTCCTGGTCCTGGTCCTGATGGAGGTTTTCCTTCCTGGTTCTGGTCCTGATGGAGGTTTTCCTTCCTGGTCCTGGTCCTGATGGAGGTTTTCCTTCCTGGTCCTGGTCCTGATGGAGGTTTTCCTTACTGGTTCTGGTCCTGATGGAGGTTTTCCTCCCTGGTCCTGGTCCTGATGGAGGTTTTCCTTCCTGGTTCTGGTCCTGATGGAGGTTTTCCTTCCTGGTCCTGGTCCTGATGGAGGTTTTCCTTACTGGTTCTGGTCCTGATGGAGGTTTTCCTCCCTGGTCCTGGTCCTGATGGAGGTTTTCCTTCCTGGTCCTGGTCCTGATGGAGGTTTTCCTTCCTGGTCCTGGTCCTGATGGAGGTTTTCCTTCCTGGTCCTGGTCCTGATGGAGGTTTTCCTTCCTGGTCCTGGTCCTGATGGAGGTTTTCCTTCCTGGTCCTGGTCCTGATGGAGGTTTTCCTTCCTGGTCCTGATGGAGGTTTTCCTTCCTGGTTCTGGTCCTGATGGAGGTTTTCCTCCCTGGTCCTGGTCCTGATGGAGGTTTTCCTTCCTGGTCCTGGTCCTGATGGAGGTTTTCCTTCCTGGTCCTGGTCCTGATGGAGGGTTCCCTTCCTGGTTCTGGTCCTGATGGAGGTTTTCCTTCCTGGTCCTGGTCCTGATGGAGGTTTTCCTTCCTGGTCCTGGTCCTGATGGAGGTTTTCCTTCCTGGTCCTGGTCCTGATGGAGGTTTTCCTTCCTGGTCCTGGTCCTGATGGAGGTTTTCCTTCCTGGTCCTGGTCCTGATGGAGGTTTTCCTTCCTGGTCCTGGTCCTGATGGAGGTTTTCCTTCCTGGTCCTGGTCCTGATGGAGGTTTTCCTTCCTGGTTCTGGTCCTGATGGAGGTTTTCCTTCCTGGTTCTGGTCCTGATGGAGGTTTTCCTTCCTGGTTCTGGTCCTGATGGAGGTTTTCCTTCCTGGTCCTGGTCCTGATGGAGGTTTTCCTTCCTGGTTCTGGTCCTGATGGAGGTTTTCCTTCCTGGTCCTGGTCCTGATGGAGGTTTTCCTCCCTGGTCCTGGTCCTGATGGAGGTTTTCCTTCCTGGTCCTGGTCCTGATGGAGGTTTTCCTTCCTGGTTCTGGTCCTGATGGAGGTTTTCCTTACTGGTCCTGGTCCTGATGGAGGTTTCCCTTCCTGGTCCTGGTCCTGATGGAGGTTTTCCTTCCTGGTCCTGGTCCTGATGGAGGTTTTCCTTCCTGGTCCTGGTCCTGATGGAGGTTTTCCTTCCTGGTCCTGGTCCTGATGGAGGTTTTCCTTCCTGGTTCTGGTCCTGATGGAGGTTTTCCTTCCTGGTTCTGGTCCTGATGGAGGTTTCCCTTCCTGGTTCTGGTCCTGATGGAGGTTTTCCTTCCTGGTTCTGGTCCTGATGGAGGTTTTCCTCCCTGGTTCTGGTCCTGATGGAGGTTTTCCTTCCTGGTCCTGGTCCTGATGGAGGTTTTCCTTCCTGGTCCTGGTCCTGATGGAGGTTTTCCTTCCTGGTCCTGGTCCTGATGGAGGTTTTCCTTCCTGGTCCTGGTCCTGATGGAGGTTTTCCTTCCTGGTCCTGGTCCTGATGGAGGTTTTCCTTCCTGGTTCTGGTCCTGATGGAGGTTTTCCTTCCTGGTCCTGGTCCTGATGGAGGTTTTCCTTCCTGGTCCTGGTCCTGATGGAGGTT
This sequence comes from Telmatherina bonti, assembly GCF_933228915.1. Classification (NCBI taxonomy): domain Eukaryota; kingdom Metazoa; phylum Chordata; class Actinopteri; order Atheriniformes; family Telmatherinidae; genus Telmatherina; species Telmatherina bonti. The sequence goes on from NC_136625.1 coordinate 38,406,110, forward strand.
TTGTCCATAGCTGAATTGAATGAAACCTTCCAGAACCGAATGAAAGTGGATTCACGTTGGCAGAGTGGGGAGCTAAGCAACCAGCCGTGTGTGTGTGTGTGTGTCTGTGTGTGTGTGTGTGTGTGTGTGTGTGTGTGTGTGTGTGTGTGTGTGTGTGTGTACCTGAACGGCAGGTAGACTGTGTTGTTTCCTGAGATTAGCGTCCTGTACGCGTCCTCTGGGCTCCTTTTTAAATAGACAACCTGGAAGCAGAGTTCAGAGGAAGTTAGTAAATGGTCAGCTGGCCTCAGGGGCCGATGATGAGGAGGAAAGAGGACATTTACAGCGTAGCCTCCGATCAGAACTGCAGCACTGGCTCTCTTCTTCTGGTCATAACTGGTGTAGTGGACAACCTTCTTTCTGGACATGGTGGAAGACTGGAACAACAGAACAGGACTGTCGTCAGGTGGAACTCAGGAGGCTGAGACTGTGGCTCACGTCCCACTTACCTTCAGCTTCTTGTTGAGCTTGCAGCAGTACCTGTAGAGCATGGCCAGGTTGAGGGGCCCAAAGTCTGCATAAAAACTGCAGCACAAAGTGGAACGAGACAGAAAAAACACGGATGTGAGTACATATGTCAAACATGTTAAACAACACGGTCTACATCAGACGTGATGCAGCAGGCTGACGCAGGAAGAGACGAGACGAGTTTGGTTCTTTTTTAGTTTTTAATACTTTAAATTTACTTTCAGGGGAATCCAACATATGGAAGAGTCCGGATGAAGTTATCATCATACATTCACCAACATATAGACCAGACCAGACCGGATCAGACCAGACCGGACCAGACCAGACCGGACCGGACCGGATCAGACCAGACCGTTCCAGACTAGACCAGACCAGATCGGATCAGAACGATCCAGACCAGACAAGACCAGACCAGACCAGCTGATATATTCACCACTATTGACCTTTTTTGTAATTTACAGGTTTAACTGTTGCATGCTGGTGTCAGAAAGCTACTAAGCTGATACCAGCAGACTAAAAGTCTCTTGCTTTTCCTTTGATGAACACTGTGGAAAATTTTCCTGGAGTGCTGATGCTTTCAGTTCTATTTCTGCTCCATTACGAGTGTAAATCGTCTACATGGTCACCATCATACTTCCACACGTGCTTTACGTTGCCATGGTTGTTAGGTCAGGTCAGCCACTACTGGGCAGTGCTGAGTTTGCTTCCACGTTCTGACAGAGGTCGGTAGCTGTAATGTGGTTAGTGCATCTCTATACAGCTGTTTACAACTGTCCAAAAACACCAGAAGAAGAATAAAACCATGTTTTTCGCACTTCTCAACTTCTTCTTCGGGTGTTGTTATTTGGTACTTTCTGCGTTGTCCTCGTTCGGTTCCTCTTCTTCTCTGGTTTGTTTGTTTTTCTGGTTGTGCATCAGCTTTATAACTCAACACTGCCCCCAGTGCTTTCCGGTGGTATTGCTCCATTTTCTGCATCAAATCACGGAAACGTAAGCGGCTTGAAAACAAACCAAATTTCTTCTGTAGTCGACACAGGAGACGGACGAAGCCGTCTGAATGTCTGCGTATCCATCTTCTGCATCCAGCAGAAATGGACCTTTTCTGATCAACAGTGTACTTATTGGTCTCGCTGGTTGATAAAACTCATCGATCAGTGGTTTTTCTTCACTGGGAAGCAATGAAAACGTATTCCAAGTTTACATGACCTTTGTCTTCTTCAACTGGAACAGTCGATCATACATCAACTCTCTGGCATTGCACTCACTTTCCACTACAGACGACTCTGTTGTGATTTACATGGACATCCAGCTTTCTGACCTTCCCAGCTAGTTACGAACATGCGTATCATGTATGCATAAATGATGGAATTCGTCTGTTCAGGTTAGGGGGAATTTGAGCTCTACTGTGTTGGAAAGTCAGAGAACGAGAACGTATGTATGAATGTATGTGGGAAATACGGCAGTTTGTGTCATTTGTGCAGATGTATGGACGGCCAAATGTGTCACAATCTGAAATAAATAGATAAATAAATCAATAAAAATAGACAGAATAAATAAATCAATACAAATAATGAATAGATAAAAAAAAATATGAGGAAATAAATATTTAAATATGTATCCTTGTTTTTCTATTTTCAATTTGTTTATGATTTATTAATTTATTTTTTCACCTACTTCACTTTTATTCCTACATTTATTTCCAAAGTAATTACACGTAATTTTATTTTTTATGTTTTTTTTTCACTTTTTTTTTTCCAAAATTACTTTTCCCATCTTAATTTTATTTTTAAATTCCACATCTGTTAAATTTATGTCTACATTTTTATTCATTTGTAGATTGTTTCCAGTGGGGGAGGCTTCTCTGTGACACAAGGCTGCGGTTGAGAGCTGATTGGTTGACGGATTCTCCTAGACGACCAGTCATGCTTTAGGAAAAGTCTACTTCTTTATGTTGCTGAGTATCTCAGCTTGTGTTTGTTTACATGTTGATCTTAGAGATGTAGCTTTATGTGGAGGTGTAACCCCACGTAGATGTAATTCAGCAGAAGCTGTCACTGAAACTGGGAATAAACCATTTGCAGTATAAGGGACAGCAGGAAAACAGGAGCAGCTCTGGGAATATCTGAGACTGATCACATAACTCATCAGCAGCTAGAGGCTGTCTCCATTCCCCTAAAATCCACCCCACCCCTGATCAAGTCTTTGGATGAGACGTGATTGTAGTGTTGGCTTGTGGTTCAGAAGACGAGAAAGTTGGATTATTTTCTGTGTTTTTGCATCTTCATGTTTCTATTCTGACTCACGCAACCGGCTGCGGCACAATGTCAAACTGTCTGCACACAAGAGTCCAGTGTGAACGGCAGTGTCCAGCCAGCGTTTGTCCTAAATCCCTTTGCATCACTAGGACACGTCACTGATCTCATCTTGGCCTACATCTCACACCGGATCAGAACCACCAGCTCAACATGGATCAGGTCGACTGAACATGGATGTTAAAGGGTTAAAAGCAGAAGCTAAACACGGCAGCATCTCTGCTGGATGTGTGAACATGCTGCTATGCTGACAGATCATAATCCAACTTTCCGATCATGTAGAGGGAAAAAAACATTGGAATCATTAAAAGAAAATCATGTCAGTGTTTGATGCTCCTCTGCTGGTGTTGCTGTAAATTCACCAATCAGAGTCCGGCTTTCTGACTTTATCATCGGAGCAGGATGGATTCTGCTCATTTTTCCTCCGTAAACTTAAACTCAGCCTGAAATCCAGACTTTTCTCTTCTTTAGACGTTACATAAAGCTGGAAATCTGAGTTTTCTGGAAGAAACTAAATAAATTAGAATAGAGCAGCAGGTGTAGCGATCTGCCTTCAGGTAAGGTCATTCACACAAAAGCAGAGTGTTGCGGAGAAGAATGGTTCCATTATTGTTCTTCTCAATGTATGCAGCCAGAACAATCATTAAAATAATAATCACCTCTTTTCTAAAATACCAACAGTTATCAATGAACTCAAATGAACCCATGAGACAGAAAATATTATAGTGGGAGGAGATTTTAACATTTGTCCAGATGAATGAATGGACAGATGCCCATCAAGGTTCCTCAATGAACATAAAAATCCAGTCATCTTAAATTTTATGAATGAGAATAAATTAATTGATATATGGAGAAGACTTTATAAAAACTGGAGACAGAACACTTGGTTTAAACCAAATGGTCAGAGCCAATCCAGAATTGATTACTGGTTAATTTCTGAACCATTCTCTCAACTGGATGTAAACACAAAAACAGGGAGCAGTCCGCTTAGTGGTCATTGCTGCGTACACTTAAATTTAATCAGAAATAGAAGGGAAAATAAAGTTAAAGGATACTGAGTTGAATTTTATAGTAATCTTTACACTTTATCATTTTCACAATCAAGGGAAAATGTTTTCTTTTGAAAAAATACAAAATCTTATTCCTACTATTAATCATACTTACAAAAATATATGTGATGAGGAACTAAGGACTGAAGAATTTGATGTAGTTATTAAAAAGATAAGTCTAAACCGTCCTCCAGGTCCTGATGGGCTGACCGCTAATTTCTACAGACACTTTTGGTCTGAACTGAGAGAGTTCTTATTCTGGGAAATGAAGCGATCCATAAAAAACAAAGAACTGATGACCTTTTTTTCATTATTTCTTTTTCTTTTTTTTTTTATGTGTGTGTCTTGTCCAGCATTTAGGCAAGCAGAATGATGGTCCAGATGCTGTGTTCTGCTGAGCATTACTGGTATGATGATCTGATGACTGGTACAATTTTCTGGATTATTATTTTCTTTCTCTATTTATTTTGTGTAATTTTAATACAGAGTTTCTATTGCTGGACCAGAGTGGAGAAGATAGAAAATAGACAAAAAGACAAAGGAAAGAGAAAGAAAACACCTCACAGAGAAAGAAGAAAAGAGAGAGATAAGGGGGAGAGAGAAAGAAAGACATTTGCATAAACATACACATATACGCCCATACGCATTCGCCTATATAAACACATGTACATACACACACACACACACACACACACACACACACACACACACACACACATACACAAACAGGCCAATCTTAGATTTAGATTCCCCCTGCGGAAGACGAGGCTATCAACTGTTAGGAGCACCAAAAACTGTCAGGTTAAATATAAATGAGCTGCTGTTGGTGAATAAACCTGCAGGCGACTCAGTGATTGTGTCACATGCAGAACATACAGAGTGGAACGTGTTCAGAGAAGAGAGATCATGCCAATGTGACCCCGCCCACACAAAGGCAAGGAGCAGGCCAGGAGGACCCCGAGACCCAGGTAGCCTCAGCCAGGCCAGCCTAGATCCAGGTCTACTGGGCAGCCCCCCCCCCCCCCCCCCCCCATGTGAAGTGCATGTGAAGTGTGTGATATTCGTAATTAAAATTGAGGGGCAGTGTTGGGAGACCATACACTGCATGGCCCGCCCCCCTAAAGCATGTCCATGAGTTGTCAGTGTGTTTTTTGTGATATGGTGACTAAGTGTAATTAAAACTGGGAGGTGAGGCAGGACTGGGTGCAGTGATGAAGACCACCTTCATGGCCTCTCTCACCACCCAGGACACCGTGCCCACCTCCCAACACCCTGCCTGTGTGAGGTGGAGAGCGGGGAAGGGGATTTAGGACCAGAGGGAAGTGAGCTTCCCTCTAGAAGGTGAGCTGCCGTCGGCACTAGGCACACCCCCAATCCCAGGGCCCATGAGGGCCAGGACAAGCAGGGGCAGCCGCCCCAACAGCTAGAGCCACTACACCCCCACACACATGCATCCTCACACCCCTACCCTCCCATACACATGTACCCTCACACTCATTTATATACACCCATAACCCTTCTGAACACTGACTACTAAATATTTACAACAGTTCTGGCCTCTAGATTAAAATCAAATTTATCCACCATAATAGACAATCAGGCTTCCTCAAAGGAAGATCTATTCATAATAATCATTTGGTTCTGGACGTTATTGAGTATAGCCTCCTGTTTAAAGATAAAGGGTTTATTCTATTCTTAGACTTCTGCAAGGCTCTCGATTCAGTGGAACACAAATTTATCTTTCAGTCATTGAAACGTTTTGGTCTCAGAAATTACTTCTAAGAAATGCTCTGAATGCTTTATAATGATATAAATAGTTGTGTCTCCTTGGAAGATGGCACCTCACCCAGATTCAGAATCAGAAGAGGGATCAGGCAGGGTTGTAGCCTCTCACCTCTCCTTTTCATCCTCACCACACCGTTACTATCTCTGCTTATTAAAAAATCAAACGTGAAAGGTCTTAAAATCAATAATCAAAGCCTAATAATAAGCCTTCCTAAATAAGTCTTCTTCAAAAATTCTTCCTAAAAAAACTCCGTCTCTTCAAACCTTTTTTCATAAGCTTCCGGATTAAAACTAAATTTAGATGAATGTGAACTGATGAGTCTGCATGAATGTGACCTTTCCTCTCTGTATAATATTCCTGTTAAGAAAGAAACTCGCCACATGGGAATCTGGATCTCCAAGAACCCGAACGCCTCAGAAGAAAATAATTTGACAAAAAACACTGAGAAATGTAAAAGATCACTTAACATATGGCTAACTAGAGATTTAACCATATTTGGAAGAATATGGCCAAAAATAGAAAACTCACCAAAATGGAGACCATTGCTAAACTGATTTATCCCAAATCCTCACTAAACTTTAACTTCATTTGGAAGAATAAACATCACTACTTAAAAAAGCAGACCTGGTTAAAACTTATGAAGAAGGAGGAATAAAAGCAACAGATTCTGAAATTATTAACAGTGTTCGAAACTAAAATGGCTGCAATCTTTTATTAAGAAAAGGAACCAAATCTGGTTTGTGATACCTTCACTTGTGTTTAACCAGGTGGGGGGGCATTGACTTTCTTTTAAAATGCGACTTTGACATATGTAAGCTTCCAATAAACTCTCTGCCTTCCACCAACAGACCCTGCTGTTCTGGACATGACATCCTGTTAGGGAACAATGGAGTTATTTTACAGGTTGGTCTTAAAGACGTCTCAAAGACCCGGATGGATTTTCTTCTTCCAAACTGAGACTGGGCTTGTTGTCTCTGGACCTGAGAACCTCAGGAGGACTTTACCTGGACTTCCAGTTCTACAGAGGGACCTGGACTTATTCTGGAACATATAAACCAGGTTTTCGGACCTCCTTCTTCCACCTGTGTAAATCCTGTCTCTGAAGGATGCAGGACCACTGGTCCATGATCTGCTCCTTCCAGACTGATTATTGATCTGAAAAGTCTCTAGTTCTGCTGCTGCACTGGGAGACGTCCCACGATGCACTGGGAGACGTCCCAGGATGCACTGGGAGACGTCCCGTCATGCACTGGGAGACGTCCCGTCATGCACTGGGAGACGTCCCGTCATGCACTGGGAGACGTCCCGTCATGCACTGGGAGACGTCCCGCGATGCACTGGGAGACGTCCCGTCATGCACTGGGAGACGTCCCGTCATGCACTGGGAGACGTCCCGTCATGCACTGGGAGACGTCCCAGGATGCACTGGGAGACGTCCCGTCATGCACTGGGAGACGTCCCGTCATGCACTGGGAGACGTCCCGTCATGCACTGGGAGACGTCCCGTCATGCACTGGGAGACGTCCCGTCATGCACTGGGAGACGTCCCGTCATGCACTGGGAGACGTCCCGCGATGCACTGGGAGACGTCCCAGGATGCACTGGGAGACGTCCCAGGATGCACTGGGAGACGTCCCGTCATGCACTGGGAGACGTCCCATGATGCACTGGGAGACGTCCCAGGATGCACTGGGAGACGTCCCACGATGCACTGGGAGACGTCCCAGGATGCACTGGGAGACGTCCCAGGATGCACTGGGAGACGTCCCGCGATGCACTGGGAGACGTCCCGCGATGCACTGGGAGACGTCCCGTCATGCACTGGGAGACGTCCCGTCATGCACTGGGAGACGTCCCGTCATGCACTGGGAGACGTCCCACAATGCACTGGGAGACGTCCCGCGATGCATTGGGAGACGTCCCGCGATGCACTGGGAGACGTCCCGCGATGCACTGGGAGACGTCCCGCGATGCACTGGGAGACGTCCCGTCATGCACTGGGAGACGTCCCACAATGCACTGGGAGACGTCCCACAATGCACTGGGAAAACCCACGCAGACAAAGGGAGACCTCCACACAGAAAGGCCCCAGTCTGAAGCCCAGCTGAAGATCCAACCAGAGACCTTATGAGGTCGTGGTTTTGACCTCCAGACCACCATGCAGCCCATGGTGGAGTTTTTTACGGCATCGCCGCCAGTGGAGGTTTACCTCTCATAGACCAGCTCCTCATCTGTGCTGAAGTAGTGAGTGTTTGCAGAGTTCTTCGGTTTGATGCGAAGTGTAGAAAAGTAGAGCCGATCTGTGGCAGAGAAACACAGCATGGTTGCTGACGGTACAGAGGATGGCAGACAGTCACAGCGATAGATGAGAAGCTTTGCTGGGAAGATGATGGATCAGACCAAGAAACCGGCCCAAATTCACTCAGTTAGCTTCTAAGCTTAAAACACATTACTTGACCTGATTTTATCCAATTTAATCCCCCTACTAAAGAACATAATATTTTGTATACAGCATTATATATATATATCTAACAGCTTATTAAGAACTCTTAATTTACCTAAATCTGTAGGCTGGATTGATAATAAAGCTGATGAATTTAATTTTAACAGTTAAAATCTGCTGAAGAAATCTTTATTAATACTGCAAAAGGGGAGAAAAACTGATGGAAAATGATGAAAATTTAGCATGCTGGTTATACAGTACATTTAAAATAGTTTACAAAAGGATTAAAATGACATAAACTGCAAATAAAATGTGTAGTTTATATGATTAAATACAAAACATTTAGGTACACAGACTATTGAATAAACTAAATGTTAAGAGTTACCAGACATTACAGATGTTTTCTGCATCTTTTTGTTAGTTAAAAATTCTTCGTCTTCCTTTATATTTGGTTTCTAGATGCAGCTTTAGTGTTGAAGCTTCAAGCCTTTGGTGATGGATAGCGTTAGCTAGTGTTAGCTAATGGTATCTAAAGTTAGCTACCATTAGCTAGTGTTAGCTAACGGTAGCTAGTGTTAGCTACCTCTAGCTTATGTTACATAACAGTAGCTAAGGCTTTGCCTTGTTAGGTTTTTATTTCTGTAAAAAAAAGCATTTATCAATAAGGACATAGAGTTGTAAACAGTCTGAAATATAGCTTTTGATCAAAATTGTATAATTAAAATGAAAGGAAAACCCATGAAAGGTTTGTGTCAGAAATTAAACCAAACAATCATGAATCAAAACCAAAGACTGTGAAGCACAACCAAAGAGAGAAAGCGGAAGAGGAAACTGCAAACAAAACTACTCAATTTAACCAAATAAAAGCCAAATAGTTTAATGATTGATAATTTTTTATTTTGAGATCATTTATTTTACTTAAGTTTGAGAAAGTTTTGGTTTTAATTGTTTTTGCTTGAGTTTTAAAGAGTTTTGCTTGGAGATTCTGAAACAAATCTGATTCCATACATTCATATTTGGGATAAATTCTGTTTGGAATAAAGGTTTCAGGGTGTCTTGAGACGTCCCTTCAGCAGGCTGAGGATGATTAATGTTACTCATAAAACAATAAGAACAGATTAACATGGACGTTACCTTTAATAAACTCGGACTGCTCATGTTCTTCTGCCATCTGAAGCGTTCCGGACTGGATCGGTCTTCTGGTCCAGTTTCTACCGAACTGGGAGTTTTTCTTTCCCCTGAGTTATCTGACCTGAGGCCACTTCACTGACCCAGAAATCCCGACCATCCTGGTCCAGTTTCCAGCTCTCCCGAACCAAAGGCAGCCCCTCAGAGTGGACGGAAACCCACTTCCACGTGTCTTCTCACGCACACACGTCTGCACGCAGCTTTTCCAGCAAACAGCAGCGAACCGAGCCTGCGGAGTCGCAGAGAGCTTAATCTGAGCCTGGATGGATGGATGGATGGATGGATGGAAAGCTGCTGTATGTGTCCCTGTAATCCCGTCACGCGCCTTTATGTAACTCCTGCTTTTTAATGCCGTTTGGAAACCGATTCTTTTCCCTTCTGTCGATGTTCCTGCAGCATGAAGCCTCGTTTCTGTAAAGATGAGAAGTGTTTTCACACCTGCAGCAACATGATGGTTCACACACTGAGGCAGTCGGACACGCGCGCACACGCACCAGACCTCTGGCTTACATCACGGTTTGTCTGCTTATCCAACAACAGAGTCTGGAGTTAAATCTCACCAAAGTCAACCAGCTGACTGGTTTATGTTCCATACACACTTACACTAAAACACACCTGTAAACTGCTGGGAAAGAAACATTTACTGGTTTAACTGGGAAGATAACATCAGTAACATGACTAGGTAAAAATGGAACATTCAGAGACAATATGCATCTAAAAACTTTGAAAATGCCACCATATGCAGCAGAGAATAAGAAGAAATCTCTGTATGCTTGGGACAAGGCTGGATGCTGGTGATCTGATGATGAATCTTTGCATGGAGTTAGGAAATCTTCTAGAAATGACCTTCTGTAAACACAGTTCACACTGAAATCCACTAATGCAGGTTAAAGCTCCATCATGCAGAGAAGAAGCCACATGTGAACAGGATTGAGAAACACCACCGTCTTCCGTGTATGAAACATAAAATATAGTTTTATGAATCTTATAGATTATTTAATTATGTTTTAATTTATATTTAATAAAGTTTTAATATTTTTAAACTAATTTAAAGCCTCAAAATATCACAAATAAACATTGGGTATAGTTTCATAAAACCAGATTAATCCAAAGCAGAAAAATCCAGTAAAACTTTGAACCATCTTAAATCCAGTGGGTTTATTTTCTTCCTGCAGCTGCATCTTGTGAACAGACTCCCTGAGTAGATGTCAGCATGAGTTAGCGGCGTACTGACCTCTGAGTCAGACTCTGTCTGTGGGATGTAGTTCTATTCATGGCCCTAGCTCGAGCTGCTCCAGTTAGCCAATTAGCCGTCAGATTAACAATAGGAAGGACAGGAAGGAGCTGGGTGACGCCGACACTGACCGGAAGATCAGGTGAGACGGATCCCTGAATCGCTTTAAGGAGTTTAAAACGGACACACAGGTTTCATAAGAAACTGACGAGCTGTGTGACCAAACCTCTGAAGGTTTCAGAGGTTTTGTTCAACTCAGTTTATAATAAATTCATTGTGAATTCTTCTTCTGAAAGTTTTCATGACCAGCCGGAACCTGTCCTGATGGACAGGGTCTTCCAGTCCCTCATGAAGACACTGACCCCTGCTGTCCCTCAGTCCTTCATTTATTTACAGTTTTATGAAAAAAAAATTTAAAAAAAAAAAAAAAACAGTAAAAAAAAAACAACAACAAAGAACTAAATACAGTACAATACACATTACATAAATACACAAGAAATAATAGATAAAAGTACTTGGTAGATAATAGGAATAGAAATAACAGTAAATTAAAATAACAGGTGGCACTTTAACATGGTAATAAGGTTTAATTAAATACAGAAAACTTGTATTGTAAAAAATGTGCTTAATGTGCACATTTTCCTGGTAAACGATAACACTGTCACAGCTCAGCTAATCACTTAGCCAGGGCCGGATTAAAAGTGCCAAGGACCCTGGGCAAAGAGTGTCCCAGGGGGCCCCTTCCCCACCGTAAAATGGTGAAAATTGTAAATGATACATTGTGAAAAAACATTTCTAATATCTCTCAGCCAATGGTACCAATAGCAGTAGGCACTGTGGTGTAATTATCTGGCTTTTATGTACGTTTAGTTTCATGTCCAAACTGCTGGTGTTTTACCTACGTGGGCCCAAGTGGGCGTGGGCCCCTGGGACATATGCCCATAATCCGGCCTTGCACTGAGCAACTTTTCTAGATTTCACAGTTTTTCAGACGCATTTTGTGACTTTGTTCAAGAAAAGAAGACTATCAATGAGTCCAGCAACTTTTTCTGGTATTATTGGAGTTCTTTGTGAGTGATGTAAAAACATATTTACATGTAAAACATTTAAAAAGTTAAACGTACTACAACATACTGTTAACTCGAGCTGTCAAACTTAAAATGACATTTATCTGTAGATCCGTTCAGTTTATGGAAATGTTCTTTTTCTTTTTCACTGTTTTAAAATGAAATGCGCTGTTCAAGATAAACACCTCAGTTTACAAGACTAATATTTCTTTGATTTATTGATTTGATTTATCCACTGAAATACATTCAATTAAAAACTGTTGTGATAAATATTGTAATGCACTTAAAATGCGATTATTTAATTTAATAAAGATTAATTAATTATAAACCCTGTAATTAATTAGAAGATTTTTAATCACATCCCATCACCAAAAGATATAAAAGAAATGGTCAAACTTTATATTACATGAATAAGAAATAACATTTTTAAAAGGCCAGAGATGGTTTGTGCCACCTGTAATTTTTTAAAAAGCTTTTAATAAAAGAAATAGGGGGTTAGATGCATGAATAGATTGAAAACAGTCAACTAATCACAATAAACAAACAACAACAGTAGTAACAATGATAACAATAATAATACTGATCTTTATCCAAACGAATACATAATTAATAATAAATTAGATAAATATATATAAAACATGATAAAAAATGAATAAAAAACAGTAAATAAAATTTGCAACTTTATGCATCACACTTTAAAGATTCTTTTCATTTTATTCTATGAGGTGAGCATAGACTTTATATAAAAGATGGGCGGAGCCTCAGTGACGTCACCAGCAGGTTTCTGAAGAGCTGAACTGAAGCTCATTGGACAGTTCCCACTGTCGCCATCTTGGCAGCGTCATTCCTGCCATCATACCTGACGTATAAAACCCAGAACTTAACTGGAGGAAGAGCAGAAGGCACAGATCAAGAGAAGAGTGTCAACATGAGACTTTTACAGAGTGGAGAGATTCCAGTAAAACGGCTTCGTGTTCGTTACAAACATGGCTCCATTAAACAGGAACATTCATCACCAGGAAGCATTTTTACACTCCATCTCCCCTCACAACGTTTAATCCTGTGAAGTCTTCATCCCGTCTCTTCTCTGGAATCTCTCCACTCGGTAAAAGTCTCATGTTGATACTCTTCTCTTGTTTTTTTTATTTGTTTGTGTGTTTGTTTATTTGTTTTGTTTGTAAATTTGTTTTGTTTGTATGTTTATTTGTTTTGTTTGGATGTTTGTTTATTTGTCTTGTTTGTATGTTTATTTGTTTTGTTTGTGTGTTTGTTTATTTATCTTGTTTGTATATTTGTTTTGTTTGGATGTTTGTTAATTTGATTTGTTTGTTTATTTGTTTTGTTTGGATGTTTGTTTATTTGTCTTGTTTGTTTGTTTGTTTGGATGTTTGCTTATTTGTCTTGTTTGTTTATTTGTCTTGTTTGTTTATTTGTTTTGTTTGGATGTTTGCTTATTTGTTTTGTTTGTTTATTTGTTTTGTTTGTATGTTTGTTTATCTGTTTTGTTTGTGTTTTTGTTTATTTGTCTTGTTTGTTTGTTTGTTTTGTTTGGATGTTTGCTTATTTGTCTTGTTTGTTTATTTGTCTTGTTTGTTTGTTTGTTTTGTTTGGATGTTTGCTTATTTGTCTTGTTTGTTTATTTGTCTTGTTTGTTTGTTTTGTTTGGATGTTTGCTTATTTGTTTTGTTTGTGTGCAGGATTGTTTTCAGCCATGCTGCAGCCTCCTCTCTCTGACCAGCAGAACTGGTCCTGATGTTGGAGAAGTGATGAAGACAAACAAGTTGTGATTCAATTCAAGTGATGGAATTTCCCTTTGGGGATTAATAAAGTATTTTTCATTTCATTCATTTACGACATTAAAACACAGAATTTTCAGTGAAAATAATAACTAGAACCAGCTATTATTGACATAATAGTAAATGTGAATGGCAATTTTTTTTTTAAAAACTATGCTGAATGATTGAAATGAAATTGCATAAGAATAAGAAATTGGAAAAAAAAGAAGGACAACTGAAATATTTATTTTATTTGCTCCACATTGGGATTGAACCCATGAACTCTTGTACTGAAGAACACTGACTTACTCACTACACCACTAGTACTCTTAGTTGCACCTTGGAAAAGGCGTTTAAATATTTTCTGACTGGGATGGAACGCCTTTTTTTTTTTCCCACGTCCAGCAGGGTGTAATTAGCTGGACTGCAAAAACATGTGAGGTTGAACTAAGCTCCAGTGAAGATGTGACAGACTTTATTGTTCAATGTGAAAAACTTTTTTTTTTTTAAAGTTGTTTAAGATTTATCAAAGTGTTGAAATGTTGCAGGGAGCATTGTTGGAACAAATCTTTCATATTTAACTGGGACATTTGCAAATAAATTCCTTTGCTCCTTAAAGTGTGCAGCTGAGACCAATAGTTCACAGTGAGCAGTCTGCAGAACTGCACGCCATCACACAAGCAACAGCCAACAAACAACAGAGCTATATGTTAAATGCTGCATTTGAACCCGTGCCTTGTATGTGTACCTGTGTACCAGTGCAGAAAATGGACCAATCGCTGAGCTGACTTCTGTTTCGTCCAATCACAGGAACGGATTTCAATACATTCACAAAAACTTGAATAACTTAAAAAGTTTAAATGTTACAAAGACCAAAAGTCGTAGAACATATCTCCTGAATGGGCTGAAGAGTTTGATACTTGAATGGTTGAAGTGAGACAAACGGTGAAGGAGGAGTAGCGTTTCAAAGATCTTGCAGGAAAGACACTGGGGACGGGAAACTGATGAACTGGACTCTGCAAACTGGTGCAGAGCTCTGAAACCCTGTTGACCAATCGCTGTGCTGAATTTTTGCAACGTCCAATCCGCATTTGGTTGGAAGGACTTTCATCCAATCACAAGGCTAAATTTATTTTTTACAAAATGCCAAATATCTAAAAAACTACAAAGATTTAAAATAAAATAAAAAAAAGTCGTAGCACACATGTCCTGAAGGAGCTGCACAGTTTAAGATCTGAATGACTGAAGTGACCTGAACGGTGCAGGAGGAGTAGCGCGGCGGAATAATAATAAAAATGGCCGAACAGGATCTCAGTAGTGTGAAGGCCCCCATGGGAATTCACGTTAATAAAAAAAAAAAAACTGCTGATACTGGAGAGCAAACAGGGGGAGGGGGAGGAGGTGCTGATGCTGAGGATGAGCGCGAGCCTCTGTCTGCATGGTGACGTCACCCCGCAGCAGCGCTGCCGACCAGCAGGACGGGTCCAAACCGGCTGGTGATGGAGACACGTCCTCTGTCAGGATGAAGCGGAGACAGGGGGGGTGCATGATCCGGAATCCTGGAGGAGATAATGCGGCACGCGGAGAACCAGATCCGGGTCGGACCGCTTTTCTTTCTGCATCAGATGCTTCAGCGTGGAGTGGGGCGCGCGTGGCTCCTCCTGCGCGTCCACGGAGCAGCTCTGTTGTTGTTGTTGTTCGGCAGAATGCGGCGTTCAGGCCTCCTGGTGATGCTGCTCAGCTGAAGACACGTCGCGAGGGAGGATTACTCCTCCATGACAGGCCTGCGCGCGCCAGAGGGACTGTGCGCGCGCCAGAGGGACTGTGGCGCGAGGATGTCCTGCAGGAGGTCCAGCTTCCAAATGTTTCTGTGGTCTGCAGCTCGTTTCACGCGTGATTCTGCGTGATTCTTCAGGCCTGCCTGCGTGATGGAGACCAAACTGTTCCCCCCTGCCTGAAGCAGAGGAGGAAGAGGAGGGAGGAAGGAGTACAGGGGCCTGAAGGAGATATGGCTGCTGCTTCATGTCATGGAGGGGATGGCGGCACTGCGCGCGCGCGGTTCGTCATTACGGGACGCAGGTGGAGGCTGTCACGTGGATGCGCTCGCGACAGCTGGAAGCTCAAGGTCACCGTCAGGGAGACTCTGGACTTCCTCTCTCAGTGTTCACAGTGGACCTTGATTTAAAATCAGTCAATTAAGGCACGCGGTGAATGCCAAGAGGGGAGTCTGCGCGCGCCGCTCTCCTCCTGCAGGTGGAACCTGATCTGCAGGAACCTGATCTGCAGGTGGAACCTGATCTGCAGGAACCTGATCTGCAGGTGGAACCTGATCTGCAGGTGGAACCTGATCTGCAGGAACCTGATCTGCAGGTGGAACCTGATCTGCAGGTGGAACCTGATCTGCAGGAACCTGATCTGCAGGTGGAACCTGATCTGCAGGAACCTAAACTGCAGGTGGAACCTGATCTGCAGGAACCTAAACTGCAGGTGGAACCTGATCTGCAGGTGGAACCTGATCTGCAGGAACCTGATCTGCAGGTGGAACCTGATCTGCAGGTGGAACCTGATCTGCAGGAACCTGATCTGCAGGTGGAACCTGATCTGCAGGTGGAACCTGATCTGCAGGAACCTGATCTGCAGGTGGAACCTGATCTGCAGGAACCTAAACTGCCGGTGGAACCTGATCTACAGGCGGAACCTGATCTGCAGGAACCTAAGCTGCAGGTGGAACCTGATCTACAGGCGGAACCTGATCTGCAGGAACCTAAGCTGCAGGTGGAACCTGATCTACAGGAACCTGATCTGCAGGTGGAACCTGATCTGCAGGAACCTGATCTGCAGGTGGAACCTGATCTGCAGGTGGAACCTGATCTGCAGGAACCTGATCTGCAGGTGGAACCTGATCTGCAGGAACCTAAACTGCCGGTGGAACCTGATCTACAGGCGGAACCTGATCTGCAGGAACCTAAACTGCCGGTGGAACCTGATCTACAGGCGGAACCTGATCTGCAGGAACCTAAGCTGCAGGTGGAACCTGATCTACAGGAACCTGATCTGCAGGTGGAACCTGATCTGCAGGAACCTGATCTGCAGGTGGAACCTGATCTGCAGGAACCTAAACTGCAGGTGGAACCTGATCTGCAGGAACCTAAACTGCAGGTGGAACCTGATCTGCAGGTGGAACCTGGTGTGCAGGTGGAACTTGATCTGCAAGTGGAACCTGATCTGCAGGAACCTAAACTGCAGGTGGAACCTGGTGTGCAGGTGGAACTTGATCTGCAGTTGGAACATGATCTGCAGGTGGAACCCTCTGCAGATGGAACCTGATGTGCAGATGGAACCTGATCTGCAGGAACCTGGTCTGCAGGAACCTGATGTGCAGGTGGAACCTGATCTGCAGGAACCTGGTCTGCAGGTGGAACCTGGTGTGCAGTTGGAACACGATCTGCAGGAACCTGGTCTGCAGGTGGAACCTGGTGTGCAGTTGGAACATGATCTGCAGGTGGAACCCTCTGCAGATGGAACCTGATGTGCAGGTGGAACCTGATCTGCAGGAACCTGGTCTGCAGGAACCTGATGTGCAGGTGGAACCTGATCTGCAGGAACCTGGTCTGCAGGAACCTGATGTGCAGGTGGAACCTGGTGTGCAGGTGGAACTTGATCTGCAGTTGGAACATGATCTGCAGGTGGAACCCTCTGCAGATGGAACCTGATGTGCAGGTGGAACCTGATCTGCAGGAACCTGGTCTGCAGGAACCTGATGTGCAGGTGGAACCTGATCTGCAGGAACCTGGTCTGCAGGTGGAACCTGGTGTGCAGTTGGAACCTGATCTGCAGGAACCTGGTCTGCAGGAACCTGATGTGCAGGTGGAACCTGATCTGCAGGAACCTGGTCTGCAGGTGGAACCTGGTGTGCAGGTGGAACTTGATCTGCAGTTGGAACATGATCTGCAGGTGGAACCCTCTGCAGATGGAACCTGATGTGCAGGTGGAACCTGATCTGCAGGAACCTGGTCTGCAGGAACCTGATGTGCAGGTGGAACCTGATCTGCAGGAACCTGGTCTGCAGGTGGAACCTGGTGTGCAGTTGGAACATGATCTGCAGGAACCTGGTCTGCAGGTGGAACCTGGTGTGCAGTTGGAACATGATCTGCAGGTGGAACCCTCTGCAGATGGAACCTGATGTGCAGGTGGAACCTGATCTGCAGGAACCTGGTCTGCAGGAACCTGATGTGCAGGTGGAACCTGATCTGCAGGAACCTGGTCTGCAGGAACCTGATGTGCAGGTGGAACCTGATCTGCAGGAACCTGGTCTGCAGGTGGAACCTGGTGTGCAGTTGGAACATGATCTGCAGGTGGAACCCTCTGCAGATGGAACCTGATGTGCAGGAACCTGATCTGCAGGAACCTGATGTGCAGGTGGAACCTTCTGCAAACTCTCAGTTCTCTGTGTCAGGATGCTTCTGCTTTCTCTTGTCTGGTTAAACTCCAGTAAACCCAGTAGACCCAACTGGTGTAAAACAGGATTTACAGAACGGTTCATAGTAATGTCCCGAATGAGTCCTGGATCCTTCTTGTTCCTGGTTCCTGTCACTGGTCCCTGCTTCCTGTCCCTGCTTCCTGGTTCCTGGTTCCTGTTCCTGGTTCCTGGTCCCTGCTTCCTGTCCCTGCTTCCTGGTTCCTGGTTCCTGTTCCGGCTTCCTGGTTCCTGTCCCTGCTTCCTGGTTCCTGTTCCGGCTTCCTGGTTCCTTTCCCTGCTTCCTGGTTCCTGTTCCGACTTCCTGGTCCCTGGTTCCTGTCCCTGCTTCCTGTCCCTGCTTCCTGGTTCCTGGTTCCTGGTTCCTGGTCCCTGCTTCCTGTCCCTGCTTCCTGGTTCCTGTTCCAGCTTCCTGGTTCCTGTCCCTGCTTCCTGGTTCCTGTTCCGGCTTCCTGGTTCCTGTCCCTGCTTCCTGGTTCCTGTTCCGACTTCCTGGTCCCTGGTTCCTGTCCCTGGTTCCTGTCCCTGCTTCCTGGTTCCTGGTTCCTGTTCCTGGTTCCTGGTCCCTGCTTCCTGTCCCTGGTTCCTGGTTCCTGTTCCAGCTTCCTGGTTCCTGTCCCTGCTTCCTGGTTCCTGTTCCGGCTTCCTGGTTCCTGTCCCTGCTTCCTGGTTCCTGTTCCAACTTCCTGGTCCCTGGTTCCTGTCCCTGCTTCCTGGTTCCTGTCCCTGCTTCCTGGTCCCTGGTTCCTGTCACTGGTCCCTGCTTCCTGTCCCTGCTTCCTGGTTCCTGGTTCCTGTTCCTGGTTCCTGTCCCTGCTTCCTGGTTCCTGGTTCCTGTTCCGGCTTCCTGGTTCCTGTCCCTGCTTCCTGGTTCCTGTTCCGGCTTCCTGGTTCCTGTCCCTGCTTCCTGGTTCCTGTTCCGACTTCCTGGTCCCTGGTTCCTGTCCCTGCTTCCTGGTCCCTGTCCCTGCTTCCTGTCCCTAGTTCCTGGTTCCTGTCCCTGCTTCCTGGTCCCTGGTTCCTGTCCCTGGTTCCTGTCCCTGGTTCCTGGTTCCTGTCCCTGCTTCCTGGTCCCTGGTTCCTGTCCCTGCTTCCTGGTCCCTGGTTCCTGTCCCTGGTCCCTGGTTCCTGTCCCTGCTTCCTGGTCCCTGCTTCCTGGTCCCTGGTTCCTGTCCCTGGTTCCTGGTTCCTGTCCCTGGTTCCTGTCCCTGCTTCCTGGTCCCTGCTTCCTGGTCCCTGGTTCCTGTCCCTGGTTCCTGGTTCCTGTCCCTGCTTCCTGGTCCCTGGTTCCTGTCCCTGCTTCCTGGTCCCTGCTTCCTGTTCCTGGTTCCTGTCCCTGGTTCCTGTCCCTGGTTCCTGGTTCCTGTCCCTGCTTCCTGGTCCCTGCTTCCTGTTCCTGGTTCCTGTCCCTGCTTCCTGGTTCCTGGTTCCTGTCCCTGCTTCCTGGTCCCTGGTTCCTGTCCCTGGTTCCTGTCCCTGGTTCCTGGTTCCTGGTTCCTGTCCCTGCTTCCTGTTCCTGGTTCCTGGTTCCTGTCCCTGCTTCCTGGTCCCTGGTTCCTGTCCCTGGTCCCTGGTCCCTGCTTCCTGGTCCCTGCTTCCTGTCCCTGGTCCCTGGTTCCTGGTTCCTGTCCCTGGTCCCTGGTTCCTGTCCCTGCTTCCTGGTCCCTGGTTCCTGTCCCTGGTTCCTGGTTCCTGTCCCTGGTTCCTGGTCCCTGGTTCATGTCCCTGGTTCCTGTCCCTGGTTCCTGTCCCTGGTCCCTGCTTCCTGGTTCCTGTCCCTGGTTCCTGGTTCCTGGTTCCTGTCCCTGGTTCCTGGTCCCTGCTTCCTGGTCCCTGGTTCCTGGTTCCTGGTTCCTGGTTCCTGGTTCCTGTCCCTGGTTCCTGGTCCCTGGTTCCTGTCCCTGGTCCCTGGTTCCTGGTTCCTTTCCCTGGTTCCTGTCCCTGCTTCCTGGTCCCTGGTTTCTGGTTCCTGGTTCCTGTCCCTGCTTCCTGGTCCCTGGTTTCTGGTTCCTGTTTCCTGTCCCTGCTTCCTGGTCTCTGGTTTCTGGTTCCTGGTTCCTGTCCCTGCTTCCTGGTCCCTGGTTCCTGTCCCTGGTTCCTGTCCCTGCTTCCTGGTCCCTGCTTCCTGGTCCCTGGTTCCTGTCCCTGGTTCCTGTCCCTGCTTCCTGGTTCCTGGTTTCTGGTTCCTGTCCCTGCTTCCTGGTCCCTGGTTTCTGGTTCCTGTCCCTGCTTCCTGGTCCCTGGTTTCTGGTTCCTGGTTCCTGGTTCCTGTCCCTGGTTCCTGTCCCTGCTTCCTGGTCCCTGGTTTCTGGTTCCTGTCCCTGCTTCCTGGTCCCTGGTCCCTGGTTCCTGGTTCCTGTCCCTGCTTCCTGGTCCCTGGTTTCTGGTTCCTGGTTCCTGGTTCCTGTCCCTGCTTCCTGGTCCCTGGTCCCTGGTTCCTGGTTCCTGTCCCTGCTTCCTGGTCCCTGGTTTCTGGTTCCTGGTTCCTGGTCCCTGGTTCCTGTCCCTGGTCCCTGGTTCCTGTCCCTGGTTCCTGGTCCCTGGTTCATGTCCCTGGTTCCTGTACCTGGTTCCTTTCCCTGCTTCCTGGTCCCTGGTTCCTGGTTCCTGTCCCTGCTTCCTGGTCCCTGCTTCCTGGTCCCTGGTTTCTGGTTCCTGGTTCCTGGTTCCTGTCCCTGCTTCCTGGTCCCTGCTTCCTGGTCCCTGGTTTCTGGTTCCTGGTCCCTGCTTCCTGGTCCCTGGTCCCTGGTTCCTGGTTCCTGTGCCTGGTTCCTGGTTCCTGTCCCTGCTTCCTGGTCCCTGCTTCCTGGTCCCTGGTCCCTGGTTCCTGGTTCCTGTCCCTGGTTCCTGTCCCTGCTTCCTGGTCCCTGGTTTCTGGTTCCTGGTTCCTGTCCCTGCTTCCTGGTCCCTGCTTCCTGGTCCCTGGTCCCTGGTTCCCTTTCCCTGGTTCCTGTCCCTGCTTCCTGGTCCCTGCTTCCTGGTCCCTGGTTCCTGGTTCCTGGTTCCTGTCCCTGGTCCCTGGTTCCTGTCCCTGCTTCCTGGTCCCTGCTTCCTGGTCCCTGGTCCCTGGTTCCCTTTCCCTGGTTCCTGTCCCTGCTTCCTGGTTCCTGGTTCCTGGTTCCTGTCCCTGGTTCCTGTCCCTGGTCCCTGGTTCCTGGTTCCTGTCCCTGCTTCCTGGTCCCTGGTTCCTGTCCCTGGTTCCTGTCCCTGCTTCCTGGTCCCTGGTTCCCTTTCCCTGGTTCCTGTCCCTGCTTCCTGGTCCCTGGTTCCTGGTTCCTGTCCCTGCTTCCTGGTCCCTGCTTCCTGGTCCCTGGTTCCTGTCCCTGGTTCCTGTCCCTGCTTCCTGGTCCCTGGTTCCTGGTTCCTGTCCCTGGTTCCTGTCCCTGCTTCCTGGTCCCTGGTTTCTGGTTCCTGGTTCCTGGTTCCTGGTTCCTGTCCCTGGTCCCTGGTTCCTGGTTCCTGTCCCTGCTTCCTGGTCCCTGCTTCCTGGTCCCTGCTTCCTGGTTCCTGGTTCCTGTCCCTGGTTCCTGTCCCTGGTCCCTGGTTCCTGGTTCCTGTCCCTGCTTCCTGGTCCCTGGTTCCTGTCCCTGGTTCCTGTCCCTGGTTCCTGTCCCTGGTCCCTGCTTCCTGGTCCCTGCTTCCTGGTCCCTGCTTCCTGGTCCCTGGTTCCTGTCCCTGGTTCCTGTCCCTGCTTCCTGGTCCCTGCTTCCTGGTCCCTGCTTCCTGGTCCCTGGTTCCTGTCCCTGGTTCCTGTCCCTGCTTCCTGGTCCCTGGTTCCTGGTTCCTGTCCCTGGTTCCTGTCCCTGCTTCCTGGTCCCTGGTTTCTGGTTCCTGGTTCCTGTCCCTGGTTCCTGTCCCTGCTTCCTGGTCCCTGGTTCCTGGTTCCTGTCCCTGGTTCCTGTCCCTGCTTCCTGGTCCCTGGTTCCTGGTTCCTGGTTCCTGTCCCTGGTTCCTGTCCCTGCTTCCTGGTCCCTGGTTTCTGGTTCCTGGTTCCTGGTTCCTGGTTCCTGTCCCTGGTCCCTGGTTCCTGGTTCCTGTCCCTGGTTCCTGTCCCTGCTTCCTGGTCCCTGGTTCCTGGTTCCTGGTTCCTGTCCCTGGTTCCTGTCCCTGCTTCCTGGTCCCTGGTTTCTGGTTCCTGTCCCTGGTTCCTGTCCCTGCTTCCTGGTCCCTGGTTCCTGGTTCCTGTCCCTGGTTCCTGTCCCTGCTTCCTGGTCCCTGGTTTCTGGTTCCTGGTTCCTGGTTCCTGTCCCTGGTTCCTGGTTCCTGGTTCCTGTCCCTGGTTCCTGTCCCTGCTTCCTGGTCCCTGGTTCCTGTCCCTGCTTCCTGGTCCCTGGTTCCTGTCCCTGGTTCCTGTCCCTGCTTCCTGGTTCCTGGTTCCTGGTTCCTGGTTCCTGTCCCTGCTTCCTGGTCCCTGGTCCCTGGTTCCTGGTTCCTGGTTCCTGTCCCTGGTCCCTGGTTCCTTACAGCTGTAGGGCACATCTGCATGCAGCTGGATGCTTTACTCCGTCATCATGACTGTGTGCAACAGATTCAGAGCAAATAAAGGGATTCTGTTTCCCAGTTTAACCAGTGTCAAGTCTGTTGAACACACATCTATCTGTCTGTCTGTCTGTCTGTCTGTGTGCTCTGCTTCATGTTCCTGCAGGTTTCATCAATAAAACATAAAACACAATTTATCCATAATCAGTGCAGATCCATCCTGCAGCAGGACGACTGAAGGATCAGACATGGTCTGAAGTTTGGAAATCTCTTTCAGCATCAAAAGAAAACAAAACAATCAAACAAACAAAATTCATAACATAAAAGTTAATAATCAAATATATAATAAATAACATATGAGACCTGTATGTTGTGTTCCCGTCTGTTAGCCTGTTCTGGTTTTCCTGACAATGATTTCCAATTAAAAGAAAAATAAGACATTCAATTATTTAATTAAACTAAGCCTTTAAATGCTGATTTGAATCCCATGAAGTCACATATTTTAAGAGGAAAATGCTGCATAACTCATGTTTATCCTTGTGGTACACACAGCATGGAGTACATGAGAAAATAAAATAGCTTCTTAGACGGGACTGCAGTTTGTATGACTTAATAAACTGGAATAAACTGGAAAAATAATACAAACGTATGAAAGTGTTGATATGTTAAATTAATAATGAAAAAAAAAGTAAAATTATATCAATAAAATTTTCAGAAATTATCAAACAGAAATAAAACATCTTAAAATTGTAATAAATTCATAAATACATGGTAAAAATACATCACACTGATCTTAAAAGGACATTTAAAAAGAAGATGTATTTATTTATTTGATGAATAAATGTATTTAGGCTATTCTGCTGTGATTTTACTGGTCCGACCTTCTGCACACCAGGCTGTAGATCCTGGACTGGGATGGGTTTAATGGCCATACTGGGATAAAATATTATTCCACAGGGGAAATGATGTTGGAAAAGGATGAGAACTGCTTTGTTAAGGGAGGTGTGGGTAACAAATAAATGGTTTTATTATTTTCTAGTACTTCTGAAAATCCTCCAGCTCCCCAAAATGAATAAAAACAGAGACTTTGTGGAATTAAAATGGCCTTTAAAGGGTTCAAACACACTACATAATGACATATTTGGTTGTTTTGTGGGGTTTTCTGTCCACCACTAACCTGAAAAAGTGGTAAGTTAAAAGGTTAAAAACATTGTTAACAACATGATCTGTTACATGGAAAAAGAGTTTCTTTGTGCCATTAAAGCAGACAAGTCTGAAGCAGGAAACATGGCAGCTTGTTGTTGCCGGGTAACACAGATGGAAACAGGACGTTGCTAAGGGAACGAGAGTAAATTACAATCAGACTGCACTCTCTGACATCTCTTTAGTTGTGTTTGATTGTTTCTGCAGCACCTCACAAACTGACTGAGCAGAGTAATCAGAGTATTTCCACTGATACTCCCCACAGCCGCAGAGTAATCAGAGTATTTCCACTGATACTCCCCACAGCCGCAGAGTAATCAGAGTATTTCCACTGATACTCCCCACAGCCGCAGAGTAATCAGAGTATTTCCACTGATACTCCCCACAGCCGCAGAGTAATCAGAGTATTTCCACTGATACTCCCCACAGCCGCAGAGTAATCAGAGTATTTCCACTGATACTCCCCACAGCCGCAGAGTAATCAATATATCCTGATTCTGATTCTGATCCTGATCCTGATCCCGACCCTGATTCTGATCTTGATCCGGATCCTGATCCCGATCCTGATTTTGATCCTGATCCTAATCTTGATCCAGATCCTGATTCTGATCCTGATCCCGACCCTGATTCTGATCCTGATCCCGACCCTGATTCTGATCTTGATCCGGATCCTGATCCGGATCCTGATCCTGATTCTGATCCTGATTCTGATTCTGATCCTGCTCAGATCCTGATCCTGAATACTTTCTTATCTTCTGAGTAAATGATTCATGTTATTTTACTTTGACACTGGTCTGTCTTTCTGGACTTTTACTGGACTTAAATATAAAACGACTAAATGAAGTTTGCTGTCTGTGCATCCATCCACCTCCTGAACCGCTTGTTCCCATTCAGGGTCCAGAAGCTGGAGTCTGTCCCAGTAATCACTGGGCGAGAGGCAGGTACACCTGGACAGGTCGCCAGTCCGTCACAGAGCCACACAGGAGGACAGAAACACGTCCACACCCACTCATAGGGAGAATTTCTGAGAGATCAACTAACCTGACAGACTGAATTCAGTCTGAAATTAAGACATTTGTTACAAAGAGCTTTTAATATTCAGTTCAGATTTATGTTAAAGTGAGATTTAATGGATTTTTTTCTAGTTTGCAGTGTATTGCTATCTAGTATATAGTATTGCTATATAGTATTGCTGGCATCATATCTAGCTAATTTAGTGCAGATATGTTGTTTTTTGTAGGAGTTTTATCCACTTTTCTTTTCACTGCATCACATCAACGAAGCGATCACACCCCGAATGGAGGCTCTCTTCATTTATTTCATTCTTACACAATTTGTGTTTAAACATATAAATGAATTATAAGGCCTGTGATGACTGGCGACCCCTCCAACGTGTAGCTGCCTCTCGCCCAGTCATTGCTGGGATAGGCTGCAGCTTCAGGACCCTGAACTGGAATGGAAAATGGATGGAAGTCTCTGATTTTATTTTATTTTTCCATTAAAGGGGTTGGTGTTGCACAAAGTGGATGAACCTGACTTACAGGTACCTGACCTAAAACCTTTCATTGTGGTGAAACTCAGAAAACTGTTTCAAAGTCAAATATTCCCGTGTCCTGTCATAGCGGTGATGATCGATGCGTCTATTTTTCTCAAGACTGACACACAGATGCAACTTCAATATTCATTTAATTTTATACATTCTTATTGAACATTAAATAAATTAAATTTAAAAATAAGATTCATTCTGTGTAAAATCATAAATTCTTTTAGAATAATAAAGACAAAGTGCATATAAACATAACGTAATGTAGTACCCTGTTTGCACACCAGATGGCGATGTTCACCTTCCTACATCCATGATGATGATGATGATGATGAAGAGTTTCGTTTTAACTCCGTCTTGTTTGTTCATTATTTATTTATTCTCTCTCCCAACATGATTACATGAAAAGGTTTTTCAACCACCAATAAAACACTGCATAAATGTTGTACAGAAGCGTAGAGATGCCACCAAAATGTTCACCTTATCGCATCATAATGTCATAGTTTTATTATAAAACATGGAAAGTATCACGTTATAACCTGTTAAGTTTCATTTGAGTTCTACATTTCTGCACTGAATACAATAAAAAACTAAACTGCAATGAGCAGAACATCACCATGGTCACTAATACCAAACAAAATAAAAAAACAAAAACAAATAATATCTTACTAATGTTGTCATTCGTAAAATCGTAAAGCTTAAAGTCGGATCCGTGACTTATACACTTTCCAAGGTGTATGAAAACCGTGTGATGCACAGGTTTAGGTTATTTAAGCCTTTCATGCATGAATTAATAAAAACAATGCAACAATGCAGTATTTTATCTTTACAGACATGCAACAATGCTCTTTTGTTTATTAGTGATATTTAGAATTATCATGATTCATGTTTTATTTAATGTATTCTATAATATATTTATAAAATAACATATAGCCATAATCATATTATGTGAATCTTGTATTAAATATAGATGTATCATTTTCTTTTCCTATTTATCGCAAAGGCAAACTTCTGTAATTACATTATGTTCAATTATATCATATTTATTTATTCTCCAGTGAGTGGAACGTAACATCCACTGAAGTGGTTTATTTACAAAAATACCATCCTCACTCATGAATATACAAGAAAACAGCTTGTAAATAGGTGTCATCAATGTGGCCACTATGCATGAAAGGGTTAATTCGCTTACATGGTCCCATAATGTAAATATTTTATAACAAATGTTTGTTCTATTTTGTTTGTTTGTTTGTTTGTTTGTTCTATTTGTTGGTTTTTGTTGGTTTTTTTTTTTTTTTACAAGATTTGCTAAATATGCTGAAATATAGGAACTGTTTTTTGTTGTCTTTGATGAGGTTTTTATGCTAAACGACCATTGTCACAGCCAGCTGATTGTTGCTATGGTGACACATGTAAGGAAGACTGGAGTCGGCATTAATATAAACATAACAGACTAATACATATGTTCAACAGTAAAATCATCAGGCTGCTAAAAACATTAAAATCTATATTATTAAATGAAAAGTAAAAGTATCTATATTTTATGGGCAGGATTGGGGATCAGTGGGCCTGATGTTTTTATAGCATGATCCAGGTTGTAACTCCCTGTCTGCTCATTTGTCGCTGCGTTTTATTTTATTTTATTGTCTTAAAAATTAAATCGATGCGCTTTGTGTTATTTGTAGATCCAGATGGCAAAACAGTGGTTATAACATCGTTTGTTTTTTGTTTTTGTTTTATTTTGTCAGTGCATTTACTTTGAAAAACCGCCCATGCTGTTTAGTGATGTACCTTATTTTGAAAAGTTTCTTTCGGCCCTATGGAGGAGGTGACTTGAGAGTGGAACCTGGAACGGAGCTGTTCCCACAGCGGAGGTCTGCAGCCAGACTTATAGACATCATAAATACAGTTACACATGTCTGTGGCCAGACCGGTTTTTATAATGGTTGCTCTTGTTTTCCGAACTACCACGGAAGTACAACTTTACCGGTCATACACCGGTGGCTTGACCTGTTCAGTGTGTCTGAGTTTACTGCCACCTAGCGGTGACCTCCGGTACTTCACACTTTGGCCGCAGCATGCTTGCTGTTTGCCGCAGGTAAACACAGGTGAGCTGGACGCTGCCGTACACACCAAGCCTCAACACGCATGTCTTTGGACATGGATAAAGAAATATCAATTATTTAATCTCTACCCAGTGTATCCCACTTAATATGCCATGATGACGTGTCATTATGCAGTAAAAGCAGTCCAATAGTAGCCAGCTATGTCAAACACCATCATTGGATAGAAACACTTGTTATGCTGCCGCATCGTGTTGACTCTGTGTCGGTCAGACTCTTTTACAGCGATGAAGAGCATGTTAGGTTACTGCTGTAAGACCGCTAACCTGAATTAAATGGCAGTCACCTTCTATCACCAGTTTCACCAGCAAGACATGTAGTAATGGTCAGTGGTGTAGTCCAAGGTATACCCACTTCTTTTTCAGTCAGCACTGAGTATACCTGCTTCTAAAGCCCTCATGATGCTGCTTTTACAGTTACAAACATCCCTACACATGCAGCTACGCCAACCAACCCAGGTAAAGTTGGTTTGATGTTCAGCAGATATGGGGACACCCAGTCTCCTGACCTGAAGCCGCTTCGTCGTGGGATTAAGATGCACGATTCAACGGTCTTCCCAACTTTATACTCTCCAACTCCACACACCCAGTCTCCTCGTTATATGTGGCCGACCCCATGCTGCTTTGTAGTGGGTTGTGAAAACCAGTTTCACCATAGGTCTTCACTAGTTAGGGACCGTCAGCAAATTACAGAAAGAATTTAAGAAGAACCATCTCCTCAACAACAGGAGCTGGAACTGTTTACACAGTTTTAAACTATTCAGCATGTCCCTGTGAGTGTCACACTGCTTTTATTTTCTATATTTTCATCTTATGCTTTTCTATAGTCATTTTTAAATAAACCAAGTATCAATGGCTTTTTAGTCATGTGACCCACACACCTCAAGTCACTACCTGATTGCTCATCCAGTCCTACCTCATGTTGTACATTGCACATGACTGTAAGGGTTCCCTTGCCTGGATGCAGGTCACTGGGACCCCTTTCTGGAGCCAGGCCTGGAGTTGGGGCATGAAGGCAAGTGCCTGGTGGCCAAGCCTTTGCTCATGGGGCCCAGTTGGGCTCAGCCTGATAAGGCCACATGTCCATCCAAACCTGCTTTGGGCTCACCATTAACAAGCGGGGGCCGTATAGGTTGGGTGGGAGGCAGAAGAGGGCAGGGACCCTGGTGGTCTGATTCTTGGCTGCAGAAACTATCTTCAGGGACCTGCAACGTCACCACTGTGTTGGGAAGGAAACTGAGTAGGTAGGCGAGGTTGGGCAGTGTAGATACCTCAATGCATGGCTTGGGGTCTGGAACCAGTTCCCTCAAGAAGGGCTGAGTATATATGTCTATGAGCCTGTCTCTCACCAGTCTGTGTGCCAGTACTGATTTAGTCATTTCATAACTCTTCCTCCCTGAAACCGATGAGCAGAAAATATGTGACAATGAGCAAATATACTGATGGACTTTTGGGGTAAACAAAACTTCTTTTTTAAATATAGATATAAAAAGGGCAAAAATTCAGAGTATATCCACTTCTTGAAGGATCCCTACACCACTGGTAATGGTGGACCAGCATGCTGGTGGTGTTGGGCGGCATAATTTGCAACATCTGGCCCACCAACATTATCAATAATATGCATCCACCAGCATCATTACTGGTACTGGTACTGGTACTAATACTGGTATTCTCCAGCAACACCAGTATGAGCTAGCTGGTGTAGGCTGACTAAACTAGCTAAACTACCATGTAACTAGCACCAAAATTATGCTAGTCTGTGCTGGTTGTTCTGGGAGGTCCTGATGTGAGAGGTACACTACCAGTTGACCATTGCAAACCAGTTAGTTAGGGGTGAAATTTGCTGTTGAGCAGTGGCGTTGGCCGGTTTACAGTAGCAGCTGCTGGATGGTAACAAGTGCCGTGGGAAAACTGCCAGTGCCGCTCCAGGTTGGCCAGTACCGCTCCAGGTCGGCCAGTGCCGCTCCAGGTTGGCCAGTACCGCTCCAGGTCGGCCAGTGCCGCTCCAGGTCGGCCAGTACCGCTCCAAGTCGGCCAGTACCGCTCCAGGTCGGCCAGTGCCGCTCCAAGTCGGCCAGTACCGCTCCAAGTCGGCCAGTGCCGCTCCAGGTTGGCCAGTACCGCTCCAAGTTGGCCAGTACCGCTCCAAGTCGGCCAGTACCGCTCCAGGTCGGCCAGTGCCGCTCCAAGTTGGCCAGTGCCGCTCCAGGTCGGCCAGTACCGCTCCAGGTCGGCCAGTGCCGCTCCAGGTTGGCCAGTACCGCTCCAGGTCGGCCAGTGCCGCTCCAGGTTGGCCAGTACCGCTCCAAGTTGGCCAGTGCCGCTCCAGGTCAGCCAGTACCGCTCCAAGTCGGCCAGTGCCGCTCCAAGTCGGCCAGTACCGTTTGCTCCGTATCCCGGAGTTGGTGGGAGAGAGGTCGACAAACAAGAGAGAGAGAGTGAGAGAGAGAGAGAGAGAGAGAGAGAGAGTGAGAGAGATAAACAACAGAGCGATAGGGAGAGAGAGGTAGCGAGACAGACAGAGAGAGAGAGAGAGGTAAACAAACAACAGAGAGAGAGAGGTAGGGAGACAGAGAGAGAGAGAGAGAGAGAGAAACAACACAGAGAGTGAGAGAGAGAGAGAGAGAGAGAGAGAAACAACACAGAGAGTGAGAGAGAGAGAGAGAGAGAGAGAGAGAAACAACACAGAGAGTGAGAGAGAGAGAGAGAGAGAGAGAGAGAGGTAGACAAACAACACAGAGAGAGAGAGGTAGCGCTGGACAACAGCCCGACCTGTGGACCAAACAGCGGACTCTGACAGAGACGTTGACGCCGCAGTTTGGTCTGAGAGACAGAACTTGAATGGCGACGTGATGAAATGGAGACGTCGTGTGGTTGACGTAAAGACAGCGTCTGGTTGTCTGCTTGTCCCCCAGACTGTCATCTGCGGATGAGACTGGATCATAAACGGCCCAGCCGAACCGGTCCGGTTCTGTTTAGAGGAGAACAAACACCGAACTGCCAAGATGAAATTCACGGAGCATCTTTCAGCCCACATCACGCCGGAGTGGAGGAAGCAGTACATCCAGTATGAGGTGAGCTAGCTCCATGCTAACCAGTAGCATGCTAATCAGGTAGCAGGCTGCTTTTCCACACAGTCACGGGATTCAGGCTCTTGTCATGCCACTTTATTTCAGCGCTGTTGTTCATGTCTGTCTAATTAATGTCTTTTAATGGTTATAAATTCTAAACTGAGGGAGGTTGGGCTGAATTTATGGCTGATGGAGCAGCAGCTGAGCTAGCTACGTCCAGCTAGTTGTTTTCTTTGCTGCTCTGCAGGTTTCTGATTCACAGCGTCACCAGCTGAAATGTTCACCATGTTTTCCTCATGTAATCTGTTTTTTCTCATTTAATCTGTTCAGGAGACAGAAGCTTCGAGGCTGACTTAGCGTTTATTGAATTGTTTTATCTTTCTGCTCGTTGACCCCTCTGTCTGCCCTCAGACAGCTGAGCAAGCTGCTGTCTAAACATCAGCCTGGATAAGGAGATGCTGACAGCTCAACATGCAACCTTTGCTCCATTAATGATCCTCATGCTGCTCTTAATCTCACGACCTCTTATTTAAAGAACCATAAATGAACACAGGGCTGATGCAGTTTGCATGGGTGTGTTCTGCTCCAGTAATGGCAGCATGCAAAACCCCCTGATGCTAACATACAGTTATTACAACTCACTAAATCTATAAATTATCTATAAAAATCTTTAAAGCTGCTGCATGAAACTAATCTAATAATACAACCCGGTGTGTATTGGTTGTGATGTGGTTGAGTTGCAGGAGTTACTCTGCTCGTCCAGAAGGCTGAAACTGATCACTGGAAGATGGGTAAAACGGCAGGCTGTGTGTTTTTCACGTGGAAATATTCAATAATCACATTGGAATTCAGAGGATTTCAGCATCTTTTGCAGGAATAAACCCTTTTAAAAACAGTTATGTTATAGTAAAAATAAAGTACTTATAAAAGGACAGTGTAGCATTTAATTCCTTAAGGTTTTTTTTTTCCATAAAATGAAGAAGAAATGACTAAAAGGGCTGGAAAAATAAATAAATCATAAAATGCATACATAAATAACAGTAAATAAAAACAAATGGATGAAATAAATGAGCTAAGTAAAATGAAATAAAAGGTCAGAAGGGGTTTGTTGCAAATTTGGATTGATTTTGTCCTTATTTTTCAGATTTCAAACACCAGAAAGATTCTGGTTTATAGGATAAAACCATGAAAATGGGTTTTATTTCTGTCTGACTGAACTGTTCTGTTTTCTTCTTCATGGTTTCTGGACTGAGATCTGGACCAAAACAGGACAAAGCAGAGTAAAACTTTGTCCTTCTCTCCGGCGGTTCAGCCCGCTCTAACCTGAACTCTCTTCCCAGTTGTAGAGCTGAAGCTTATTTTCCCAGAGGCTTCACAGGGAGTCGGGTTTTCACGCGGCTGCTGGGTTTGGACTCGGACCAGATGGGAGTTGTTGTTCTCCCCAGCTGCAGGTCTGGACCTTTGCCCGCCTTAAAGCAGTGAGGCTGTCGGGCCGGTCCGTGGCTGGAAACGCTTGCCACGTTTGTCTTCTGGCTGTGTTTGACACGCTGCAGGACACATTCAGAAACAAAGGAAGATGCAGAACCGTCTTCACAGCGTTTTATGGAAGCAGTCAGGTTCTCTGTTTTTATTTTCCGCTCTTTTGTTTGACGCTCGCCGTTATTTACTGAAGTAGATCTCTTTAACCTTTACAACTCCACCAGAAGTAGCGAGCAAAAAGCAGAAAGATCAGGTCCTGGATGGCGGGAATCAAGCCAAGAAGACGTTTCAGAGACAGCTGAGGTGCTCTAGGGAGGACAGCAGGTTAATGGAAGCAGAAATAACTGGAAAAGAAGACGTGACGTCCGCTCGGAGACGTGACGTCCGCTCGGAGACGTGACGTCCGCCCGGAGACGTGACGTCCGCTCGGAGACGTGACGTCCGCTCGGAGACGTGACGTCAGCCCGGAGACGTGACGTCCGGCCGGAGACGTGACGTCAGCCCGGAGACGTGACGTCAGCCCGGAGACGTGACGTCAGCCCGGAGACGTGACGTCCGCCCGGAGACGTGACGTCCGCCCGGAGACGTGACGTCCGGCTGGAGACGTGACGTCCGGCTGGAGACGTGACGTCCGCCCGGAGACGTGACGTCCGCTCGGAGACGTGACGTCCGGCCGGAGACGTGACGTCCGGCCGGAGACGTGACGTCCGGCCGGAGACGTGACGTCCGGCCGGAGACGTGACGTCCGGCCGGAGACGTGACGTCCGGCCGGAGACGTGACGTCAGCCCGGAGACGTGACGTCCGCCCGGAGACGTGACGTCCGCCCGGAGACGTGACGTCCGGCCGGAGACGTGACGTCCGGCCGGAGACGTGACGTCAGCCCGGAGACGTGACGTCCGCTCGGAGACGTGACGTCCGGCCGGAGACGTGACGTCCGCTCGGAGACGTGACGTCCGGCCGGAGACGTGACGTCCGGCCGGAGACGTGACGTCCGGCCGGAGACGTGACGTCCGGCCGGAGACGTGACGTCCGGCCGGAGACGTGTAGTCCGCTCGGAGACGTGACGTCCGGCTGGAGACGTGACGTCCGGCTGGAGACGTGACGTCAGCCCGGAGACGTGACGTCAGCCCGGAGACGTGACGTCCGGCCGGAGACGTGACGTCCGGCCGGAGACGTGACGTCCGGCCGGAGACGTGACGTCCGGCCGGAGACGTGACGTCAGCCCGGAGACGTGACGTCCGGCGGGAGACGTGACGTCCGGCGGGAGACGTGACGTCCGGCGGGAGACGTGACGTCAGCCCGGAGACGTGACGTCCGCCCGGAGACGTGACGTCCGCCCGGAGACGTGACGTCCGGCCGGAGACGTGACGTCCGCCCGGAGACGTGACGTCCGCCCGGAGACGTGACGTCCGCCCGCGGCCGGAGACGTGACGTCCGCCCGCGGCCGGAGACGTGACGTCCGTCCGCTCGGAGACGTGACGTCCGCCCGGAGACGTGACGTCCGCCCGGAGACGTGACGTCCGCTCGGAGACGTGACGTCCGGCCGGAGACGTGACGTCCGCTCGGAGACGTGACGTCAGCCCGGAGACGTGACGTCCGCCCGGAGACGTGACGTCCGCCCGGAGACGTGACGTCCGCCCGCGGCCGGAGACGTGACGTCCGCCCGCGGCCGGAGACGTGACGTCCGGCCGGAGACGTGACGTCCGGCCGGAGACGTGACGTCCGGCCGGAGACGTGACGTCCGCCCGGAGACGTGACGTCCGGCCGGAGACGTGACGTCCGCCCGGAGACGTGACGTCCGCCCGGAGACGTGACGTCCGGCCGGAGACGTGACGTCCGGCCGGAGACGTGACGTCCGCCCGGAGACGTGACGTCCGCCCGGAGACGTGACGTCAGCCCGGAGACGTGACGTCCGCCCGGAGACGTGACGTCCGCCCGGAGACGTGACGTCCATTCCATTCCTGGCAGAGGAACAGCAGATACGTACACTTTGCTCTTACATCTGTTTATTCATTGCATGGAAATTCCCAGCGTGACAATCAGACAGGAAGTGCAGAAATAGAAATGCCTGTTGGCCATCTCTGGAGCTCAGCTGACTCTGAGTGGGAAAAACTAAACCGGATAAAATCCTATAAAAAGTAAATGAAATGAATCCATGATGGAGGTTTGCTGCTGTGCAGACGGTCGTACAGCAGCACGTTTATTGTACGGTTCATGCGCTGTCCTGCAGTCGTGTTTCCGTCTTCCTGTTTGGGTTTGTCTCAGTTCGTGTTCTTCAGCTGCTCCTGATGATTGTCTGCTTTGTTTTCTATCCAGGCGTGGCAGCAGCTCATCTGCTTTCTCTCTTTTTTACTGGATTGTTGTGTCTGCATTAGTACATCAGTTGGGATAAATGAATACAGAATATTTCGTTAAGGGAAACTTTATACCCGTGATGGAAACTAAATATGTTCGCAGCAGATCGACCACCGTTCTGTTGATCGATGGACAAGACACATTACAAATAAGCAAGGACATTTCCATTGATAGTACATTTCTGATGTACTCAGAATCATAGCAGCAGAAATATCTTCTTTAATCTGATTGGTCCAAACCTACTGCATCAGTATTTAATTAATTTCTAATCCATTTGGAAATTGTTGCAAAATAAAATGTGAAGTAACCAATAAGCTGAGGTAGTAAAAGCTGTATGGGAGGAAGATGTAACCCCGTCTGTGAACAGATGAGATACCAGTCTGAATCCTGATGGTTTTCCTTTATTAAACATGGGTTGAGCCTCTGTGTGTCCACTGTAACCACAGTTAATGCCAGTTAAAGATCTGTCGAGTCAGGTTTGGGTGTTTTCATCAGGCTTTCCGTTCGCAGCATGTCAGAGTGACGTAGTTTGTTGTTGGCTTCTTTTCCCCATTCTGAGCTTTTTGTTGTGTGTCTGCGTAGTTAGCAGGAATTCTTAGTTGCACGGTGAAGCAGCAGCGGGCTGACTTCATGGGAAGTGGCTTTGCTGATGGCAGCAAGTTTCGGGTGCTGAGGAGCCGAAAAGCTGACGGCAAAATAAGGGTCAATCCAGTTTGTCTGCAGGCAGGCTACGTCGTCAAAGCCTCAGCGACTCCCCGGCTTCATCACTTCACTGTGTTGTAACTCGGTCTTTAGAGTTTACAGAGCTTCTAATGCAGCTTTGAGCGCAACATTTCTCTCAGTGTGTCCATAAATACATTTTCCTCAACGTTTCTTCAACGTGCAACATTGCTAAGAGACCTCTATTTTCACCTGGACATGATGATGAAGACACTTCCTGTCAGACTTTCCACCAATCAGAGAGCTTAAACTGACGGTAACGTCCAATCAGGAGCAGCCAAAGATCAACAAGTGACGAGAAAAGCAGGAAAATAATGATCCTCTATGGCTGGAATAAAGCCAAGAAGACGTTTGGGATGCAGCTGAGGTGGAGGTGCTGCAGTGAGGAGAGCAGGTAGATAGTAGCAGGAAGACGTGGAAATGAGGAAAAAGTGAATATTATCTATTGATATATTAATTTTACATTGTTTTAGCCTCATAATTTGGCAGCTGGGGAGGATCGAACAGTGGCCTTTCTGTGTGGAGTTTGCATGTTTTCCCCGTCTATACGTGGGTTCTCTCCGGGTACTCCGGCTTCCTCCCACCATCCAAAGACATGCATGTTGAACAGTTACTCTAAATTGTCCCTCTGAGTGAGTGTGAGTGGTTGTTTGTCTCTGTGTGTTGGCCCTGCGATGGACTGGTGAGCTGTCCAGGATGTACCTGCCTCTCGCTCGCTTGTGGAGACATCCCGTCTGCGTGGAAACGTCACGTCTGCGTGGAAACGTCACGTCTGCGTGGAGACGTCACGTCTGCGTGGAGACGTCACGTCTGCGTGGAGACGTCACGTCTGCGTGGAAACGTCACGTCTGCGTGGAGACGTCACGTCTGGATGCTGATTGGGATTAAAAATTCAGATTCTTCTTGTAGTTTTCATATAAAAACAAAAACAGGCAGACCAGCAAATATTTCATTTTTATCTTAATACTATTTTGTAAATGAGAATGTTTTTGGAAAGTCTGTGACAGAGAAAGAAAGTAAAAATCTTACATGTGGGAATAAAAAAGACAAGACAGCTGACTGGTATTTACCATAACCTGACTGGTTTTAGGAGGTCACATCACATGTTAAAGAGACAGTGGAACTGCATTCCTCACACTGCTCCTGTGTATCCCAAACTACACCTTTAATCTCTTTCTGCATGAAATATTGTCACATATGATGGAAAATAAGTCGTACGTTTTGCTTAGACCCAGAAGGTTTCAGAACAATACGAGCCACGTTTACACCATCTGCTGCCTGGACTCTCCTTGGAGACCTTCTCTGGCTTTGGGGCTCTGAGCCAAGAACCTCAGGAGGATGGTGCTAAACCCAGACCACAATGTCACCCGACCTTCTCTGAAGCAGTCCCGGAGACTGGATCTGTTCACTCCCAGCTGATAGCAGCAGAAAAGAACTGCACAATACTCCTCTTCGTCCTCTTCATACGATGATGTGATATAATTTCATGACATAATAATAAAACATGATCACTATAAATACGATAAGATGATTATATCTGTCTGGGATAAATAAAACATTTTTCATTCATGAACACATTTATAAAGTGATTTACCGACTTTCGGTCGTATCAGAACTGACTTATAGGTCATTTCTAGTGGAGGTTTTACTGCATCGTCCTCGTAGTCATGGTCAGACACAACTTTCCTCTGGGTCCTTCTCCATAATTCCCTTTCTGCATGAGCTGCAGGAGGAATGAGAGAGAAGCCGGAGATCTTAGGCTCCCAGAGGACACAAATGCAGACATAATCCAGTTATGACTCATAATCCTTCTGACAGTTTTGTGTCAAGACATGAAGTGTTTGTCTACTTGTGGGCGGAGGTTGGGGAGAAGGAGCTGGACTGAGAAAGAGGACAGGGGCTGGATGAAAGAGTTTAGGAGACCGAGACGGAGATGGTTGAGCTGATACAACCACAGAGGGAGAGTCTGAGATGTGGAGGAGAGAGGTGGAGAAGCTGCCTGGCTGCAGAGATAACTGTGTGTCTGCATCCAGGCGGCGGAGGCAGATGAAATGCTCGGCAGGAGAGGTGGAGGAGAGCGAGAGTGGAGGGAAAAGGACAGAAGTAGGCTAATCTGGGAG
This sequence comes from Telmatherina bonti, assembly GCF_933228915.1. Classification (NCBI taxonomy): domain Eukaryota; kingdom Metazoa; phylum Chordata; class Actinopteri; order Atheriniformes; family Telmatherinidae; genus Telmatherina; species Telmatherina bonti. The sequence goes on from NC_136625.1 coordinate 38,443,041, forward strand.
GATAAGCTGTTGAGCTGTGAGTTTTGTTTTGGAAACTTGACCCTAAGCAAATGCTGATCAGCCCGCTGAAAACACTGTGGGTCTGAGTGTGGGAACCACTGGATCTGGATTCTTTAGTGCTAATATCAGCAGAACGTCGTGCTGGACAGAGCGCTCGCTCATCAGGGCTGATGGAAACACACCAACAGAACAAACTTACACAGACCCAATCGGAGACCAAATCCCAGCTCTGATCCCGGTAGAAGATCCAAAGCTCCTGTTACACTCAGCTACTACCAAACCGACCGGGTCAGCCCTGCACCTTGACTTCACGTTATGCCTTTATTATGACCTCTATCTGCTGGACCACCACCTCGTATTACCAAGGTGTTCCCTTTGAAAAGACCTGAAGAGCAAACCTTGACCACCGTGAACTTAAGGCTCCGTCTGCGTCACATTTCCAAACGTTTTCCTTTGCCTGGAAAAAAGAAGCGTTTACAGCAGAACAACTATCTGTTCAGGGAAACACAAAGTCGCAGAAATGATGAAGTGCACATGCCAGGGCTCTAGAGGGCAGTAAACCCCAAAGTGGACCACGGTCTGGTTAAAGAGGTCCACGGTCTGGTTAAAGAGGTCCACGGTCTGGTTAAAGAGGTCCACGGTCTGGTTAAAGAGGTCCACGGTCTGGTTAAAGAGGACTACGGTCTGGTTAAACAGGACCACGGTCTGGTTAAAGAGGTCCACGGTCTGGTTAAAGAGGACCACGGTCTGGTTAAAGAGGACCACGGTCTGGTTAAACAGGACCACGGTCTGGTTAAACAGGACCACGGTCTGGTTAAAGAGGTCCACGGTCTGGTTAAAGAGGTCCACGGTCTGGTTAAAGAGGACCACGGTCTGGTTAAAGAGGACCACGGTCTGGTTAAACAGGACCACGGTCTGGTTAAACAGGACCACGGTCTGGTTAAAGAGGACCACGGTCTGGTTAAAGAGGTCCACGGTCTGGTTAAACAGGACCACGGTCTGGTTAAAGAGGTCCACGGTCTGGTTAAACAGGACCACGGTCTGGTTAAAGAGGTCCACGGTCTGGTTAAAGAGGTCCACGGTCTGGTTAAAGAGGAGGACCACGGTCTGGTTAAAGAGGACCACGGTCTGGTTAAAGAGGACCACGGTCTGGTTAAACAGGACCACGGTCTGGTTAAACAGGACCACGGTCTGGTTAAAGAGGACCACGGTCTGGTTAAACAGGACCACGGTCTGGTTAAAGAGGTCCACGGTCTGGTTAAAGAGGTCCACGGTCTGGTTAAAGAGGACCACGGTCTGGTTAAAGAGGACAACGGTCTGGTTAAAGAGGACCACGGTCTGGTTAAAGAGGACCACGGTCTGGTTAAACAGGACCACGGTCTGGTTAAAGAGGACAACGGTCTGGTTAAAGAGGACCACGGTCTGGTTAAAGAGGTCCACGGTCTGGTTAAACAGGACCACGGTCTGGTTAAAGAGGACAACGGTCTGGTTAAAGAGGACAACGGTCTGGTTAAAGAGGACCACGGTCTGGTTAAAGAGGACCACGGTCTGGTTAAAGAGGACCACGGTCTGGTTAAACAGGACCACGGTCTGGTTAAAGAGGACAACGGTCTGGTTAAAGAGGACAACGGTCTGGTTAAAGAGGACCACGGTCTGGTTAAAGAGGTCCACGGTCTGGTTAAACAGGACCACGGTCTGGTTAAAGAGGACCACGGTCTGGTTAAAGAGGACCACGGTCTGGTTAAAGAGGACCACGGTCTGGTTAAAGTGGAAAGTTTTATTTATCACCACATGCTTGATGCTGGGATCAGTGGAAAACTAATTTTATAATTAAAATGGACAATAGAACGTATATGAACATAAAACCGTAAAAATGATCCAGCAGCTGCTGTCCAGCCCGGTAGAGACGGAGATCATCCACACAGTCCATCCCTTCGGACATGAGGCAAAGCTGAGAGAACAACATGGTTTCTCAGCTCAGGCTCTGCTGCTGATCCACCACTTCAGATCATGCAGGAGTTGACACGTTTAATCCAAACTGCTGCATTTATGTGTTGCAGAAAGGAGCGTTTTATCACAGTACTGATTTTATCTTCTTGGACTTGGCGTTCATTTGTACTGAAAGTCCAGAATTTCAGCTAAACGCTCATTAAAACCAGGTCTGTTGTCACCAAACAGGTTAAACAAACTATTAAAGCCTACAAATAAGTGCAAACACAAACGATGGCTGTGCCCGTCATACCTGCTGCAATGCAGGGATGGGATGATGACTGACCTGGCAACTGAGAACCGGTTTAAAATTACCCAAATCATGTATGATATTTATGTACAATGTGCAATGTTAGCGACCACGGAAGTGTAAATAAAACCAATCCTTTTTTATTCACGTGTTAATGTAGCTTTGGCTAGAATTAGCTTGTTGTCTAGTTTAGCTCCTGTTACTGTTGAGTGGTTTGTTTGTCCCCCAACAGCAGTACAGCTACATTTCAGGCTTCTTTCTGGAAAACTGGGTCGAGAATCAATACGGGGTTTGATAAAGAACCAGATCAATAAGTAACATCAATAACGGTGTCAATTTAGTTTTACCAGTTCCAGCCTGTCATGTGTTTTCATGTCTTAGAAATGGGACTCAGACTCAACCAAATGCAGGACTGGGATCCAGTAGAACCAGGACTGAAATGTTTCCGCTTCCTGGACTCGTGTAAGACCTTAACCGGAGCGGTGTCTGCGCTGCCTGACTGCCTGCGGTGTCTTTCAGACGGAGAATGAAGACAGAATCTGCATCTGATGAGTAGAATAGCTTCTACTAAATCTACAGGCTGAAGGAGTCCTGTAGCAGCTTCACTGCTGCACACTGAGACCATTGTAGTCTGCTAAGCTGGCTCTGAAACACTGACCAACCAGTCCACTGTCCCTGGAGCAGCAGTGTAGAACAGACATTCCTATTGTCCTTCCGACTGGAACGCTACGCCCCTCCCACCCCCACAGCGCTGACCGGGTCCTTGCCAGCTGCACATACTCTGCAGATTTACTGACTCCCAGCATGAAGGACACTGAGAAGCTGCTGGACCTGTTCCGCCTGGAGTTTCTGACAGAAAAAATTAGTTTTAATGCTCCAGGTCTGGCCACAGTTTACATGAACGCTCACACAGCAAAAACTGCTCCCACACCCACCCTCCGATCTCCTCCTGCGGGGCTCAGGTCCTCTACCAGAGTCCTGGGAGCTTCAGGGTCCTGTGCAGTGTCCTAGCCGTTCCTATGTCCTGATACTGTGTAATATGCATACACACACACATACATACATATATATATACAGCATACATATACATGTATATATATGAAAGGTTTGACATTGTATGGTTCCCTGCTGATTCGGCATCACCAGTTACTCCTGATACAGATGAGAGGATAAGACCTGCTGTTGACTTTCTGAAACAACACACAATCAAATGCTCAGCATTAAAATATTGTTTGTTGTTGTTTTTCAGACTTTTAAAGAGATGCTGTATGCTGCTCAGGACCAGGCGCCGTCTATCGAAGGTAACAACATTTGTGGCTTTGAAGGTCAAGGTTTCAGCAGTTTTCAGGAACTGAAGGATTAATATAAAAATCCAGGAAGTCCTTCATAGACTGGAATTATTATTCCCAGTGTGGTAAACCACAGGATGATGCAGACGTCCTGCAGCGGACAGTGGTCCTGTCAGGACGGTTCTTTACCTGCAGATAGTTCTGCATTTATGTTCATGACAAAAGGACAAACATTTGAAGAGCTGGACAGAGTTTTGTGTGGTGGTTTTAACAAACATCAGTATATGTGAGGAAATGAAGTAAATGAGTGAACAGACCTTAGGGTGTACTCACTTTTGTTGCCTGCAGTTTAGACATTAATGGCTATGTGTTGAGTTATTGTGAGGGGACAGTGAATTCAGACTGTTATACAAGCTCTACACTGACTACTGTATCAAAGCATCATGTCTGTAGTGTCGTCCCATGAACAGATATAATAAAATATTTGAAGAAATGGAAGGGGTGTACTCACTTTTGTGAGATAATGTAGATATAATAATAGAAGAGGGGCAGAAAGAGAACCGAAAAGAGAAAGGAGAGAAACACCTCATAGAGAGATAAAGGCCTTGTCCTCACGTAGCAGGAATCTCAGAAAATGAAGGTATTTTCCTCCAATCTGGCCTGTCATCCAGACCAAAACGCAGATTTATGCATCAAAAACTATGGGTTTAAAAAACAAAGTCAAGATGTGTGAAAACTGTCTGCTCGTCCACATGTGGACACATATAACCTGGTTTTAAGTTTTTAAACGTGACTTCTGCGACAGAAAATGCCATCACATGTGTGATCTTTGCTTATGTAACCGAGGGTCTTGTTCATGCACCTATACTTTTATAATATGTAAAACATGAAGAAGTTCTGAGGAACTGGCACAGCCGCCGTGTTTTATGATCAGTCAGCATCGTTAAACTTTCACCAACAACACAACGCAGACTTCTGGTGGATTCCTATTTGTAAATCAAAGTAATGTGGACTCATTTTCTTTTACTGGCCTCAGGGGGGAAATATTCTGTTCTTAAAAAGCCGGCTACGTGTGGACAAGGCCCAATGAAGAGAGAGAGAGAAACATACATATGCATATCCACACCCACCGTCTATGACTACCTTCTGACTAATGAATGAATCCACTTGTCTGATGCTGTCAGACATCTTGTTTTATTATCTCTACTTTTAGAATATTTCCACGAGTGATCTTTTACTCCCCTCCTTGGCCTGGAAGCCTTCACTCATCCCCAAAACTTCCTGTTTTATTCAACTGATTTCTGGCACTGAAACACTGCAAAGGAGGAAGTATTGTAAACCTACACTGTACGAAACGTTAGGTCCTTTCTGACTGTCCCCATTTCTCTGTGTTTTAACTTCAGTCTTTATGTGGAGGCCATGGCAGCAGCTTCGGCTTCATGGCCAAACAGATTAATATTATAAAGCAAATGTACCTAAATAAACTTTATTACAACATCTTGCACAGGCTTAATCAGAAGTCCTTACAGAAAGATACAGAAGATAATATGATATATACTCTCTTCATAGATTGAATAAATAAAATAGAATGAAAACAATAAATTCTTCTTGTCTCACATAATGTTATCTCATGCTTTTATAGACAAGGGTGTTATTGGGTAATTAAAGACATCAGTCTTCTTATCAGCAGATTAGCGTTCATAGCGCAGACAAAAGCTGCTTTTTCTTTACAGTTTTTTTATTAAATAAAATGTACTTTCAACAAAGTACAGTTGCAATTTGCAGGTGATTTTTATTAAACTGTGTTATGGCCATAAACCGGAAGAATTATGACTTTACCAAGTTGCCAGGCAACCATATATAGATATACAAATATATATATATATATATATATATATATATATATATATATATATATGTATATGTATATATATATATATATATATATATATATATTTTACATACATATGTATGTGTGTTTAGCATAATTAGCTTTGGTTGGATCTTCTTTCTCCTCAGCCTCGGCGCTGATGGAGCTTCAGACAGAAGGTGCTGCTAAAAAATAGAAGTAAAAAAGCAGCCATTATGAAATGTAAAGTATAGGCTGTTGGTGAGAGACATGTCATAATGATGATAATGATAATAATCATGATGAGATGAGCTGAGACAGAGGTGGAAAAGAGCAGAATAAGGCCATAAAGGGATCAGGAGATTACTACTGTCTGACTGGTGGCTGTTTGTGAGACAAGGAAGGAGTCAGGATGCTTAAGTTTAGCTTATTTAGGCGTCTTTTCTAAAAGCAGCCCAGTGAATGACTCAGTGTGACTCAGAACCAGCTGCCTGGACTGGTATCTGGTTGGTGGTGGAACAGCATCCTCAGGTTCTGGATGTTTTCACCTGCATCTGTCCCAGTAGGGTGTAAAACTTGCAGAACTGACTGTTTGACACAGAAGCATAACCTCCAACTTTGAGTCTTTTTCCATGTCAGACATGGAAAACATTAATGCAGAACCTCAAATAACTAGTCAGTTGTACACACCCCATCAGCCAATCACATGGCAACATGTAGGCAAGTTCAAAGCATCACGGTGAGGAAGAAAGGGGATTCATGGTTGTTGGCATCTCCAGGGTTCCCAGAGAAGGTCTGAAGAAGAGAAAACATCCAGCGAGCAGCAGTTGTCTGGATCAGGATGCAGATGGAGAAACTGGTCTGAGTCTCCATAACAGAAGACAGCCTCAAGAAGACGCTCCCGCAGGTGTGGTGGGGGATCCAGCACATACCCAGTTACAGACCCTGCAGCCTCTCCCTTTACCAGAGGATCTAAACAGCTTCTCTACTCGTTTTGATGTTCCACCACTGGATCTGACCCCCCCACATCCGAAAGCCCACAGCAGCAGCACTCTTGTGGTGGAAGAGTTTGGGGGGGGGGGGGGGGGGGGGGGGGCTCTGTACTAAGATATTTAACCAGTCCCTGGGCCAGGCCTTCGTCCCACCCTGCCTGGAATCCTCTATCATCATCCCCCTCCCGAAGAAAAACACCAGCAGTCTGAATTAAGGGAGATTCTCATGATGAGGTGGAACGGGAGATTCTCATGGTGATGAGGTGGAACGGGAGATTCTCATGGTGATGAGGTGGAACGGGAGATTCTCATGGTGATGAGGTGGAACGGGAGATTCTCATGGTGATGAGGTGGAACGGGAGATTCTCATGATGAGGTGGAACGGGAGATTCTCATCATGATGAGGTGGAACGGGAGATTCTCATGCTGATGAGGTGGAACGGGAGATTCTCATGGTGATGAGGTGGAACGGGAGATTCTCATGGTGATGAGGTGGAACGGGAGATTCTCATGGTGATGTGGTGGAACGGGAGAGTCTCATGGTGATGAGGTGGAACGGGAGATTCTCATGGTGATGAGGTGGAACGGGAGATTCTCATGATGAGGTGGAACGGGAGATTCTCATGATGAGGTGGAACGGGAGATTCTCATGGTGATGAGGTGGAACGGGAGATTCTCATGCTGATGAGGTGGAACGGGAGATTCTCATGCTGATGAGGTGGAACGGGAGATTCTCATGGTGATGAGGTGGAACGGGAGATTCTCATGGTGATGAGGTGGAACGGGAGATTCTCATGGTGGTGAGGTGGAACGGGAGATTCTCATGGTGATGAGGTGGAACGGGAGATTCTCATGGTGATGAGGTGGAACGGGAGATTCTCATGGTGGTGAGGTGAAACGGGAGGTTCTCATGGTGATGTGGTGGAACGGGAGATTCTCATGGTGATGAGGTGGAACGGGAGATTCTCATGGTGATGAGGTGAAACGGGAGGTTCTCATGGTGATGTGGTGGAACGGGAGATTCTCATGGTGATGAGGTGGAACGGGAGATTCTCATGCTGATGAGGTGGAACGGGAGATTCTCATGCTGATGAGGTGGAATGGGAGATTCTCATGGTGATGAGGTGGAACGGGAGATTCTCATGGTGATGAGGTGGAACGGGAGATTCTCATGCTGATGAGGTGGAACGGGAGATTCTCATGGTGATGAGGTGGAACGGGAGATTCTCATGGTGATGAGGTGAAACGGGAGATTCTCATGCTGATGAGGTGGAACGGGAGATTCTCATGCTGATGAGGTGGAACGGGAGATTCTCATGGTGATGAGGTGGAACGGGAGATTCTCATGGTGATGAGGTGGAACGGGAGATTCTCATGGTGGTGAGGTGGAACGGGAGATTCTCATGGTGATGAGGTGGAACGGGAGATTCTCATGGTGGTGAGGTGGAACGGGAGATTCTCATGCTGATGAGGTGGAACGGGAGATTCTCATGGTGATGAGGTGGAACGGGAGATTCTCATGGTGATGTGGTGGAACGGGAGATTCTCATGCTGATGAGGTGGAATGGGAGATTCTCATGGTGATGAGGTGGAACGGGAGATTCTCATGGTGATGAGGTGGAACGGGAGATTCTCATGCTGATGAGGTGGAACGGGAGATTCTCATGGTGATGAGGTGGAACGGGAGATTCTCATGGTGATGAGGTGAAACGGGAGATTCTCATGCTGATGAGGTGGAACGGGAGATTCTCATGCTGATGAGGTGGAACGGGAGATTCTCATGGTGATGAGGTGGAACGGGAGATTCTCATGGTGATGAGGTGGAACGGGAGATTCTCATGGTGGTGAGGTGGAACGGGAGATTCTCATGGTGATGAGGTGAAACGGGAGGTTCTCATGGTGATGTGGTGGAACGGGAGATTCTCATGGTGATGAGGTGGAACGGGAGATTCTCATGGTGATGAGGTGGAACGGGAGATTCTCATGGTGATGAGGTGGAACGGGAGATTCTCATGGTGATGAGGTGGAACGGGAGATTCTCATGGTGATGAGGTGGAACGGGAGATTCTCATGCTGATGAGGTGGAACGGGAGATTCTCATGGTGATGTGATGTAGGGAGACGCCTGCAGCAGCACTCCATGGAGACGTTGTCAGAAACAGTCCAGGGACACTGAGACAGTCATGATGTGACATCCTGTTGGAAGAAGCCCAGGTCCAGGACCGTTTCAGGTTAAACCAGGGACAGTTGTCCTTCCTGACAGCTGTGTTATGAGACAGGAGACGCTGTCTTCCTGTTGTGACGTCTGTTCAGCAGAGTTATGACACTCTGTGTTGATGTTTCTGCTCAGCAGTACTCTGCATATTGAGAAGAACTGGCAGTAAACATTCAACCTCATCCGGTTTTCCTCTCTGTTTCGGTTCTGTCCTCTGGTTCTGTATGATCACTGAGGAAAGTGACCTGTTCAGACCTGTGTCCACAATGTGAACAGCTCTTTCTACTGTAAAATGACTGTGTAAGCTTTCCTTACATTCCACTCTGACAAGACAAACTCTGTCTTGACATTTTTGACTGATCATCATGTTTTTGCAGTTGCTCTGTTTTGATCTGAGGCTATAAAAGTCCGGATCAAGCTGGTTCAAACGCAGCTTCTGGCCCTCTGGCTGAATGTTTGTTTTAGTCAGTAAATTCTGCCCATCTGCCCCTTGATCCTCATTTATCACTGACAGAGTAATTTGTGTTTTGTTTGTTTTTTAATGAACCCTTAAGCCTCCATCAGCTCCAGCTGATGTCCATGTCTTCCACCATCAGAAACGCTGTGCAGCTCTGTGATGGATGTGCTACGTTTTAGATGATCTACAGAGGTTTTTCAGGAATTTATCTGTCGTCCAGAAGGTTTATAATAGCAACAACTACAATATTTTACCTACAAAGCAACTTTTTTAAAATTGAAATATGACTTGGTGGATGAATAAATCTAATAATAGACAGACATTAATTCTGTAAATTCAGGCTCTATTCAAAACGGTAAAACAAAACAACCATAACCTTCCCCAGCCAAAACAGATAAAAAAAAACCCATTTTAACTCTATTTCTGTTATCTGTTTAAGTAATTTACCTAAAAGCTCCAGTAATTTGAGCTTTTTCCATGTGTCCGTCCACACTCTTCATCACCAGACATGAACATGTAAAGCCGACTGTGTTGTGGCTTCAGTCTGGTCCCGCAGCAGAGGCGATCACCTCCTGCTCTGCCTGCAGCTGGAAGCTGGATGTTGCAGCTGGATTCTGCAGCTGGAAGCTGGATGCTGCAGCTGGATGTTGCAGCTGGAAGCTGGATGTTGCAGCTGGATTCTGCAGCTGGAAGCTGGATGTTGCAGCTGGATTCTGCAGCTGGATGCTGCAGCTGGAAGCTGGATGTTGCAGCTGGATTCTGCAGCTGGAAGCTGGATGTTGCAGCTGGAAGCTGGATGTTGCAGCTGGATTCTGCAGCTGGATGCTGCAGCTGGAAGCTGGATGTTGCAGCTGGAAGCTGGATGTTGCAGCTGGAAGCTGGATGTTGCAGCTGGATGCTGCAGCTGGAAGCTGGATGTTGCAGCTGGAAGCTGGATGTTGCAGCTGGATTCTGCAGCTGGAAGCTGGATGTTGCAGCTGGATGTTGCAGCTGGATGCTGCAGCTGGACTCTGGATGTTGCAGCTGGAAGCTGGATGTTGCAGCTGGATTCTGCAGCTGGATTCTGCAGCTGGAAGCTGGATGCTGCAGCTGGAAGCTGGATGTTGCAGCTGGATTCTGCAGCTGGATTCTGCAGCTGGAAGCTGGATGCTGCAGCTGGAAGCTGGATTCTGCAGCTGGATGCTGCAGCTGGAAGCTGGATGCTGCAGCTGGAAGCTGGATGTTGCAGCTGGATTCTGCAGCTGGATTCTGCAGCTGGAAGCTGGATGCTGCAGCTGGAAGCTGGATTCTGCAGCTGGATGCTGCAGCTGGAAGCTGGATGTTGCAGCTGGATTCTGCAGCTGGAAGCTGGATGTTGCAGCTGGAAGCTGGATGTTGCAGCTGGATTCTGCAGCTGGAAGCTGGATGTTGCAGCTGGATGCTGCAGCTGGAAGCTGGATGTTGCAGCTGGAAGCTGGATGTTGCAGCTGGATTCTGCAGCTGGAAGCTGGATGTTGCAGCTGGAAGTTGCAGCTGGATTCTGCAGCTGGATGCTGCAGCTGGAAGCTGGATGTTGCAGCTGGATTCTGCAGCTGGAGGCTGGATGTTGCAACTGGATGTTGCAGCTGGATTCTGCAGCTGGAAGCTGGATGTTGCAGCTGGATTCTGCAGCTGGAAGCTGGATGTTGCAGCTGGAAGCTGGATGTTGCAGCTGGATGTTGCAGCTGGAAGCTGGATGTTGCAGCTGGATTCTGCAGCTGGAAGCTGGATGTTGCAGCTGGATGCTGCAGCTGGATGTTGCAGCTGGAAGCTGGATGTTGCAGCTGGATGCTGCAGCTGGAAGCTGGATGTTGCAGCTGGATTCTGCAGCTGGAAGCTGGAGGCTGGATGTTGCAGCTGGAAGCTGGAGGCTGCAGCTGGAGGCTGGAGGCTGCAGCTGGAAGCTGGAGGCTGGATGTTGCAGCTGGATGTTGCAGCTGGAAGCTGGAGGCTGGATGTTGCAGCTGGAAGCTGGAGGCTGGATGTTGCAGCTGGAAGCTGGAGGCTGCAGCTGGAGGCTGGAGGCTGCAGCTGGAAGCTGGAGGCTGCAGCTGGAAGCTGGAAGCTGGAGGCTGCAGCTGGAAGCTGGAGGCTGCAGCTGGAAGCTGGAAGCTGGAGGCTGCAGCTGGAAGCTGGAGGCTGGATGTTGCAGCTGGATGTTGCAGCTGGAAGCTGGAGGCTGGATGTTGCAGCTGGAAGCTGGAGGCTGCAGCTGGAGGCTGGAGGCTGCAGCTGGAAGCTGGAGGCTGGATGTTGCAACTGGATGTTGCAGCTGGATGTTGCAGCTGGAGGCTGGATGTTGCAGCTGGAAGCTGGAGGCTGCAGCTGGAAGCTGGAGGCTGCAGCTGGAAGCTGGAAGCTGGATGTTGCAGCTGGAAGCTGGAGGCTGCAGCTGGAAGCTGGATGTTGCAGCTGGAAGCTGGAGGCTGCAGCTGGAGGCTGGATGTTGCAGCTGGAAGCTGGAAGCTGGATGTTTCATCTGGAAGCTGGAGGCTGGATGTTTCATCTGGAAGCTGGAGGCTGGATGTTGCAGCTGGAGGCTGCAGCTTGAGGCTGGAGGCTGCAGCTGGAAGCTGGAGGCTGGATGTTGCAGCTGGAAGCTGGAGGCTGGATGTTGCAGCTGGAAGCTGGAGGCTGCAGCTGGAAGCTGGAGGCTGCAGCTGGAAGCTGGAGGCTGCAGCTGGAAGCTGGAAGCTGGAGGCTGCAGCTGGAAGCTGGAAGCTGGATGTTGCAGCTGGAAGCTGGATGTTGCAGCTGGAAGCTGGATGTTGCAGCTGGAAGCTGGAGGCTGCAGCTGGAAGCTGGATGTTGCAGCTGGAAGCTGGAGGCTGCAGCTGGAAGCTGGATGTTGCAGCTTGAGGCTGGAGGCTGCAGCTGGAGGCTGGATGTTGCAGCTGGATGTTGCAGCTGGAAGCTGGAGGCTGGATGTTGCAGCTGGAGGCTGGATGTTGCAGCTAGAAGCTGGAGGCTGCAGCTGGAAGCTGGAAGCTGGAGGCTGCAGCTGGAAGCTGGAGGCTGCAGCTGGAAGCTGGAGGCTGGATGTTGCAGCTGGATCGCTTCCAGCTATATCAGTATAATCAGTGTTTCAGAAACCTGACCAACACTCTACCATAAAATGTCTTCATTACCTCCAATAAGGAGGTGATGTTTTTACCGCTGTTAATCTGTTTGTTTGTGTTCAAGATGACTAAAAAAGTTATGGACGGATTTTCATGAAATTTTCAGGAGTCACTGGAAATGTGAGAAAAGGAAGGACTGATTTTGGTTTTGATCCGGATCAGCGTTTGGATCCAGGAATTAGGTAATCAGGAGTAAGGTGATAAAGTAGTGAGTTTTAAGGCTTCATATAGAACTTGTTTGTTTCACTTCTTCCTCTCAAATATTTCTCACTTCTCTAAAGCCTTTTAACTTTTATTATTTCATTAAATCTGACTAAGTGTAACAATCCTGATGTAGATAATTTCAGTTGTTTCTAGTCTGAATCATCTTGAGTTTTTTTTTATATGAGGCTTATCAACGTTTTTATTTATTCACCATACTGAGACAGGTCAAAGTGCTGAACAGTAAAAACTAAATTAATATAAAAACACAACCTGACAGCAGCACAGCTTTAACATCATTTTAAGGATCTGATCAGCAGGCACAAATAATCAAATCTCCGCTTGTTCTGGTGGTTTGTGGTGGATGTTTCATGCTAGAACCACGTGGGAGGTTTGGGCGGAAAGAGTTCAGGACTATCAAGTCTTCCAATAGGCAAAGGGTGTAACTTAAAAAAACAGCTTTTTCTGGAGACGTAGAAACTGCTTGTCAAACGTGCCACCATGGCGTTAAATCTGTCCTCATGTACAAAACAGCTGATTGCATCTGCTTGCTGAGCTTCCATGTCAACATCTCAGCAGGAACATCTGATAGAACTCAGTCTGATCGAGGAAATATTTCTCCATGTAAACCTTGGTATTGTTCAACAAACACAAAACTTGTCTTGTCTCCCAGACATGATGTACGCTTCCCAATCCACAGCTTCCATCATCAGGTGAAATGTGTCCGAATCCACAAATGTTTTCATAACTCATCAAAAACAATACGCAGAATAAATGAGATTGAATAAATCATAAACGTCTGCTAAAGACAGGATAAATATCTCTGCGTTTGCCTCTTATATCGGCCTCTAAAGAAGATCTGGAAGACTTCTGGGTTGATTAAAAGGTTGTTCGTCTTTAGTTGGAAGGCAAAATTCCCTGCTAGAGATGGAAATGTTGATTTAAATCACATTCATTGCTTCAGTCTCCACGTGTGCTTTGTCGTGAATATGAATTATTAAACCTTTATTTTACCGGCCAGATGCTGCAAATCAAATTCTCTCTTTTACAAGCAGCCTTGCCATTGTTTGCAAGGCAGTAACAGAGTTATCCTGACTCTTTCTTCTCTTTCAGGGGAATGTTAAACAATAATTTAGTCTCATTTGTGTATGCGGGGGGGATCGCACAGCTTCTCTGCGTTTTCCTGCCACCAGCAGCAGGTTGTGCAGAACTGGAGTCCTGCAGCTCCCCCTGCTGGTTGTTGATGGGACACAACAGGGTTTTTTCCTGGATTCATCTGCTCTGCAAAACCTGAAACTTTCCTGACTTTCATTTCACTTATAAAAATGACCTGTTTGGTCTCTTTTTGCAGTCACAGATGAAGATACGGTCAAGCGGTACTACGCCAGGTTTGAGGAGACGTTCTTCCAGACGTGTGAAAAGGAGCTGGCCAAAATCAATACCTTCTACTCTGGTAATCCATCAACAGAAGACAGCTTGCATTTTCACGAGTTTTATTCAGAATAAAGATGAAATCTTCTTTAAAAAGATTAACAATGACTTTATTCCCACTGAAAATGGCCTTTCTGAATTCAACATAAACCGTTTGTTTCTGGTTTATTCGGTTTTTAAGTCCAGTAGAATAATCTGCTCCGTTCATTTAAATTAACTCCATTCTGAGCATGCTCCTCCAGTTGTTCTGCCGCCATATTCCATGCTGACCAACACATAACCCAGGATGGCCGAAGCAACTAGCATCGGACTCCAGTTGAGACGTCTAGGTTAACAGAAGCTTCGAAGAAATGGAAATGATGAAAGAACTGGATGGAGAAGAGCATAAAAAGTGAAAATTGTGCTGGAGTTTGTTTTCGTCCAGTAGATGTAAATATGTAACACCCAATCAGAATGCTTCCCGTTCCCTGGCTCTTTAGCTGAATGAATAAAGACAGTTAAACTTGTTTTTCCATGTGAACCTCTGTTTGGACCGACTGTTTCCCCGCTCTCTGTCACTCTGAATCATTTCATTCTGAATAATTCATTCCAAATAAAAAACATCATGTACGACGACGAGACTGTTTTCACCGTCTTTCTTATGGCGTCCTTCCAGAAAAGCTGGCGGAGGCCCAGCGGCGGTTCGCCACCCTGCAGAATGAGCTGCAGTCGTCTCTGGACGCCCAGAGGGAGAGCTCGGGCAACGGGCGAGGTCTGAGGAGGAGGAAGACGGTGTTCGCCCTGTCGCAGCAGGAGAGATGCAAACACAGGAACATCAAGGACCTGCAGCTGGCCTACTCAGAGTTTTACCTCAACCTCATCCTGCTGCAGAACTATCAGGTATCGCTCCGAGAAGTTCTAGTTTCAGGTGGGCAGACGTGGGATTAACGTCTGAAACGCAGACTGATGGAGCTTCACAGACTGCTTAACAGATTTAAGGTTTTCTAGAGCAGAAACAAAAAAAGACTCGTTTCTTCCATATTTATATGGGATCATGTGGATCATGTCCTCACAGCGTGATATCGAGGTGTGCGCGCGAGGTTCCAGTACGACACACACAACTGAGTCATTAACGTTGCCATAGCGATGGCGTCTTCTGAGCCAGATCATTAACGTTGCCATAGCAACAGCGTCTTCTGAGCCGGATCATTGTTGCCATAGCGACGGCGTCTTGTGAACCTGATCATTAACGTTGCCATAGCAACAGCGTCTTCTGAGCCAGATCATTAATGTTGCCATAGTGACAGCGTCTTCTGATCATTAACGTTGCCATAGCGATGGTGCCTTCTGAGCCTAACCGTTGCTCTTTTCCCACAGATACACTCAGATAAAGTTACAGAGACTCAGATTTCAGGCTCGGAGGAACAAATGGTCACTGCTCCAAACAATAAGTTGTTTTAAAAAACAGCAGACGGGCTTGCTGAACACACAGATGTCATTTTCAGGACTTTGCTGTCCGGTATGTAGTTTTTGTGGCAATTGAAAAACATCCCCCACCTCCTCAGAAAAAAACAAACCCTCTCCTCAGCAGAAAAATCTAAGTCACAAATGAATGGAAGTCAATGAGTCAGCAATGGATGCACTCTGCACTCTCAAACACTTCAACAGAGAACCGTGAGGCTTAGCATGATGAAAACAACATTAGGTGAAAGAGGAGAAAAATGCCTACGTTTTGATGTATTGAATGTTCATGTACCACTGAAACTGCGTCCATGAAAAAAGTTTGTTTGAAAATTTGCTGAAAATGTTTAAAGGGTACAATTATTGGCATCATCCATCTGGAGCATTTCTGAAATTTATTAAAGTTTAAACTGCTATGGTATCAGAACAAAAACGATGTTAAATTACACTTTGAGAAACAAAAGCTTTTATCATCTGCGACCTGTTCAAAGTTCAAATGTTGTTTTTGGCTTGATTTTTCACTCATTCCATTCGTCTCTTTGGGAAAAATTCTGCAGTATTTTTGCACTTTTCAGAAACCCCATGTGTCATCTTTACTAGTCGTCTCACCATTTTCCCATCAAACTGCATGTTTTGATCTGTTTTTTCTTTGGATTTCTCAAACCTGTGTGATGAGTGGTTTGCAGATTTTCATCCTATAATCGATGCGTTTTGTTAGTTTGTCCTTGTCTCTGTGCCCCGCTGCAGAACCTGAACTTCACAGGTTTCAGGAAGATCCTGAAGAAACATGATAAGATTTTGGAAACATCGAGGGGGGCCGAATGGAGGTTGGCCCACGTTGAAGTGGCTCCGTTTTACACATGCAAGAAGATCACCCAGCTCATCTCTGAGACCGAGGTAGACACACACTTTCCAAAAAACCCCAAATAAGAAGGGAGACATTCATTCAGTTCTAGCGTTTTAAATCACACAGAAAGTTTGCTGAGAAAAGTTTATGTGAGAAGAATCCTCAACATTAGCATGAAGTTTTACCCACCAAAGACTTAAAACCCGGCAGTGTTGGCGTCCGCGTTGGTGCACAACAGCTACTGGTTACGCAGACTTCAGCCTCATGGTGCAGAAAGACAGACGTGCGACGTCGGGTCAGAGGAGGTAAAAGAAACTAGTCAAACAGCTCATCGTGTTACAGGCAATAAAAAATAGAAAATCAATTTAAATCTGGGATTGATGATGAAGTTGTAGATTAAAATAAGATACACAGAATTAAAACAGGCGCTGGTTAGCGTCCAACATGTTTGATTAAAATGATAAAAGTCCAAAACCTCCTCTTATCCAGTTGCTTTTATTAACCGGCTTCACTCATCATACGTCAGATTACAAAGTATTGATCTGATTCTGGTCCTGACTGTAGAAACCCAGAACACACACGCCTTCCTAGTTTGTACAAACTTTATTTAAACACGACATGAATAAAGATCAACATAAAGAATAGTGATCAGTGAAGAAGACCTCCAGAGGAAGTCTGGAAATTCTCTTCTCATCTTTTCTGCGTGATTCATTCTTGTTTTCTTTCCTTGTGTGTTTTCCAGGCTTTGGTCACAACCGAGTTGGAGGGAGGTGACAGACAGAAGGCCATGAAGAGGTTGAGGGTGCCTCCACTGGGAGCAGCGCAGGTCAGTCGCACACGTTTTATCCACCTCGTCGGAGCTTAACGCATCTCTGGGGTCCTTTTAACGCCTGTAGCTGGCAGTTTTTCTCGCAGTTCTGCCCGCTCACAGAAACATACATGTAATATGGAAGCAGCTTTGTCACAACGTCGCCGCTGGTTGGCTAAATGAGTGTGAGGGCGGATCTACAGACACACTGCCTTATAGAAACGCCTACACTGTGATGTGGTGTGTGTGTGTGTGTGGCGTTCTTCTGTAAATAGACCATCCCAGTGACATCACATTTTTTGTCACGCCAGCATGTTGAGTGGCTAAAAGCTAGCTTCTGTTAGCGATGGTGCTAGCATACTTCACACTTTCTAAACCAGTTCAGCTCCTGTGTGTCCAGGTCAGACATATCTACAGTAATGAGCTTGTTGGTGCTCAACACCTGCATGATGATCCAGAATCCTGCTTTCCAAACCTCCGTCTGACGTAGCTTCAGCTAGCAGATCCAGCTTCCAGCACGTTTACAACAAGACGCTCAGTTTCACAGGAACCAGAAGCTACACGTCACTAGAGGTTTCTTCATGTCTGCTGGCCGGATGGGAATCAAACCTCCGGCTGTTATCTGCTATGATGGCAGCCGAGTCGTTGGCAGTGCACCTGGTTTGTTCGTCGACAACGTGTAGGTCATGTGATGAGTTGAGAATGGTGTGTGGACACTGGATGACCACTCTGGATCACTGATGTCCCTCATTAACCTATAGAAACTGTGAAGTGATCAGTAGACGCGTCCTGTTCCTCTGAATCACTGGATATCACTGTATTCATAATTCGTCTTACACACAGCTGCTCCTGGCCTGCTTGTTAATGTTGCTATGACGACAGCTGTACCTGTGGAGTCAGTCTGGAACAATCAGGGCTCACAGATGACCCTCCAACAATCAGAATGCGCTTGCAAAGGAAAAGTCGTATAAAAACCGTCAGCATCAGAAGGGTTAAAGCATGTCATTCATTTTACTCTAAAATGAACAGAATTTAAACGATGGCGAGTTTAAAACCTATTTAGGTGTGAGAGTGAATGGGAGAGACAGTCGACTTCCCAGTCCTTCCCTGTCCCAGCTGTTTCAATGGAAGCCCACCTGAATCCCTGATTTGTTATTTCCTTAGTGTGTGTGCAGGGAAACTCTGAGTGTGAGAGGTTTTCAGTCATTTTTCAGCCAGGTTTAGAGTGTGTGATGTCATACGGGGAATGGAGAGGGATTTTAGGTCATTTTCAGATTGTTTTGTAAAACATACCTGTGATTGTATCAAAACCACAAAACATATAAAGATGTTTAAGTTTAAGAGTTTATCTTTTGTGACTTGTTTAAACTTTGACTGATG
This sequence comes from Telmatherina bonti, assembly GCF_933228915.1. NCBI lineage: Eukaryota > Metazoa > Chordata > Actinopteri > Atheriniformes > Telmatherinidae > Telmatherina > Telmatherina bonti. The sequence continues at coordinate 38,461,325 of NC_136625.1, forward strand.
TTTGTCAGTGAAAGTATGCCTGCGTGTCTGAAGTAGGCTGGGTTTTTGGCCCGTCGGCCAAATCCCATTCATTCCTGCAGGACAAAACATCACAGGCTCTCCCAGATGACACAAACAATGTGAGACAAAGTTTTGTACAGTAACAGTCCTGGCACATTACTCTATTCTATTCTACAGTCATTTAGACGCTTTTATCCAAAGCGACTTACATATGAGTGAGAACAACACAAGCATGAAATCAAACAGTAGAGGACATGGTAGGACTGCTACGTGCTGGTGGACTGTCCAGTTGGACACAGGTCCTTCCATGAAGTGCTACAGGCTTTTTTTTTTCTTTTGTTTACTCCCTTCCCACCCCATAATATCACCTATGTTAAAATACAAAGAATTAATATAAAGTTTGTTGTAAAGAACTGGTCTAAGTTCTCCAACTTTCCAACAAATACAGCTAAACTAAGAGTTGAAGTTCTCCTTGAAGAGCTGAGTCTTCAGCTGGGTCTTAAAAGTAGACAGGGACTCTGCAGAGCGGTCAGAGTTTGGGAGATCATTCCACCATCGTGGAACAACAGAGGAAAAGAGTCTGGCTGGTGATTTAGCCCCACGTTGTGGTGGTAACACGAGGCGTCTTTCACTGGTGGAACGTAGCTGTGGAGAGGGAGTGTAGGTCTGGATTAGGGAGTGTAAGGCTGACGGGAGTTGTTTCAGTTGTTTTGTAAGAATCAAACTAATTTATACATTTGTTCATATTGTAGCTGCCTTATGTCCTAGTTAAATAGCATGACAAAAATATTTAAGCACATAGTTTTTAATGTTTTACAGTGATTGGTATCATAACAACATCTCTGTCCTTTGTTACAAACCAAACTGTGAGAAAAATCAGATGAAAACAAAGTTCTTGTTGTGGTTGGACCGACACCTTATAAATAAATGCGTTGGAGGCGCATGGAGACCCATCCAGGATGGCGGCGCGATGAGACGTCAGCTCGTGTAGGCAGCATGATACGATGCGGTGTCTACTTTTATATGTCTATGTGTCTTCCTGTCTGTCTGTTGTGAGTGGACGTTTACTTCCCTAAAGGACAACCTGGCCGTTGTCTTCTTCTCTGGTTTTGTTAGCACTGCAGACAGGAAACTAACACACATGGTCTGACTATTTTTAGGAAGTTGTTTTCTGTTTAAACTAAAATAAAGACTTTTGTTTCCTAAACCAAGATGGCATGTTTCCACCTGTATCCATGGATACGGAGTAGGTGGATGTGATGGTTTCCTCCATGTCCCGGATGTTACGCATGTTTTCTTTTGGTCTAAGAGATGAAAATAGAAAGATAAGTTTGTGTTTAAAGTGTTTGTGTGTCCACAGCCGGCTCCCGCCTGGACCACCTTCAGAGTGGGTCTTTACTGCGGAGTGTTCCTCGTCTTAATCGTTGCTGTGGTCATTAGAGGTAAGACTTAATCCATAAAGATCTGCTTCGGAATAAGAAATGAAATGATCTGTTGCTGTTATAAAATTATAATTAAAACAAATAGATGTTTATTGTCTTTAAGATAAGTTTAGAATAAGTTCTGTCATTTCTTATCCAGTTAATTCATTCAGGATTAAAATAAACTGCTAAGAAAACAGTACTGAGAAATATTACCTTCTGCTTTGTTTAGTGTAATCTTTTGATTATATTTAGTCTCAATCAAAACTAAATATTGAATAATTCTCATGGTTTTAACCCTTCACATACCAGTTTGATGACATGATCCCAATATATATATATATATATATATATATATATATATATATATTTTTATAAAAGTACAGAAAAATATTGTTATTTTCTGTAGAATTACTGTTTGTTTGTTATTTTATTTGTTTGAATCAAAGAACATTGACTGATGCATGGTGTGTTCTTTTTTGTGACATTAAGTTTACAGTCTAGCAGCCTCTTGAGTCATTAAGGACAAAAATGTCCCATTGAATCCACACTTTTAATCTCATTGCTCTAACAAAATGTAACTTTGCATTTAGTGATATTAGGATTTAGGTTTAAAGACAAATGGTAAAAGTTGTCGTTTTACAGCTAAAATCATGTTTTCCTGAGGTGCAGAATTTCTCCTTTCATTAGTTTTAAACCTATTTTCTCATAACAATCAAACTGGCATTTAAAGCCTTAAAAATGTCCAAATCTTTGCATGTTTGCTTGTTTTGAGCAGCTCTGAAGTTGTTAGAGAGAATATAGAACAAATCCTTTAAATAATATCTGTATTGTTTTCAGTGCTTTTTTTTAAGTGAACATCTTTATGGATAATAAAATCACTTCAACAGTTCTGATTTGAGCTTTTTAAAAAATTAAAAGCTAAATTTGTGAATTAAAAGCTCCCAACGAGCCGCCGCGGTCAACATGGCGGCTCGACAAGGAGCAAAACCTTCCCACATATCCAGGCGGGTTCATGTTGATCTGCTGAGACGTCAGATGGTTGCATCTATTTATTTATTTTTTTTTTTTTAGTGACTGTCACTTTTTCTGTGAGCAGGAGCTGCGATGAATGCGAGTTCTGACATCTGGCCCATGGTCAGGATCTACAGAGGAGGATTCCTGCTCATAGAATTCCTCTTCCTGTTAGGTATTCCGGATATTCCTCTTCCTGTCTACTGCTCCTGCTGGATGTGGTCGTGCAGTAAGGAGCCGTTTGGTTTGTTTTGCAGGAATCAACACGTACGGATGGAGGCAGGCTGGAGTTAATCATGTGCTCATATTTGAGCTGAACCCCCGGAGTAACCTGTCCCACCAGCACCTGTTTGAGGTGAAAACACACCTGAGTTCGTACGTCTGCGGCTCATCAGATAATCCTGCCTTCCACATCATTCTGCATGCTTTGTTTCAGTCTTCTGTGTCAGGTTTCTCTGTCACTGGTGAGAGGTGTGGTCTCTAGTTTCCAGGTGAACTCCTGAGGGACAGTGTTCCACGTTAAGGCCCAGTTTAGTCTGCCGGAACGACCAGTTATCTGCAGATGGACGAGTCAAAGCGTTTCATGTCTTCAATAGAAAGTAGAAATGGAAAATTCAGACATTTTCAGTGTTTGGAAGCTCTTGCAGAATAATCTGGAACTCTGGGTGTAAAGCTGCGACTTCATCACTGGGAGTTTTGTTCAATAAAGTCCAAATTATAATTTTTGCTGATTCAGAAGTTGCATTTATCGTCATTGAAGCTGATCATTTAGGATAAAATTTCCTGCATGATCTGGATCAGTGTGAACTGGATGTGTGTGTCTCCAGGCCTGATGAAAACTGTGTGTGTGTGCAGATTGCAGGCATGTTGGGCGTGTTGTGGGGCGTCAGCCTGCTGTCCTGCCTCTTCAGTGAGAGCATCCACTTCCCCATGCAGGCCAACCCTCTGATTCTTTACGCCGTCTTCCTGCTGTTCCTCATCAACCCCTTCAAGACCTGTTACTACAAGTCTCGATTCTGGCTGCTCAAACTCCTGGTAGGGTCACATCCAATGTCCATTAAGTCACTTTTTACTGTTGTTCAGGGCTGCAGCTGTCATATTAAGATGGCACCATAATCAATATATTAATCCATTTATACGATAAACTTTTTCCGTCTTTCTTTTTTTTTGAGTGAAATGGAACCGAGTTGTTACTGTAGTAAAGTCAGTAACAGTCACATATTTATATACTACAGTAAACTATTGTATTTTAACTTTATCAGCAGCTGCTGATCAATATTCTGACTGTAAACAAAGCTACGGTGACATCACCTCGTCATGACATCACTGGTCAGAAGGTTTGCTTAATTAGAATAAACGAGGAAATCACATAAATACAACAAATAAATAAAAATGGTGAAGATTTTTCTTCAGTTTAAATTTTTGTTTTTACGGATAAAACTACAAAGTACCAAATAAATAAATACAGCTGGTTATTGAAAACGTGGGACAATCCGAAAAGCTGACCAGATAAAGGTTTTTAGTACATGTACCCAAAATATAACTATTTATACATAATTCTCTTTGAAGAGAATGAAAGTATATTTAATTTCAAATAGCCACGTTTCATGAATCTGAACTGCATTTTGGACTGAACCTTCAGCCTGCTCCTGCTGCTCTTTATGCAGCACAACAGATCCATGTTTTATCCATTTTATACTATTGTCTGGCAGTTTATTCATTTTGTAAAAACAGAAAAGCATTTAAACCAGATGCAGCGGCTGGTGTTTCTACCGTAATGTCCTGTTTATCAGCACAAAGCTGCTTCTCAGCTTCCACAGTCTGATGGATTCATGCTGGTGACGATAAGAGTCGTAGAGTTGCGGTATGTCAACGAATGTGTATTATTTTAGATGCGACAGCAGGTTTTACAAGTGAAATTCTGTTGTCCGCATGTAAAATGGTGAAAGTCCTCTAAAGCATCATGACACTAAAATTAGAGCTAGCTTTAGCCCACAACAACACTAGCCTTCTGTTAGCAGTTGCAGAGAATACCAGTGTCTACTACAGTTTACCAGTGTGTACCAGTCTTTACTACAGTTTACCAGTGTGTACCAGTGTTTACTACAGTTTACCAGCGTGTACCAGTGTTTACTACAGTTTACCGGTGTGTACCAGTGTTTACTGCAGTTTACCAGTGTGTACCAGTGTTTACTACAGTTTACCAGCGTGTACCAGTCTTTACTACAGTTTACCGGTGTGTACCAGTGTTTACTACAGTTTACCAGCGTGTACCAGTGTTTACTACAGTTTACCAGCGTGTACCAGTCTTTACTACAGTTTACCGGTGTGTACCAGTGTTTACAACAGTTTACCAGCGTGTACCAGTGTTTACTACAGTTTACCGGTGTGTACCAGTGTTTACTGCAGTTTACCAGTATGTACCAGTATCTACTACAGTTTACCGGTGTGTACCAGTGTTTACTGCAGTTTACCAGCGTGTACCAGTGTTTACTACAGTTTACCAGTGTGTACCAGTCTTTACTACAGTTTACCAGTGTGTACCAGTGTTTACTACAGTTTACCAGCGTGTACCAGTGTTTACTTCAGTTTACCAGTATGTACCAGTGTTTACTACAGTTTACCGGTGTGTATCAGTGTTTACTGCAGTTTACCAGTGTGTACCAGTGTTTACTACAGTTTACCAGCGTGTACCAGTGTTTACTACAGTTTACCAGCGTGTACCAGTGTTTACTGCAGTTTACCAGTGTGTATCAGTGTTTACTACAGTTTACCGGTGTGTATCAGTGTTTACTGCAGTTTACCAGTATGTACCAGTGTCTACTACAGTTTACCAGCGTGTACCAGTGTCTACTACAGTTTACCAGCGTGTACCAGTGTTTACTACAGTTTACCAGCGTGTACCAGTGTTTACTACAGTTTACCAGCGTGTACCAGTGTTTACTACAGTTTACCAGTATGTACCAGTGTCTACTACAGTTTACCAGCGTGTACCAGTGTTTACTACAGTTTACCAGCGTGTACCAGTGTTTACTACAGTTTACCAGTGTATACCAGTGTTTACTGCAGTTTACCAGTGTGTATCAGTGTTTACTACAGTTAACCAGTGTGTACCAGTGTTTACTGCAGTTTACTAGCGTGTACCAGTGTTTACTACAGTTTACCAGTGTATACCAGTGTTTACTGCAGTTTACCAGTGTGTATCAGTGTTTACTACAGTTTACCAGTGTGTACCAGTCTTTACTACAGTTTACCAGCGTGTACCAGTCTTTACTACAGTTTACCAGTGTGTACCAGTCTTTACTACAGTTTACCAGCGTGTACCAGTGTTTACTACAGTTTACCAGTGTGTACCAGTCTTTACTACAGTTTACCAGTGTGTACCAGTGTTTACTACAGTTTACCAGTGTGTACCAGTGTTTACTACAGTTTACCAGTGTGTACCAGTGTTTACTACAGTTTACCAGCGTGTACCAGTGTTTACTACAGTTTACCAGTGTGTACCAGTCTTTACTACAGTTTACCAGCGTGTACCAGTGTTTACTACAGTTTACCAGCGTGTACCAGTGTTTACTACAGTTTACCAGCGTGTGCCAGTGTTTACTACAGTTTACCAGTGTATACCAGTATTTACTGCAGTTTACCAGTGTGTATCAGTGTTTACTACAGTTTACCAGTGTGTACCAGTGTTTACTGCAGTTTACCAGCGTGTACCAGTGTTTACTACAGTTTACCAGTGTATACCAGTGTTTACTGCAGTTTACCAGTGTGTACCAGTCTTTACTACAGTTTACCAGTGTATACCAGTGTTTACTACAGTTTACCAGTGTGTACCAGTCTTTACTACAGTTTACCAGTGTATACCAGTGTTTACTACAGTTTACCAGCGTGTACCAGTGTTTACTACAGTTTACCAGCGTGTACCAGTGTTTACTACAGTTTACCAGTGTATACCAGTGTTTACTACAGTTTACCAGTGTGTACCAGTGTTTACTACAGTTTACCAGTGTGTACCAGTCTTTACTACAGTTTACCAGCGTGTACCAGTGTTTACTACAGTTTACCAGCGTGTACCAGTGTTTACTACAGTTTACCAGTATATACCAGTGTTTACTACAGTTTACCAGTGTGTACCAGTCTTTACTACAGTTTACCAGTGTGTACCAGTGTTTACTACAGTTTACCAGCGTGTACCAGTGTTTACTACAGTTTACCAGTATATACCAGTGTTTACTACAGTTTACCAGTGTGTACCAGTCTTTACTACAGTTTACCAGCGTGTACCAGTCTTTACTACAGTTTACCAGTATATACCAGTGTTTACTACAGTTTACCAGTGTGTACCAGTCTTTACTACAGTTTACCAGCGTGTACCAGTGTTTACTACAGTTTACCAGTGTGTACCAGTGTTTACTACAGTTTACCAGTGTGTACCAGTGTTTACTACAGTTTACCAGCGTGTACCAGTGTTTACTGCAGTTTACCAGTGTGTATCAGTGTTTACTACAGTTTACCAGTGTGTACCAGTCTTTACTACAGTTTACCAGCGTGTACCAGTGTTTACTACAGTTTACCAGCGTGTACCAGTGTTTACTACAGTTTACCAGCGTGTACCAGTGTTTACTACAGTTTACCAGTGTATACCAGTGTTTACTGCAGTTTACCAGTGTGTATCAGTGTTTACTACAGTTTACCAGTGTGTACCAGTGTTTACTGCAGTTTACCAGCGTGTACCAGTGTTTACTACAGTTTACCAGTGTATACCAGTGTTTACTGCAGTTTACCAGTGTGTATCAGTGTTTACTACAGTTTACCAGTGTGTACCAGTCTTTACTACAGTTTACCGGTGTGTACCAGTGTTTACTTCAGTTTACCAGTGTGTACCAGTCTTTACTACAGTTTACCGGTGTGTACCAGTGTTTACTACAGTTTACCAGCGTGTACCAGTGTTTACTGCAGTTTACCGGTATATACCAGTGTTTACTACAGTTTACCAGTGTGTACCAGTCTTTACTACAGTTTACCAGCGTGTACCAGTGTTTACTACAGTTTACCAGTGTGTACCAGTGTTTACTACAGTTTACCAGTGTGTACCAGTCTTTACTACAGTTTACCAGCGTGTACCAGTCTTTACTACAGTTTACCAGTGTGTACCAGTCTTTACTACAGTTTACCGGTGTGTACCAGTCTTTACTACAGTTTACCAGTGTGTACCAGTCTTTACTACAGTTTACCGGTGTGTACCAGTGTTTACTACAGTTTACCAGCGTGTACCAGTCTTTACTACAGTTTACCAGTATATACCAGTGTTTACTACAGTTTACCAGTATATACCATTGTTTACTACAGTTTACCAGTATATACCAGTGTTTACTACAGTTTACCAGTATATACCAGTGTTTACTACAGTTTACCAGTGTGTACCAGTGTTTACTACAGTTTACCAGTGTGTACCAGTGTTTACTACAGTTTACCAGTGTGTACCAGTCTTTACTACAGTTTACCAGCGTGTACCAGTCTTTACTACAGTTTACCAGTGTGTACCAGTCTTTACTACAGTTTACCGGTGTGTACCAGTCTTTACTACAGTTTACCAGTGTGTACCAGTCTTTACTACAGTTTACCGGTGTGTACCAGTGTTTACTACAGTTTACCAGCGTGTACCAGTCTTTACTACAGTTTACCAGTATATACCAGTGTTTACTACAGTTTACCAGTATATACCAGTGTTTACTACAGTTTACCAGTATATACCAGTGTTTACTACAGTTTACCAGTATATACCAGTGTTTACTACAGTTTACCAGTATATACCAGTGTTTACTACAGTTTACCAGTATATACCAGTGTTTACTACAGTTTACCAGTATATACCAGTGTTTACTACAGTTTACCAGTGTGTACCAGTCTTTACTACAGTTTACCAGCGTGTACCAGTGTTTACTACAGTTTACCAGCGTGTACCAGTGTTTACTACAGTTTACCAGTGTGTACCAGTGTTTACTACAGTTTACCGGTGTGTACCAGTGTTTACTGCAGTTTACCGGTATGTACCAGTGTCTACTACAGTTTACCAGCGTGTACCAGTGTTTACTACAGTTTACCAGTGTGTACCAGTATTTACTACAGTTTACCAGCGTGTACCAGTCTTTACTACAGTTTACCAGCGTGTACCAGTGTTTACTACAGTTTACCAGTGTGTACCAGTCTTTACTACAGTTTACCAGTTTGTACCAGTGTCTACTACAGTTTACCAGTATATACCAGTGTTTACTGCAGTTTACCAGTGTGTACCAGTGTTTACTACAGTTTACCAGTGTGTACCAGTCTTTACTACAGTTTACCGGTGTGTACCAGTCTTTACTACAGTTTACCAGCGTGTACCAGTGTTTACTACAGTTTACCAGTATATACCAGTGTTTACTACAGTTTACCAGTGTGTACCAGTCTTTACTACAGTTTACCAGTGTGTACCAGTGTTTACTACAGTTTACCAGCGTGTACCAGTGTCTACTACAGTTTACCAGCGTGTACCAGTGTTTACTACAGTTTACCAGCGTGTACCAGTGTTTACTACAGTTTACCAGCGTGTACCAGTGTTTACTACAGTTTACCAGTATGTACCAGTGTCTACTACAGTTTACCAGCGTGTACCAGTGTTTACTACAGTTTACCAGCGTGTACCAGTGATTACTACAGTTTACCAGTGTATACCAGTGTTTACTGCAGTTTACCAGTGTGTATCAGTGTTTACTACAGTTTACCAGCGTGTACCAGTGTTTACTACAGTTTACCAGTATATACCAGTGTTTACTACAGTTTACCAGTGTGTACCAGTCTTTACTACAGTTTACCAGCGTGTACCAGTCTTTACTACAGTTTACCAGTATATACCAGTGTTTACTACAGTTTACCAGTGTGTACCAGTCTTTACTACAGTTTACCAGCGTGTACCAGTGTTTACTACAGTTTACCAGTGTGTACCAGTGTTTACTACAGTTTACCAGTGTGTACCAGTGTTTACTACAGTTTACCAGCGTGTACCAGTGTTTACTGCAGTTTACCAGTGTGTATCAGTGTTTACTACAGTTTACCAGTGTGTACCAGTCTTTACTACAGTTTACCAGCGTGTACCAGTGTTTACTACAGTTTACCAGCGTGTACCAGTGTTTACTACAGTTTACCAGCGTGTACCAGTGTTTACTACAGTTTACCAGTGTATACCAGTGTTTACTGCAGTTTACCAGTGTGTATCAGTGTTTACTACAGTTTACCAGTGTGTACCAGTGTTTACTGCAGTTTACCAGCGTGTACCAGTGTTTACTACAGTTTACCAGTGTATACCAGTGTTTACTGCAGTTTACCAGTGTGTATCAGTGTTTACTACAGTTTACCAGTGTGTACCAGTCTTTACTACAGTTTACCGGTGTGTACCAGTGTTTACTTCAGTTTACCAGTGTGTACCAGTCTTTACTACAGTTTACCGGTGTGTACCAGTGTTTACTACAGTTTACCAGCGTGTACCAGTGTTTACTGCAGTTTACCAGTATATACCAGTGTTTACTACAGTTTACCAGTGTGTACCAGTCTTTACTACAGTTTACCAGCGTGTACCAGTGTTTACTACAGTTTACCAGTGTGTACCAGTGTTTACTACAGTTTACCAGTGTGTACCAGTCTTTACTACAGTTTACCAGCGTGTACCAGTCTTTACTACAGTTTACCAGTGTGTACCAGTCTTTACTACAGTTTACCGGTGTGTACCAGTCTTTACTACAGTTTACCAGTGTGTACCAGTCTTTACTACAGTTTACCGGTGTGTACCAGTGTTTACTACAGTTTACCAGCGTGTACCAGTCTTTACTACAGTTTACCAGTATATACCAGTGTTTACTACAGTTTACCAGTATATACCATTGTTTACTACAGTTTACCAGTATATACCAGTGTTTACTACAGTTTACCAGTATATACCAGTGTTTACTACAGTTTACCAGTGTGTACCAGTGTTTACTACAGTTTACCAGTGTGTACCAGTGTTTACTACAGTTTACCAGTGTGTACCAGTCTTTACTACAGTTTACCAGCGTGTACCAGTCTTTACTACAGTTTACCAGTGTGTACCAGTCTTTACTACAGTTTACCGGTGTGTACCAGTCTTTACTACAGTTTACCAGTGTGTACCAGTCTTTACTACAGTTTACCGGTGTGTACCAGTGTTTACTACAGTTTACCAGCGTGTACCAGTCTTTACTACAGTTTACCAGTATATACCAGTGTTTACTACAGTTTACCAGTATATACCAGTGTTTACTACAGTTTACCAGTATATACCAGTGTTTACTACAGTTTACCAGTATATACCAGTGTTTACTACAGTTTACCAGTATATACCAGTGTTTACTACAGTTTACCAGTATATACCAGTGTTTACTACAGTTTACCAGTGTGTACCAGTCTTTACTACAGTTTACCAGCGTGTACCAGTGTTTACTACAGTTTACCAGCGTGTACCAGTGTTTACTACAGTTTACCAGTGTGTACCAGTGTTTACTACAGTTTACCGGTGTGTACCAGTGTTTACTGCAGTTTACCGGTATGTACCAGTGTCTACTACAGTTTACCAGCGTGTACCAGTGTTTACTACAGTTTACCAGTGTGTACCAGTATTTACTACAGTTTACCAGCGTGTACCAGTCTTTACTACAGTTTACCAGCGTGTACCAGTGTTTACTACAGTTTACCAGTGTGTACCAGTCTTTACTACAGTTTACCAGTTTGTACCAGTGTCTACTACAGTTTACCAGTATATACCAGTGTTTACTGCAGTTTACCAGTGTGTACCAGTGTTTACTACAGTTTACCAGTGTGTACCAGTCTTTACTACAGTTTACCGGTGTGTACCAGTCTTTACTACAGTTTACCAGCGTGTACCAGTGTTTACTACAGTTTACCAGTATATACCAGTGTTTACTACAGTTTACCAGTGTGTACCAGTCTTTACTACAGTTTACCAGTGTGTACCAGTGTTTACTACAGTTTACCAGCGTGTACCAGTGTCTACTACAGTTTACCAGCGTGTACCAGTGTTTACTACAGTTTACCAGCGTGTACCAGTGTTTACTACAGTTTACCAGCGTGTACCAGTGTTTACTACAGTTTACCAGTATGTACCAGTGTCTACTACAGTTTACCAGCGTGTACCAGTGTTTACTACAGTTTACCAGCGTGTACCAGTGATTACTACAGTTTACCAGTGTATACCAGTGTTTACTGCAGTTTACCAGTGTGTATCAGTGTTTACTACAGTTAACCAGTGTGTACCAGTGTTTACTGCAGTTTACTAGCGTGTACCAGTGTTTACTACAGTTTACCAGTGTATACCAGTGTTTACTGCAGTTTACCAGTGTGTATCAGTGTTTACTACAGTTTACCAGTGTGTACCAGTCTTTACTACAGTTTACCAGCGTGTACCAGTCTTTACTACAGTTTACCAGTGTGTACCAGTCTTTACTACAGTTTACCAGCGTGTACCAGTGTTTACTACAGTTTACCAGTGTGTACCAGTCTTTACTACAGTTTACCAGTGTGTACCAGTGTTTACTACAGTTTACCAGTGTGTACCAGTGTTTACTACAGTTTACCAGTGTGTACCAGTGTTTACTACAGTTTACCAGCGTGTACCAGTGTTTACTACAGTTTACCAGTGTGTACCAGTCTTTACTACAGTTTACCAGCGTGTACCAGTGTTTACTACAGTTTACCAGCGTGTACCAGTGTTTACTACAGTTTACCAGCGTGTACCAGTGTTTACTACAGTTTACCAGTGTATACCAGTATTTACTGCAGTTTACCAGTGTGTATCAGTGTTTACTACAGTTTACCAGTGTGTACCAGTGTTTACTGCAGTTTACCAGCGTGTACCAGTGTTTACTACAGTTTACCAGTGTATACCAGTGTTTACTGCAGTTTACCAGTGTGTACCAGTCTTTACTACAGTTTACCAGTGTATACCAGTGTTTACTACAGTTTACCAGTGTGTACCAGTCTTTACTACAGTTTACCAGTGTATACCAGTGTTTACTACAGTTTACCAGCGTGTACCAGTGTTTACTACAGTTTACCAGCGTGTACCAGTGTTTACTTCAGTTTACCAGTGTGTACCAGTCTTTACTACAGTTTACCGGTGTGTACCAGTGTTTACTACAGTTTACCAGCGTGTACCAGTGTTTACTGCAGTTTACCAGTATATACCAGTGTTTACTACAGTTTACCAGTGTGTACCAGTCTTTACTACAGTTTACCAGCGTGTACCAGTCTTTACTACAGTTTACCAGCGTGTACCAGTGTTTACTACAGTTTACCAGTGTGTACCAGTGTTTACTACAGTTTACCAGTGTGTACCAGTCTTTACTACAGTTTACCAGCGTGTACCAGTCTTTACTACAGTTTACCAGTGTGTACCAGTCTTTACTACAGTTTACCGGTGTGTACCAGTCTTTACTACAGTTTACCAGCGTGTACCAGTCTTTACTACAGTTTACCAGTATATACCAGTGTTTACTACAGTTTACCAGTATATACCATTGTTTACTACAGTTTACCAGTATATACCAGTGTTTACTACAGTTTACCAGTATATACCAGTGTTTACTACAGTTTACCAGTGTGTACCAGTGTTTACTACAGTTTACCAGTGTGTACCAGTCTTTACTACAGTTTACCAGCGTGTACCAGTGTTTACTACAGTTTACCAGTGTGTACCAGTGTTTACTACAGTTTACCAGTGTGTACCAGTGTTTACTACAGTTTACCGGTGTGTACCAGTGTTTACTGCAGTTTACCGGTATGTACCAGTGTCTACTACAGTTTACCAGCGTGTACCAGTGTTTACTACAGTTTACCAGTGTGTACCAGTATTTACTACAGTTTACCAGCGTGTACCAGTCTTTACTACAGTTTACCAGCGTGTACCAGTGTTTACTACAGTTTACCAGTGTGTACCAGTCTTTACTACAGTTTACCAGTTTGTACCAGTGTCTACTACAGTTTACCAGTATATACCAGTGTTTACTGCAGTTTACCAGTATATACCAGTGTTTACTACAGTTTACCAGTGTGTACCAGTCTTTACTACAGTTTACCAGCGTGTACCAGTGTTTACTACAGTTTACCAGTGTGTGCCAGTGTTTACTACAGTTTACCAGTGTGTACCAGTCTTTACTACAGTTTACCAGCGTGTACCAGTCTTTACTACAGTTTACCAGTGTGTACCAGTCTTTACTACAGTTTACCGGTGTGTACCAGTCTTTACTACAGTTTACCAGTGTGTACCAGTCTTTACTACAGTTTACCGGTGTGTACCAGTGTTTACTACAGTTTACCAGCGTGTACCAGTCTTTACTACAGTTTACCAGTATATACCAGTGTTTACTACAGTTTACCAGTATATACCATTGTTTACTACAGTTTACCAGTATATACCAGTGTTTACTACAGTTTACCAGTATATACCAGTGTTTACTACAGTTTACCAGTGTGTACCAGTGTTTACTACAGTTTACCAGTGTGTACCAGTGTTTACTACAGTTTACCAGTGTGTACCAGTCTTTACTACAGTTTACCAGCGTGTACCAGTCTTTACTACAGTTTACCAGTGTGTACCAGTCTTTACTACAGTTTACCGGTGTGTACCAGTCTTTACTACAGTTTACCAGTGTGTACCAGTCTTTACTACAGTTTACCGGTGTGTACCAGTGTTTACTACAGTTTACCAGCGTGTACCAGTCTTTACTACAGTTTACCAGTATATACCAGTGTTTACTACAGTTTACCAGTATATACCAGTGTTTACTACAGTTTACCAGTATATACCAGTGTTTACTACAGTTTACCAGTATATACCAGTGTTTACTACAGTTTACCAGTATATACCAGTGTTTACTACAGTTTACCAGTATATACCAGTGTTTACTACAGTTTACCAGTGTGTACCAGTCTTTACTACAGTTTACCAGCGTGTACCAGTGTTTACTACAGTTTACCAGTGTGTACCAGTGTTTACTACAGTTTACCAGTGTGTACCAGTGTTTACTACAGTTCACCGGTGTGTACCAGTGTTTACTGCAGTTTACCGGTATGTACCAGTGTCTACTACAGTTTACCAGCGTGTACCAGTGTTTACTACAGTTTACCAGTGTGTACCAGTATTTACTACAGTTTACCAGCGTGTACCAGTCTTTACTACAGTTCACCAGCGTGTACCAGTGTTTACTACAGTTTACCAGTGTGTACCAGTCTTTACTACAGTTTACCAGTTTGTACCAGTGTCTACTACAGTTTACCAGTATATACCAGTGTTTACTGCAGTTTACCAGTGTGTACCAGTGTTTACTACAGTTTACCAATGTGTACCAGTCTTTACTACAGTTTACCGGTGTGTACCAGTCTTTACTACAGTTTACCAGCGTGTACCAGTGTTTACTACAGTTTACCAGTATATACCAGTGTTTACTACAGTTTACCAGTGTGTACCAGTCTTTACTACAGTTTACCAGTGTGTACCAGTGTTTACTACAGTTTACCAGCGTGTACCAGTGTCTACTACAGTTTACCAGCGTGTACCAGTGTTTACTACAGTTTACCAGCGTGTACCAGTGTTTACTACAGTTTACCAGCGTGTACCAGTGTTTACTACAGTTTACCAGTATGTACCAGTGTCTACTACAGTTTACCAGCGTGTACCAGTGTTTACTACAGTTTACCAGCGTGTACCAGTGTTTACTACAGTTTACCAGTGTATACCAGTGTTTACTGCAGTTTACCAGTGTGTATCAGTGTTTACTACAGTTAACCAGTGTGTACCAGTGTTTACTGGAGTTTACTAGCGTGTACCAGTGTTTACTACAGTTTACCAGTGTATACCAGTGTTTACTGCAGTTTACCAGTGTGTATCAGTGTTTACTACAGTTTACCAGTGTGTACCAGTCTTTACTACAGTTTACCAGCGTGTACCAGTCTTTACTACAGTTTACCAGTGTGTACCAGTCTTTACTACAGTTTACCAGCGTGTACCAGTGTTTACTACAGTTTACCAGTGTGTACCAGTCTTTACAACAGTTTACCAGTGTGTACCAGTGTTTACTACAGTTTACCAGTGTGTACCAGTGTTTACTACAGTTTACCAGTGTGTACCAGTGTTTACTACAGTTTACCAGCGTGTACCAGTGTTTACTACAGTTTACCAGTGTGTACCAGTCTTTACTACAGTTTACCAGCGTGTACCAGTGTTTACTACAGTTTACCAGTATATACCAGTGTTTACTACAGTTTACCAGCGTGTACCAGTGTTTACTACAGTTTACCAGTGTATACCAGTATTTACTGCAGTTTACCAGTGTGTATCAGTGTTTACTACAGTTTACCAGTGTGTACCAGTGTTTACTGCAGTTTACCAGCGTGTACCAGTGTTTACTACAGTTTACCAGTGTATACCAGTGTTTACTGCAGTTTACCAGTGTGTACCAGTCTTTACTACAGTTTACCAGTGTATACCAGTGTTTACTACAGTTTACCAGTGTGTACCAGTGTTTACTACAGTTTACCAGTGTATACCAGTGTTTACTACAGTTTACCAGCGTGTACCAGTGTTTACTACAGTTTACCAGCGTGTACCAGTGTTTACTACAGTTTACCAGTGTATACCAGTGTTTACTACAGTTTACCAGTGTGTACCAGTGTTTACTACAGTTTACCAGTGTGTACCAGTCTTTACTACAGTTTACCAGCGTGTACCAGTGTTTACTACAGTTTACCAGCGTGTACCAGTGTTTACTACAGTTTACCAGTATATACCAGTGTTTACTACAGTTTACCAGTGTGTACCAGTCTTTACTACAGTTTACCAGTGTGTACCAGTCTTTACTACAGTTTACCAGCGTGTACCAGTGTTTACTACAGTTTACCAGTATATACCAGTGTTTACTACAGTTTACCAGTGTGTACCAGTCTTTACTACAGTTTACCAGCGTGTACCAGTCTTTACTACAGTTTACCTGTATATACCAGTGTTTACTACAGTTTACCAGTGTGTACCAGTCTTTACTACAGTTTACCAGCGTGTACCAGTGTTTACTACAGTTTACCAGTGTGTACCAGTGTTTACTACAGTTTACCAGTGTGTACCAGTGTTTACTACAGTTCACCAGCGTGTACCAGTGTTTACTGCAGTTTACCAGTGTGTATCAGTGTTTACTACAGTTTACCAGTGTGTACCAGTCTTTACTACAGTTTACCAGCGTGTACCAGTGTTTACTACAGTTTACCAGCGTGTACCAGTGTTTACTACAGTTTACCAGTGTGTACCAGTCTTTACTACAGTTTACCAGCGTGTACCAGTGTTTACTACAGTTTACCAGCGTGTACCAGTGTTTACTACAGTTTACCAGTATATACCAGTGTTTACTACAGTTTACCAGTGTGTACCAGTCTTTACTACAGTTTACCAGTGTGTACCAGTCTTTACTACAGTTTACCAGCGTGTACCAGTGTTTACTACAGTTTACCAGTATATACCAGTGTTTACTACAGTTTACCAGTGTGTACCAGTCTTTACTACAGTTTACCAGCGTGTACCAGTCTTTACTACAGTTTACCAGTATATACCAGTGTTTACTACAGTTTACCAGTGTGTACCAGTCTTTACTACAGTTTACCAGCGTGTACCAGTGTTTACTACAGTTTACCAGTGTGTACCAGTGTTTACTACAGTTTACCAGTGTGTACCAGTGTTTACTACAGTTTACCAGCGTGTACCAGTGTTTACTGCAGTTTACCAGTGTGTATCAGTGTTTACTACAGTTTACCAGTGTGTACCAGTCTTTACTACAGTTTACCAGCGTGTACCAGTGTTTACTACAGTTTACCAGCGTGTACCAGTGTTTACTACAGTTTACCAGCGTGTACCAGTGTTTACTACAGTTTACCAGTGTATACCAGTGTTTACTGCAGTTTACCAGTGTGTATCAGTGTTTACTACAGTTTACCAGTGTGTACCAGTGTTTACTGCAGTTTACCAGCGTGTACCAGTGTTTACTACAGTTTACCAGTGTATACCAGTGTTTACTGCAGTTTACCAGTGTGTATCAGTCTTTACTACAGTTTACCAGTGTGTACCAGTCTTTACTACAGTTTACCGGTGTGTACCAGTGTTTACTTCAGTTTACCAGTGTGTACCAGTCTTTACTACAGTTTACCGGTGTGTACCAGTGTTTACTACAGTTTACCTGCGTGTACCAGTGTTTACTGCAGTTTACCAGTATATACCAGTGTTTACTACAGTTTACCAGTGTGTACCAGTCTTTACTACAGTTTACCAGCGTGTACCAGTGTTTACTACAGTTTACCAGTGTGTACCAGTGTTTACTACAGTTTACCAGTGTGTACCAGTGTTTACTACAGTTTACCAGCGTGTACCAGTCTTTACTACAGTTTACCAGTGTGTACCAGTCTTTACTACAGTTTACCGGTGTGTACCAGTCTTTACTACAGTTTACCAGTGTGTACCAGTCTTTACTACAGTTTACCAGTGTGTACCAGTGTTTACTACAGTTTACCAGCGTGTACCAGTCTTTACTACAGTTTACCAGTATATACCAGTGTTTACTACAGTTTACCAGTATATACCATTGTTTACTACAGTTTACCAGTATATACCAGTGTTTACTACAGTTTACCAGTATATACCAGTGTTTACTACAGTTTACCAGTGTGTACCAGTGTTTACTACAGTTTACCAGTGTGTACCAGTGTTTACTACAGTTTACCAGTGTGTACCAGTCTTTACTACAGTTTACCAGCGTGTACCAGTCTTTACTACAGTTTACCAGTGTGTACCAGTCTTTACTACAGTTTACCGGTGTGTACCAGTCTTTACTACAGTTTACCAGTGTGTACCAGTCTTTACTACAGTTTACCGGTGTGTACCAGTGTTTACTACAGTTTACCAGCGTGTACCAGTCTTTACTACAGTTTACCAGTATATACCAGTGTTTACTACAGTTTACCAGTATATACCAGTGTTTACTACAGTTTACCAGTATATACCAGTGTTTACTACAGTTTACCAGTATATACCAGTGTTTACTACAGTTTACCAGTATATACCAGTGTTTACTACAGTTTACCAGTATATACCAGTGTTTACTACAGTTTACCAGTGTGTACCAGTCTTTACTACAGTTTACCAGCGTGTACCAGTGTTTACTACAGTTTACCAGTGTGTACCAGTGTTTACTACAGTTTACCAGTGTGTACCAGTGTTTACTACAGTTTACCGGTGTGTACCAGTGTTTACTGCAGTTTACCGGTATGTACCAGTGTCTACTACAGTTTACCAGCGTGTACCAGTGTTTACTACAGTTTACCAGTGTGTACCAGTATTTACTACAGTTTACCAGCGTGTACCAGTCTTTACTACAGTTTACCAGCGTGTACCAGTGTTTACTACAGTTTACCAGTGTGTACCAGTCTTTACTACAGTTTACCAGTTTGTACCAGTGTCTACTACAGTTTACCAGTATATACCAGTGTTTACTGCAGTTTACCAGTGTGTACCAGTGTTTACTACAGTTTACCAGTGTGTACCAGTCTTTACTACAGTTTACCGGTGTGTACCAGTGTTTACTGCAGTTTACCAGCGTGTGCCAGTGTTTACTACAGTTTACCAGTGTCTACTACAGTTTACCAGTATATACCAGTGTTTACTACAGTTTACCAGTGTATACCAGTGTTTACTACAGTTTACCAGTGTGTATCAGTGTTTACTACAGTTTACCAGTGTGTACCAGTCTTTACTACAGTTTACCAGCGTGTACCAGTGTTTACTACAGTTTACCAGTGTGTACCAGTCTTTACTACAGTTTACCGGTGTGTACCAGTGTTTACTTCAGTTTACCAGTGTGTACCAGTCTTTACTACAGTTTACCGGTGTGTACCAGTGTTTACTACAGTTTACCAGCGTGTACCAGTGTTTACTACAGTTTACCAGTATATACCAGTGTTTACTACAGTTTACCAGCGTGTACCAGTCTTTACTACAGTTTACCAGCGTGTACCAGTGTTTACTACAGTTTACCAGTGTGTACCAGTGTTTACTACAGTTTACCAGTGTGTACCAGTCTTTACTACAGTTTACCAGCGTGTACCAGTCTTTACTACAGTTTACCAGTGTGTACCAGTGTTTACTACAGTTTACCGGTGTGTACCAGTCTTTACTACAGTTTACCAGTGTGTACCAGTCTTTACTACAGTTTACCGGTGTGTACCAGTGTTTACTACAGTTTACCAGCGTGTACCAGTCTTTACTACAGTTTACCAGTATATACCAGTGTTTACTACAGTTTACCAGTATATACCAGTGTTTACTACAGTTTACCAGTATATACCAGTGTTTACTACAGTTTACCAGTGTGTACCAGTGTTTACTACAGTTTACCAGTGTGTACCAGTCTTTACTACAGTTTACCAGCGTGTACCAGTCTTTACTACAGTTTACCAGTGTGTACCAGTCTTTACTACAGTTTACCGGTGTGTACCAGTCTTTACTACAGTTTACCAGTGTGTACCAGTCTTTACTACAGTTTACCGGTGTGTACCAGTGTTTACTACAGTTTACCAGTGTATACCAGTGTTTACTGCAGTTTACCAGTATATACCAGTGTTTACTACAGTTTACCAGTATATACCAGTGTTTACTACAGTTTACCAGTATATACCAGTGTTTACTACAGTTTACCAGTATATACCAGTGTTTACTACAGTTTACCAGTATATACCAGTGTTTACTACAGTTTACCAGTGTGTACCAGTCTTTACTACAGTTTACCAGCGTGTACCAGTGTTTACTACAGTTTACCAGTGTGTACCAGTGTTTACTACAGTTTACCAGTGTGTACCAGTGTTTACTACAGTTTACCGGTGTGTACCAGTGTTTACTGCAGTTTACCGGTATGTACCAGTGTCTACTACAGTTTACCAGCGTGTACCAGTGTTTACTACAGTTTACCAGTGTGTACCAGTATTTACTACAGTTTACCAGCGTGTACCAGTCTTTACTACAGTTTACCAGCGTGTACCAGTGTTTACTACAGTTTACCAGTGTGTACCAGTCTTTACTACAGTTTACCAGTTTGTACCAGTGTCTACTACAGTTTACCAGTATATACCAGTGTTTACTGCAGTTTACCAGTGTGTACCAGTGTTTACTACAGTTTACCAGTGTGTACCAGTCTTTACTACAGTTTACCGGTGTGTACCAGTGTTTACTGCAGTTTACCAGCGTGTACCAGTGTTTACTACAGTTCACCAGTGTCTACTACAGTTTACCAGTATATACCAGTGTTTACTACAGTTTACCAGTGTATACCAGTGTTTACTACAGTTTACCAGTGTGTACCAGTGTTTACTACAGTTTACCAGTGTGTACCAGTCTTTACTACAGTTTACCAGCGTGTACCAGTGTTTACTACAGTTTACCAGTGTGTACCAGTCTTTACTACAGTTTACCGGTGTGTACCAGTGTTTACTTCAGTTTACCAGTGTGTACCAGTCTTTACTACAGTTTACCGGTGTGTACCAGTGTTTACTACAGTTTACCAGCGTGTACCAGTGTTTACTACAGTTTACCAGTATATACCAGTGTTTACTACAGTTTACCAGTGTGTACCAGTCTTTACTACAGTTTACCAGCGTGTACCAGTCTTTACTACAGTTTACCAGTGTGTACCAGTCTTTACTACCGTTTACCAGTGTGTACCAGTCTTTACTACAGTTTACGGGTGTGTACCAGTGTTTACTACAGTTTACCAGCGTGTACCAGTCTTTACTACAGTTTACCAGTATATACCAGTGTTTACTACAGTTTACCAGTATATACCAGTGTTTACTACAGTTTACCAGTATATACCAGTGTTTACTACAGTTTACCAGTATATACCAGTGTTTACTACAGTTTACCAGTGTGTACCAGTGTTTACTACAGTTTACCAGTGTGTACCAGTCTTTACTACAGTTTACCAGCGTGTACCAGTCTTTACTACAGTTTACCAGTGTGTACCAGTCTTTACTACAGTTTACCGGTGTGTACCAGTCTTTACTACAGTTTACCAGTGTGTACCAGTCTTTACTACAGTTTACCGGTGTGTACCAGTGTTTACTACAGTTTACCAGTATATACCAGTGTTTACTACAGTTTACCAGTATATACCAGTGTTTACTACAGTTTACCAGTATATACCAGTGTTTACTACAGTTTACCAGTATATACCAGTGTTTACTACAGTTTACCAGTGTGTAC
This sequence comes from Telmatherina bonti, assembly GCF_933228915.1. Lineage (NCBI taxonomy): Eukaryota > Metazoa > Chordata > Actinopteri > Atheriniformes > Telmatherinidae > Telmatherina > Telmatherina bonti. The sequence continues at coordinate 38,483,114 of NC_136625.1, forward strand.
CAGTCTTTACTACAGTTTACCAGCATGTACCAGTGTTTACTACAGTTTACCAGTGTGTACCAGTGTTTACTACAGTTTACCAGTGTGTACCAGTGTTTACTACAGTTTACCGGTGTGTACCAGTGTTTACTGCCGTTTACCGGTATGTACCAGTGTCTACTACAGTTTACCAGCGTGTACCAGTGTTTACTACAGTTTACCAGTGTGTACCAGTATTTACTACAGTTTACCAGCGTGTACCAGTCTTTACTACAGTTTACCAGCGTGTACCAGTGTTTACTACAGTTTACCAGTGTGTACCAGTCTTTACTACAGTTTACCAGTTTGTACCAGTGTCTACTACAGTTTACCAGTATATACCAGTGTTTACTGCAGTTTACCAGTGTGTACCAGTGTTTACTACAGTTTACCAGTGTGTACCAGTCTTTACTACAGTTTACCGGTGTGTACCAGTGTTTACTGCAGTTTACCAGCGTGTACCAGTGTTTACTACACTTTACCAGTGTCTACTACAGTTTACCAGTATATACCAGTGTTTACTACAGTTTACCAGTGTGTACCAGTCTTTACTACAGTTTACCAGTGTGTACCAGTCTTTACTACGGTTTACCAGTGTATACCAGTGTTTACTGCAGTTTACCAGTGTGTATCAGTGTTTACTACAGTTTACCAGTGTGTACCAGTCTTTACTACAGTTTACCAGCGTGTACCAGTGTTTACTACAGTTTACCAGTGTGTACCAGTCTTTACTACAGTTTACCGGTGTGTACCAGTGTTTACTTCAGTTTACCAGTGTGTACCAGTCTTTACTATAGTTTACCGGTGTGTACCAGTGTTTACTACAGTTTACCAGCGTGTACCAGTGTTTACTGCAGTTTACCGGTATGTACCAGTGTCTACTACAGTTTACCAGCGTGTACCAGTGTTTACTACAGTTTACCAGTGTGTACCAGTATTTACTACAGTTTACCAGTGTGTACCAGTCTTTACTACAGTTTACCAGCGTGTACCAGTCTTTACTACAGTTTACCAGTGTGTACCAGTCTTTACTACAGTTTACCGGTGTGTACCAATGTTTACTACAGTTTACCAGTGTGTACCAGTCTTTACTACAGTTTACCAGTTTGTACCAGTGTCTACTACAGTTTACCAGTATATACCAGTGTTTACTGCAGTTTACCAGTGTGTACCAGTCTTTACTACAGTTTACCAGCGTGTACCAGTGTTTACTACAGTTTACCAGCGTGTACCAGTGTTTACTACAGTTTACCAGCGTGTACCAGTGTTTACTACAGTTTACCAGTGTATACCAGTGTTTACTGCAGTTTACCAGTGTGTATCAGTGTTTACTGCAGTTTACCAGTGTGTACCAGTGTTTACTGCAGTTTACCAGCGTGTACCAGTGTTTACTACAGTTTACCAGTGTATACCAGTGTTTACTGCAGTTTACCAGTGTGTACCAGTCTTTACTACAGTTTACCAGTGTATACCAGTGTTTACTACAGTTTACCAGTGTGTACCAGTCTTTACTACAGTTTACCGGTGTGTACCAGTGTTTACTTCAGTTTACCAGTGTGTACCAGTCTTTACTTCAGTTTACCAGTGTGTACCAGTCTTTACTACAGTTTACCGGTGTGTACCAGTGTTTACTACAGTTTACCAGTATATACCAGTGTTTACTACAGTTTACCAGTGTGTACCAGTCTTTACTACAGTTTACCAGCGTGTACCAGTGTTTACTACAGTTTACCAGTGTGTACCAGTGTTTACTACAGTTTACCAGTGTGTACCAGTCTTTACTACAGTTTACCAGCGTGTACCAGACTTTACTACAGTTTACCAGTGTGTACCAGTCTTTACTACAGTTTACCGGTGTGTACCAGTCTTTACTACAGTTTACCAGTGTGTACCAGTCTTTACTACAGTTTACCGGTGTGTACCAGTGTTTACTACAGTTTACCAGCGTGTACCAGTCTTTACTACAGTTTACCAGTATATACCAGTGTTTACTACAGTTTACCAGTATATACCAGTGTTTACTACAGTTTACCAGTATATACCAGTGTTTACTACAGTTTACCAGTATATACCAGTGTTTACTACAGTTTACCAGTATATACCAGTGTTTACTACAGTTTACCAGTATATACCAGTGTTTACTACAGTTTACCAGTGTGTTCCAGTCTTTACTACAGTTTACCAGTGTGTACCAGTCTTTACTACAGTTTACCGGTGTGTACCAGTGTTTACTACAGTTTACCAGTGTGTACCAGTCTTTACTACAGTTTACCGGTGTGTACCAGTGTTTACTACAGTTTACCAGCGTGTACCAGTCTTTACTACAGTTTACCAGCGTGTACCAGTGTTTACTACAGTTTACCAGTGTGTACCAGTCTTTACTACAGTTTACCAGTTTGTACCAGTGTCTACTACAGTTTACCAGTATATACCAGTGTTTACTGCAGTTTACCAGTGTGTACCAGTGTTTACTACAGTTTACCAGTGTGTACCAGTCTTTACTACAGTTTACCGGTGTGTACCAGTGTTTACTACAGTTTACCAGCGTGTACCAGTGTTTACTACAGTTTACCAGTGTATACCAGTGTTTACTGCAGTTTACCAGTGTGTACCAGTGTTTACTACAGTTTACCAGTGTGTACCAGTGTTTACTGCAGTTTACCAGCGTGTACCAGTGTTTACTACAGTTTACCAGTGTATACCAGTGTTTACTGCAGTTTACCAGTGTGTATCAGTGTTTACTACAGTTTACCAGTGTGTACCAGTGTTTACTGCAGTTTACCAGCGTGTACCAGTGTTTACTACAGTTTACCAGTGTATACCAGTGTTTACTGCAGTTTACCAGTGTGTACCAGTCTTTACTACAGTTTACCAGTGTATACCAGTGTTTACTACAGTTTACCAGTGTGTACCAGTCTTTACTACAGTTTACCAGTGTATACCAGTGTTTACTACAGTTTACCAGCGTGTACCAGTGTTTACTACAGTTTACCAGCGTGTACCAGTGTTTACTACAGTTTACCAGTGTATACCAGTGTTTACTACAGTTTACCAGTGTGTACCAGTCTTTACTACAGTTTACCAGTGTGTACCAGTCTTTACTACAGTTTACCAGCGTGTACCAGTGTTTACTACAGTTTACCAGTATATACCAGTGTTTACTACAGTTTACCAGTGTGTACCAGTCTTTACTACAGTTTACCAGCGTGTACCAGTGTTTACTACAGTTTACCAGTGTGTACCAGTGTTTACTACAGTTTACCAGTGTGTACCAGTGTTTACTACAGTTTACCAGCGTGTACCAGTGTTTACTGCAGTTTACCAGTGTGTATCAGTGTTTACTACAGTTTACCGGTGTGTACCAGTCTTTACTACAGTTTACCAGCGTGTACCAGTGTTTACTACAGTTTACCAGCGTGTACCAGTGTTTACTACAGTTTACCAGCGTGTACCAGTGTTTACTACAGTTTACCAGTGTATACCAGTGTTTACTGCAGTTTACCAGTGTGTATCAGTGTTTACTACAGTTTACCAGTGTGTACCAGTGTTTACTGCAGTTTACCAGCGTGTACCAGTGTTTACTACAGTTTACCAGTGTATACCAGTGTTTACTGCAGTTTACCAGTGTGTATCAGTGTTTACTACAGTTTACCAGTGTGTACCAGTCTTTACTACAGTTTACCAGCGTGTACCAGTGTTTACTGCAGTTTACCAGTGTGTACCAGTCTTTACTACAGTTTACCGGTGTGTACCAGTGTTTACTTCAGTTTACCAGTGTGTACCAGTGTTTACTACAGTTTACCGGTGTGTACCAGTGTTTACTACAGTTTACCAGCGTGTACCAGTGTTTACTACAGTTTACCAGTATATACCAGTGTTTACTACAGTTTACCAGTGTGTACCAGTCTTTACTACAGTTTACCAGCGTGTACCAGTGTTTACTACAGTTTACCAGTGTGTACCAGTGTTTACTACAGATAACCAGTGTGTACCAGTCTTTACTACAGTTTACCAGCGTGTACCAGTCTTTACTACAGTTTACCAGTGTGTACCAGTCTTTACTACAGTTTACCGGTGTGTACCAGTCTTTACTACAGTTTACCAGTGTGTACCAGTCTTTACTACAGTTTACCGGTGTGTACCAGTGTTTACTACAGTTTACCAGCGTGTACCAGTCTTTACTACAGTTTACCAGTATATACCAGTGTTTACTACAGTTTACCAGTATATACCAGTGTTTACTACAGTTTACCAGTATATACCAGTGTTTACTACAGTTTACCAGTATATACCAGTGTTTACTACAGTTTACCAGTGTGTACCAGTGTTTACTACAGTTTACCAGTGTGTACCAGTGTTTACTACAGTTTACCAGTGTGTACCAGTCTTTACTACAGTTTACCAGCGTGTACCAGTCTTTACTACAGTTTACCAGTGTGTACCAGTCTTTACTACAGTTTACCGGTGTGTACCAGTCTTTACTACAGTTTACCAGTGTGTACCAGTCTTTACTACAGTTTACCGGTGTGTACCAGTGTTTACTACAGTTTACCAGCGTGTACCAGTCTTTACTACAGTTTACCAGTATATACCAGTGTTTACTACAGTTTACCAGTATATACCAGTGTTTACTACAGTTTACCAGTATATACCAGTGTTTACTACAGTTTACCAGTATATCCCAGTGTTTACTACAGTTTACCAGTATATACCAGTGTTTACTACAGTTCACCAGTATATACCAGTGTTTACTACAGTTTACCAGTATATACCAGTGTTTACTACAGTTTACCAGTGTGTACCAGTCTTTACTACAGTTTACCAGCGTGTACCAGTGTTTACTACAGTTTACCAGTGTGTACCAGTGTTTACTACAGTTTACCAGTGTGTACCAGTGTTTACTACAGTTTACCGGTGTGTACCAGTGTTTACTGCAGTTTACCGGTATGTACCAGTGTCTACTACAGTTTACCAGCGTGTACCAGTGTTTACTACAGTTTACCAGTGTGTACCAGTATTTACTACAGTTTACCAGCGTGTACCAGTCTTTACTACAGTTTACCAGCGTGTACCAGTGTTTACTACAGTTTACCAGTGTGTACCAGTCTTTACTACAGTTTACCAGTTAGTACCAGTATCTACTACAGTTTACCAGTATATACCAGTGTTTACTGCAGTTTACCAGTGTGTACCAGTGTTTACTACAGTTTACCAGTGTGTACCAGTCTTTACTACAGTTTACCGGTGTGTACCAGTGTTTACTGCAGTTTACCAGCGTGTACCAGTGTTTACTACAGTTTACCAGTGTCTACTACAGTTTACCAGTATATACCAGTGTTTACTACAGTTTACCAGTGTATACCAGTGTTTACTACAGTTTTCCAGTGTGTATCAGTGTTTACTACAGTTTACCAGTGTGTACCAGTCTTTACTACAGTTTACCAGCGTGTACCAGTGTTTACTACAGTTTACCAGTGTGTACCAGTCTTTACTACAGTTTACCGGTGTGTACCAGTGTTTACTTCAGTTTACCAGTGTGTACCAGTCTTTACTACAGTTTACCGGTGTGTACCAGTGTTTACTACAGTTTACCGGTGTGTACCAGTGTTTACTACAGTTTACCGGTGTGTACCAGTGTTTACTTCAGTTTACCAGTGTGTACCAGTCTTTACTACAGTTTACCGGTGTGTACCAGTGTTTACTACAGTTTACCGGTGTGTACCAGTGTTTACTACAGTTTACCGGTGTGTACCAGTGTTTACTACAGTTTACCGGTGTGTACCAGTGTTTACTACAGTTTACCGGTGTGTACCAGTGTTTACTACAGTTTACCGGTGTGTACCAGTGTTTACTACAGTTTACCGATGTGTACCAGTCTTTACTACAGTTTACCAGTGTGTACCAGTCTTTACTACAGTTTACCAGTGTGTACCAGTGTTTACTACAGTTTACCGGTGTGTACCAGTCTTTACTACAGTTTACCAGCGTGTACCAGTGTTTACTACAGTTTACCAGTGTGTACCAGTGTTTACTACAGTTTACCAGTGTGTACCAGTGTTTACTACAGTTTACCAGCGTGTACCAGTCTTTACTACAGTTTACCAGTGTGTACCAGTCTTTACTACAGTTTACCGGTGTGTACCAGTCTTTACTACAGTTTACCAGTGTGTACCAGTCTTTACTACAGTTTACCGGTGTGTACCAGTGTTTACTACAGTTTACCAGCGTGTACCAGTCTTTACTACAGTTTACCAGTATATACCAGTGTTTACTACAGTTTACCAGTATATACCATTGTTTACTACAGTTTACCAGTATATACCAGTGTTTACTACAGTTTACCAGTATATACCAGTGTTTACTACAGTTTACCAGTGTGTACCAGTGTTTACTACAGTTTACCAGTGTGTACCAGTGTTTACTACAGTTTACCAGTGTGTACCAGTCTTTACTACAGTTTACCAGCGTGTACCAGTCTTTACTACAGTTTACCAGTGTGTACCAGTCTTTACTACAGTTTACCGGTGTGTACCAGTCTTTACTACAGTTTACCAGTGTGTACCAGTCTTTACTACAGTTTACCGGTGTGTACCAGTGTTTACTACAGTTTACCAGCGTGTACCAGTCTTTACTACAGTTTACCAGTATATACAAGTGTTTACTACAGTTTACCAGTATATACCAGTGTTTACTACAGTTTACCAGTATATACCAGTGTTTACTACAGTTTACCAGTATATACCAGTGTTTACTACAGTTTACCAGTGTGTACCAGTGTTTACTACAGTTTACCAGTGTGTACCAGTGTTTACTACAGTTTACCAGTGTGTACCAGTCTTTACTACAGTTTACCAGCGTGTACCAGTCTTTACTACAGTTTACCAGTGTGTACCAGTCTTTACTACAGTTTACCGGTGTGTACCAGTCTTTACTACAGTTTACCAGTGTGTACCAGTCTTTACTACAGTTTACCGGTGTGTACCAGTGTTTACTACAGTTTACCAGCGTGTACCAGTCTTTACTACAGTTTACCAGTATATACCAGTGTTTACTACAGTTTACCAGTATATACCAGTGTTTACTACAGTTTACCAGTATATACCAGTGTTTACTACAGTTTACCAGTATATACCAGTGTTTACTACAGTTTACCAGTATATACCAGTGTTTACTACAGTTTACCAGTATATACCAGTGTTTACTACAGTTTACCAGTGTGTACCAGTCTTTACTACAGTTTACCACCGTGTACCAGTGTTTACTACAGTTTACCAGTGTGTACCAGTGTTTACTACAGTTTACCGGTGTGTACCAGTGTTTACTGCAGTTTACCGGTATGTACCAGTGTCTACTACAGTTTACCAGCGTGTACCAGTGTTTACTACAGTTTACCAGTGTGTACCAGTATTTACTACAGTTTACCAGCGTGTACCAGTCTTTACTACAGTTTACCAGCGTGTACCAGTGTTTACTACAGTTTACCAGTGTGTACCAGTCTTTACTACAGTTTACCAGTTTGTACCAGTGTCTACTACAGTTTACCAGTATATACCAGTGTTTACTGCAGTTTACCAGTGTGTACCAGTGTTTACTACAGTTTACCAGTGTGTACCAGTCTTTACTACAGTTTACCGGTGTGTACCAGTGTTTACTGCAGTTTACCAGCGTGTGCCAGTGTTTACTACAGTTTACCAGTGTCTACTACAGTTTACCAGTATATACCAGTGTTTACTACAGTTTACCAGTGTGTACCAGTCTTTACTACAGTTTACCGGTGTGTACCAGTGTTTACTGCAGTTTACCAGCGTGTACCAGTGTTTACTACAGTTTACCAGTGTCTACTACAGTTTACCAGTATATACCAGTGTTTACTACAGTTTACCAGTGTATACCAGTGTTTACTACAGTTTTCCAGTGTGTGTCAGTGTTTACTACAGTTTACCAGTGTGTACCAGTCTTTACTACAGTTTACCAGCGTGTACCAGTGTTTACTACAGTTTACCAGTGTGTACCAGTCTTTACTACAGTTTACCGGTGTGTACCAGTGTTTACTTCAGTTTACCAGTGTGTACCAGTCTTTACTACAGTTTACCGGTGTGTACCAGTGTTTACTACAGTTTACCAGCGTGTACCAGTGTTTACTACAGTTTACCAGTATATACCAGTGTTTACTACAGTTTACCAGTGTGTACCAGTCTTTACTACAGTTTACCGGTGTGTACCAGTGTTTACTACAGTTTACCGGTGTGTACCAGTGTCTACTACAGTTTACCGGTGTGTACCAGTGTTTACTACAGTTTACCGGTGTGTACCAGTGTTTACTACAGTTTACCGGTGTGTACCAGTGTTTACTACAGTTTACCGGTGTGTACCAGTGTTTACTACAGTTTACCGGTGTGTACCAGTGTTTACTACAGTTTACCGATGTGTACCAGTCTTTACTACAGTTTACAAGTGTGTACCAGTCTTTACTACAGTTTACCAGTGTGTACCAGTGTTTACTACAGTTTACCGGTGTGTACCAGTCTTTACTACAGTTTACCAGCGTGTACCAGTGTTTACTACAGTTTACCAGTGTGTACCAGTGTTTACTACAGTTTACCAGTGTGTACCAGTGTTTACTACAGTTTACCAGCGTGTACCAGTCTTTACTACAGTTTACCAGTGTGTACCAGTCTTTACTACAGTTTACCGGTGTGTACCAGTCTTTACTACAGTTTACCAGTGTGTACCAGTCTTTACTACAGTTTACCGGTGTGTACCAGTGTTTACTACAGTTTACCAGCGTGTACCAGTCTTTACTACAGTTTACCAGTATATACCAGTGTTTACTACAGTTTACCAGTATATACCATTGTTTACTACAGTTTACCAGTATATACCAGTGTTTACTACAGTTTACCAGTATATACCAGTGTTTACTACAGTTTACCAGTGTGTACCAGTGTTTACTACAGTTTACCAGTGTGTACCAGTGTTTACTACAGTTTACCAGTGTGTACCAGTCTTTACTACAGTTTACCAGCGTGTACCAGTCTTTACTACAGTTTACCAGTGTGTACCAGTCTTTACTACAGTTTACCGGTGTGTACCAGTCTTTACTACAGTTTACCAGTGTGTACCAGTCTTTACTACAGTTTACCGGTGTGTACCAGTGTTTACTACAGTTTACCAGCGTGTACCAGTCTTTACTACAGTTTACCAGTATATACCAGTGTTTACTACAGTTTACCAGTATATACCAGTGTTTACTACAGTTTACCAGTATATACCAGTGTTTACTACAGTTTACCAGTATATACCAGTGTTTACTACAGTTTACCAGTATATACCAGTGTTTACTACAGTTTACCAGTATATACCAGTGTTTACTACAGTTTACCAGTGTGTACCAGTCTTTACTACAGTTTACCAGCGTGTACCAGTGTTTACTACAGTTTACCAGTGTGTACCAGTGTTTACTACAGTTTACCAGTGTGTACCAGTGTTTACTACAGTTTACCGGTGTGTACCAGTGTTTACTGCAGTTTACCGGTATGTACCAGTGTCTACTACAGTTTACCAGCGTGTACCAGTGTTTACTACAGTTTACCAGTGTGTACCAGTATTTACTACAGTTTACCAGCGTGTACCAGTCTTTACTACAGTTTACCAGCGTGTACCAGTGTTTACTACAGTTTACCAGTGTGTACCAGTCTTTACTACAGTTTACCAGTTTGTACCAGTGTCTACTACAGTTTACCAGTATATACCAGTGTTTACTGCAGTTTACCAGTGTGTACCAGTGTTTACTACAGTTTACCAGTGTGTACCAGTCTTTACTACAGTTTACCGGTGTGTACCAGTGTTTACTGCAGTTTACCAGCGTGTGCCAGTGTTTACTACAGTTTACCAGTGTCTACTACAGTTTACCAGTATATACCAGTGTTTACTACAGTTTACCAGTGTATACCAGTGTTTACTACAGTTTACTAGTGTGTATCAGTGTTTACTACAGTTTACCAGTGTGTACCAGTCTTTACTACAGTTTACCAGCGTGTACCAGTGTTTACTACAGTTTACCAGTGTGTACCAGTCTTTACTACAGTTTACCGGTGTGTACCAGTGTTTACTTCAGTTTACCAGTGTGTACCAGTCTTTACTACAGTTTACCGGTGTGTACCAGTGTTTACTACAGTTTACCAGCGTGTACCAGTGTTTACTACAGTTTACCAGTATATACCAGTGTTTACTACAGTTTACCAGTGTGTACCAGTTTTTACTACAGTTTACCAGCGTGTACCAGTGTTTACTACAGTTTACCAGTGTGTACCAGTGTTTACTACAGTTTACCAGTGTGTACCAGTCTTTACTACAGTTTACCAGCGTGTACCAGTCTTTACTACAGTTTACCAGTGTGTACCAGTCTTTACTACAGTTTACCGGTGTGTACCAGTCTTTACTACAGTTTACCAGTGTGTACCAGTCTTTACTACAGTTTACCGGTGTGTACCAGTGTTTACTACAGTTTACCAGCGTGTACCAGTCTTTACTACAGTTTACCAGTATATACCAGTGTTTACTACAGTTTACCAGTATATACCAGTGTTTACTACAGTTTACCAGTATATACCAGTGTTTACTACAGTTTACCAGTATATACCAGTGTTTACTACAGTTTACCAGTGTGTACCAGTGTTTACTACAGTTTACCAGTGTGTACCAGTCTTTACTACAGTTTACCAGCGTGTACCAGTCTTTACTACAGTTTACCAGTGTGTACCAGTCTTTACTACAGTTTACCGGTGTGTACCAGTCTTTACTACAGTTTACCAGTGTGTACCAGTCTTTACTACAGTTTACCGGTGTGTACCAGTGTTTACTACAGTTTACCAGCGTGTACCAGTCTTTACTACAGTTTACCAGTATATACCAGTGTTTACTACAGTTTACCAGTATATACCAGTGTTTACTACAGTTTACCAGTGTATACCAGTGTTTACTACAGTTTACCAGTGTGTATCAGTGTTTACTACAGTTTACCAGTGTGTACCAGTCTTTACTACAGTTTACCAGCGTGTACCAGTGTTTACTACAGTTTACCAGTGTGTACCAGTCTTTACTACAGTTTACCGGTGTGTACCAGTGTTTACTTCAGTTTTCCAGTGTGTACCAGTCTTTACTACAGTTTACCGGTGTGTACCAGTGTTTACTACAGTTTACCAGCGTGTACCAGTGTTTACTACAGTTTACCAGCGTGTACCAGTCTTTACTACAGTTTACCAGTATATACCAGTGTTTACTACAGTTTACCAGTATATACCAGTGTTTACTACAGTTTACCAGTATATACCAGTGTTTACTACAGTTTACCAGTATATCCCAGTGTTTACTACAGTTTACCAGTATATACCAGTGTTTACTACAGTTCACCAGTATATACCAGTGTTTACTACAGTTTACCAGTATATACCAGTGTTTACTACAGTTTACCAGTGTGTACCAGTCTTTACTACAGTTTACCAGCGTGTACCAGTGTTTACTACAGTTTACCAGTGTGTACCAGTGTTTACTACAGTTTACCAGTGTGTACCAGTGTTTACTACAGTTTACCGGTGTGTACCAGTGTTTACTGCAGTTTACCGGTATGTACCAGTGTCTACTACAGTTTACCAGCGTGTACCAGTGTTTACTACAGTTTACCAGTGTGTACCAGTATTTACTACAGTTTACCAGCGTGTACCAGTGTTTACTACAGTTTACCAGTGTGTACCAGTGTTTACTACAGTTTACCAGTGTGTACCAGTCTTTACTACAGTTTACCAGTTAGTACCAGTGTCTACTACAGTTTACCAGTATATACCAGTGTTTACTGCAGTTTACCAGTGTGTACCAGTGTTTACTACAGTTTACCAGTGTGTACCAGTCTTTACTACAGTTTACCGGTGTGTACCAGTGTTTACTGCAGTTTACCAGCGTGTACCAGTCTTTACTACAGTTTACCAGTGTCTACTACAGTTTACCAGTATATACCAGTGTTTACTACAGTTTACCAGTGTATACCAGTGTTTACTACAGTTTTCCAGTGTGTATCAGTGTTTACTACAGTTTACCAGTGTGTACCAGTCTTTACTACAGTTTACCAGCGTGTACCAGTGTTTACTACAGTTTACCAGTGTGTACCAGTCTTTACTACAGTTTACCGGTGTGTACCAGTGTTTACTTCAGTTTACCAGTGTGTACCAGTCTTTACTACAGTTTACCGGTGTGTACCAGTGTTTACTACAGTTTACCAGCGTGTACCAGTGTTTACTACAGTTTACCAGTATATACCAGTGTTTACTACAGTTTACCAGTGTGTACCAGTCTTTACTACAGTTTACCAGCGTGTACCAGTGTTTACTACAGTTTACCGGTGTGTACCAGTCTTTACTACAGTTTACCAGCGTGTACCAGTGTTTACTACAGTTTACCGGTGTGTACCAGTGTCTACTACAGTTTACCGGTGTGTACCAGTGTTTACTACAGTTTACCGGTGTGTACCAGTGTTTACTACAGTTTACCGGTGTGTACCAGTGTTTACTACAGTTTACCGGTGTGTACCAGTGTTTACTACAGTTTACCGGTGTGTACCAGTGTTTACTACAGTTTACCGGTGTGTACCAGTGTTTACTACAGTTTACCGATGTGTACCAGTCTTTACTACAGTTTACCAGTGTGTACCAGTCTTTACTACAGTTTACCAGTGTGTACCAGTGTTTACTACAGTTTACCGGTGTGTACCAGTCTTTACTACAGTTTACCAGCGTGTACCAGTGTTTACTACAGTTTACCAGTGTGTACCAGTGTTTACTACAGTTTACCAGTGTGTACCAGTGTTTACTACAGTTTACCAGCGTGTACCAGTCTTTACTACAGTTTACCAGTGTGTACCAGTCTTTACTACAGTTTACCGGTGTGTACCAGTCTTTACTACAGTTTACCAGTGTGTACCAGTCTTTACTACAGTTTACCGGTGTGTACCAGTGTTTACTACAGTTTACCAGCGTGTACCAGTCTTTACTACAGTTTACCAGCGTGTACCAGTCTTTACTACAGTTTACCAGTATATACCATTGTTTACTACAGTTTACCAGTATATACCAGTGTTTACTACAGTTTACCAGTATATACCAGTGTTTACTACAGTTTACCAGTGTGTACCAGTGTTTACTACAGTTTACCAGTGTGTACCAGTGTTTACTACAGTTTACCAGTGTGTACCAGTCTTTACTACAGTTTACCAGCGTGTACCAGTCTTTACTACAGTTTACCAGTGTGTACCAGTCTTTACTACAGTTTACCGGTGTGTACCAGTCTTTACTACAGTTTACCAGTGTGTACCAGTCTTTACTACAGTTTACCGGTGTGTACCAGTGTTTACTACAGTTTACCGGCGTGTACCAGTCTTTACTACAGTTTACCAGTATATACCAGTGTTTACTACAGTTTACCAGTATATACCAGTGTTTACTACAGTTTACCAGTATATACCAGTGTTTACTACAGTTTACCAGTATATACCAGTGTTTACTACAGTTTACCAGTATATACCAGTGTTTACTACAGTTTACCAGTATATACCAGTGTTTACTACAGTTTACCAGTGTGTACCAGTCTTTACTACAGTTTACCAGCGTGTACCAGTGTTTACTACAGTTTACCAGTGTGTACCAGTGTTTACTACAGTTTACCAGTGTGTACCAGTGTTTACTACAGTTTACCGGTGTGTACCAGTGTTTACTGCAGTTTACCGGTATGTACCAGTGTCTACTACAGTTTACCAGCGTGTACCAGTGTTTACTACAGTTTACCAGTGTGTACCAGTATTTACTACAGTTTACCAGCGTGTACCAGTCTTTACTACAGTTTACCAGCGTGTACCAGTGTTTACTACAGTTTACCAGTGTGTACCAGTCTTTACTACAGTTTACCAGTTTGTACCAGTGTCTACTACAGTTTACCAGTATATACCAGTGTTTACTGCAGTTTACCAGTGTGTACCAGTGTTTACTGCAGTTTACCAGTGTGTACCAGTCTTTACTACAGTTTACCGGTGTGTACCAGTGTTTACTGCAGTTTACCAGCGTGTGCCAGTGTTTACTACAGTTTACCAGTGTCTACTACAGTTTACCAGTATATACCAGTGTTTACTACAGTTTACCAGTGTATACCAGTGTTTACTACAGTTTACCAGTGTGTATCAGTGTTTACTACAGTTTACCAGTGTGTACCAGTCTTTACTACAGTTTACCAGCGTGTACCAGTGTTTACTACAGTTTACCAGTGTGTACCAGTCTTTACTACAGTTTACCGGTGTGTACCAGTGTTTACTTCAGTTTACCAGTGTGTACCAGTCTTTACTACAGTTTACCGGTGTGTACCAGTGTTTACTACAGTTTACCAGCGTGTACCAGTGTTTACTACAGTTTACCAGTATATACCAGTGTTTACTACAGTTTACCAGTGTGTACCAGTTTTTACTACAGTTTACCAGCGTGTACCAGTGTTTACTACAGTTTACCAGTGTGTACCAGTGTTTACTACAGTTTACCAGTGTGTACCAGTCTTTACTACAGTTTACCAGCGTGTACCAGTCTTTACTACAGTTTACCAGTGTGTACCAGTCTTTACTACAGTTTACCGGTGTGTACCAGTCTTTACTACAGTTTACCAGTGTGTACCAGTCTTTACTACAGTTTACCGGTGTGTACCAGTGTTTACTACAGTTTACCAGCGTGTACCAGTCTTTACTACAGTTTACCAGTATATACCAGTGTTTACTACAGTTTACCAGTATATACCAGTGTTTACTACAGTTTACCAGTATATACCAGTGTTTACTACAGTTTACCAGTATATACCAGTGTTTACTACAGTTTACCAGTGTGTACCAGTGTTTACTACAGTTTACCAGTGTGTACCAGTCTTTACTACAGTTTACCAGCGTGTACCAGTCTTTACTACAATTTACCAGTGTGTACCAGTCTTTACTACAGTTTACCGGTGTGTACCAGTCTTTACTACAGTTTACCAGTGTGTACCAGTCTTTACTACAGTTTACCGGTGTGTACCAGTGTTTACTACAGTTTACCAGCGTGTACCAGTCTTTACTACAGTTTACCAGTATATACCAGTGTTTACTACAGTTTACCAGTATATACCAGTGTTTACTACAGTTTACCAGTGTATACCAGTGTTTACTACAGTTTACCAGTGTGTATCAGTGTTTACTACAGTTTACCAGTGTGTACCAGTCTTTACTACAGTTTACCAGCGTGTACCAGTGTTTACTACAGTTTACCAGTGTGTACCAGTCTTTACTACAGTTTACCGGTGTGTACCAGTGTTTACTTCAGTTTTCCAGTGTGTACCAGTCTTTACTACAGTTTACCGGTGTGTACCAGTGTTTACTACAGTTTACCAGCGTGTACCAGTGTTTACTACAGTTTACCAGTATATACCAGTGTTTACTACAGTTTACCAGTGTGTACCAGTCTTTACTACAGTTTACCAGCGTGTACCAGTGTTTACTACAGTTTACCAGCGTGTACCAGTGTCTACTACAGTTTACCGGTGTGTACCAGTGTTTACTACAGTCTACGACAGTGTGTACCAGTGTTTACTACAGTTTACCGGTGTGTACCAGTGTCTACTACAGTTTACCGGTGTGTACCAGTGTTTACTACAGTTTACCGGTGTGTACCAGTGTCTACTACAGTTTACCGGTGTGTACCAGTGTTTACTACAGTCTACGACAGTGTGTACCAGTGTTTACTACAGTTTACCGGTGTGTACCAGTGTCTACTACAGTTTACCGGTGTGTACCAGTGTCTACTACAGTTTACCAGCGTGTACCAGTGTCTACTACAGTTTACCGGTGTGTACCAGTGTTTACTACAGTTTACCGGTGTGTACCAGTGTTTACTACAGTTCACCGGTGTGTACCAGTGTTTACTGCAGTTTACCGGTGTGTACCAGTGTTTACTACAGTTTACCGGTGTGTACCAGTGTTTACTACAGTCTACGACAGTGTGTACCAGTGTCTACTACAGTTTACCAGTGTGTACCAGTTTTTACTACAGTTTACCGGTGTGTACCAGTTTTTACTACAGTTTACCGGTGTGTACCAGTGTCTACTACAGTTTACCGGTGTGTACCAGTGTTTACTACAGTTTACCGGTGTGTACCAGTGTTTACTACAGTTTACCGGTGTGTACCAGTGTTTACTGCAGTTTACCGGTGTGTACCAGTGTTTACTACAGTTTACCGGTGTGTACCAGTGTTTACTACAGTCTACGACAGTGTGTACCAGTGTTTACTACAGTTTACCAGTGTGTACCAGTCTTTACTACTGTTTACCAGTGTGTACCAGTGTTTACTACAGTCTACAACAGTGTGTACCAGTGTTTACTACTGTTTACCAGTGTGTACCAGTGTTTACTACGGTTTACCGGTGTGTACCAGTGTCTACTACAGTTTACCGGTGTGTACCAGTGTCTACTACAGTTTACCGGTGTGTACCAGTGTCTACTACAGTTTACCGGTGTGTACCAGTGTTTACTACAGTTTACCGGTGTGTACCAGTGTTTACTACAGTTTACCGGTGTGTACCAGTGTTTACTGCAGTTTACCGGTGTGTACCAGTGTTTACTACAGTTTACCGGTGTGTACCAGTGTTTACTACAGTCTACGACAGTGTGTACCAGTGTCTACTACAGTTTACCAGTGTGTACCAGTCTTTACTACAGTTTACCGGTGTGTACCAGTGTTTACTACAGTTTACCGGTGTGTACCAGTGTTTACTACAGTTTACCGGTGTGTACCAGTGTTTACTGCAGTTTACCGGTGTGTACCAGTGTTTACTACAGTTTACCAGTGTGTACCAGTGTCTACTACAGTTTACCGGTGTGTACCAGTGTTTACTACAGTTTACCAGTGTGTACCAGTGTCTACTACAGTTTACCGGTGTGTACCAGTGTTTACTACAGTTTACCGGTGTGTACCAGTGTTTACTACAGTTTACCGGTGTGTACCAGTGTTTACTGCAGTTTACCGGTGTGTACCAGTGTTTACTACAGTTTACCGGTGTGTACCAGTGTTTACTACAGTTTACCGGTGTGTACCAGTGTTTACTACAGTCTACGACAGTGTGTACCAGTGTTTACTACAGTCTACGACAGTGTGTACCAGTGTTTACTGCAGTTTACCGGTGTGTACCAGTGTTTACTACAGTCTACGACAGTGTGTACCAGTGTTTACTACAGTTTACCAGTGTGTACCAGTCTTTACTACAGTTTACCGGTGTGTACCAGTGTTTACTACAGTTTACCGGTGTGTACCAGTGTCTACTACAGTTTACCGATGTGTACCAGTCTTTACTACAGTTTACCAGTGTGTACCAGTCTTTACTACAGTTTACCAGTGTGTACCAGTGTTTACTACAGTTTACCGGTGTGTACCAGTGTTTACTACAGTTTACCGGTGTGTACCAGTGTTTACTACAGTTTACCGGTGTGTACCAGTGTTTGCTACAGTTTACCGGTGTGTACCAGTGTTTACTACAGTTTACCAGTGTGTACCAGTCTTTACTACAGTTTACCAGTGTGTACCAGTGTTTACTACAGTTTACCGGTGTGTACCAGTGTTTACTACAGTTTACCGGTGTGTACCAGTGTTTACTACAGTTTACCGGTGTGTACCAGTGTTTACTACAGTTTACCGGTGTGTACCCGTGTCTACTACAGTTTACCGGTGTGTACCAGTGTTTACTACAGTCTACGACAGTGTGTACCAGTGTTTACTGCAGTTTACCGGTGTGTACCAGTGTCTACTACAGTTTACCGGTGTGTACCAGTGTTTACTACAGTTTACCGGTGTGTACCAGTGTCTACTACAGTTTACCGGTGTGTACCAGTGTTTACTACAGTCTACGACAGTGTGTACCAGTGTTTACTACAGTTTACCGGTGTGTACCAGTGTCTACTACAGTTTACCGGTGTGTACCAGTGTCTACTACAGTTTACCAGCGTGTACCAGTGTCTACTACAGTTTACCGGTGTGTACCAGTGTTTACTACAGTTTACCGGTGTGTACCAGTGTTTACTACAGTTCACCGGTGTGTACCAGTGTTTACTACAGTTTACCAGTGTGTACCAGTTTTTACTACAGTTTACCGGTGTGTACCAGTTTTTACTACAGTTTACCGGTGTGTACCAGTGTCTACTACAGTTTACCGGTGTGTACCAGTGTTTACTACAGTTTACCGGTGTGTACCAGTGTTTACTACAGTTTACCGGTGTGTACCAGTGTTTACTGCAGTTTACCGGTGTGTACCAGTGTTTACTACAGTTTACCGGTGTGTACCAGTGTTTACTACAGTCTACGACAGTGTGTACCAGTGTTTACTACAGTTTACCAGTGTGTACCAGTCTTTACTACTGTTTACCAGTGTGTACCAGTGTTTACTACAGTCTACAACAGTGTGTACCAGTGTTTACTACTGTTTACCAGTGTGTACCAGTGTTTACTACAGTTTACCGGTGTGTACCAGTGTCTACTACAGTTTACCGGTGTTTACCAGTGTTTACTACAGTCTACGACAGTGTGTACCAGTGTTTACTACAGTTTACCGGTGTGTACCAGTGTCTACTACAGTTTACCGGTGTGTACCAGTGTCTACTACAGTTTACCGGTGTGTACCAGTGTTTACTACAGTTTACCGGTGTGTACCAGTGTTTACTACAGTTTACCGGTGTGTACCAGTGTTTACTACAGTTTACCGGTGTGTACCAGTGTTTACTGCAGTTTACCGGTGTGTACCAGTGTTTACTACAGTTTACCGGTGTGTACCAGTGTTTACTACAGTCTACGACAGTGTGTACCAGTGTCTACTACAGTTTACCAGTGTGTACCAGTCTTTACTACAGTTTACCGGTGTGTACCAGTGTTTACTACAGTTTACCGGTGTGTACCAGTGTCTACTACAGTTTACCGGTGTGTACCAGTGTTTACTACAGTTTACCGGTGTGTACCAGTGTTTACTGCAGTTTACCGGTGTGTACCAGTGTTTACTACAGTTTACCGGTGTGTACCAGTGTTTACTACAGTTTACCGGTGTGTACCAGTGTTTACTACAGTCTACGACAGTGTGTACCAGTGTTTACTACAGTCTACGACAGTGTGTACCAGTGTTTACTGCAGTTTACCGGTGTGTACCAGTGTTTACTACAGTTTACCAGTGTGTACCAGTGTTTACTGCAGTTTACCGGTGTGTACCAGTGTTTACTACAGTCTACGACAGTGTGTACCAGTGTTTACTACAGTTTACCAGTGTGTACCAGTCTTTACTACAGTTTACCGGTGTGTACCAGTGTCTACTACAGTTTACCGGTGTGTACCAGTGTTTACTACAGTCTACGACAGTGTGTACCAGTGTTTACTACAGTTTACCGGTGTGTACCAGTGTCTACTACAGTTTACCGGTGTGTACCAGTGTTTACTACAGTTTACCGGTGTGTACCAGTGTTTACTACAGTTTACCGGTGTGTACCAGTGTTTACTA
The DNA here is from genome assembly GCF_933228915.1 of Telmatherina bonti. Lineage (NCBI taxonomy): Eukaryota > Metazoa > Chordata > Actinopteri > Atheriniformes > Telmatherinidae > Telmatherina > Telmatherina bonti. Next base: position 38,502,714 of record NC_136625.1, read on the forward strand.
CAGTTTACCGGTGTGTACCAGTGTCTACTACAGTTTACCGGTGTGTACCAGTGTTTACTACAGTTTACCGGTGTGTACCAGTGTTTACTACAGTCTACGACAGTGTGTACCAGTGTTTACTACAGTCTACGACAGTGTGTACCAGTGTTTACTACTGTTTACCAGTGTGTACCAGTGTTTACTACAGTCTACGACAGTGTGTACCAGTCTTTACTACAGTTTACCGGTGTGTACCAGTGTTTACTACAGTCTACGACAGTGTAGTGTGTCCCATTTTTGGTTTCTGTCTCTGTGCTTCATGGCCAACGTTTTCCTGTGTCTCCTCGACAGTTCCGAGTGGTCACAGCTCCGTTTCATCGCGTGGGCTTTGCAGACTTCTGGTTGGCCGACCAGCTGAACTCTCTGGTTGTGGTTCTGATGGATCTGGAGTACATGGTCTGTTTCTACAGCTTCGAGCTGGACTGGAGCCGTAACGGGCTCATCAGCTACGGTGAGGCCGTGGACCTGAATGAATACCACTGCGTTGAGCTGAAGCCATGCTGACTGCTTCCTGTCACCCCGTCCAGGTCACGGTGTGTGTAACTCCTATTCTTATGGCGTTCGGGCAGTGATCCAGTGCCTTCCTGCATGGTTTCGCTTCGTCCAGTGTCTGCGGCGTTACCGTGACACCAAACGGGCCTTCCCTCATCTGGTTAATGCTGGGAAATACTCCACTTCTTTCTTCGTTGTCACCTTCTCTGCTCTTTACAAAACACACAAAGGTAAACCCGACAGAAGCTCATCATCTGCTTTTCGCTTCTTATTGAGATGTTTAACCTGAGCTGAAATCCCAGACGTATCCGTCTTCTGCGTGGACCCGAGGTCTGAAGGTTTTTCAGAGCTCAGACTTTGGTGGAGATTGGAGCTGAGAAGACAGATGCAGTCTGAATCCAGCTCTGCAGACATTCTTTCAGCTCCTGCCTTTCTGTAGATGTCCAATAATCTGACTCTCTTCTGGCAAATCATCTTCTTGTGTAGCTCACCCCAACAGTCCGCCAGGTGAAGCCAGCACTGAGGAACACATCTTCTTCTACCTGTACATCAGCTGCTTGGTGGTCAGCTCCTTGTACACACTCATTTGGGACCTGAAGATGGACTGGGGTCTGTTTGACCGCAACGCCGGAGAAAATACCTTCTTGAGGGAGGAGATTGTGTATCCGCAGAAGGTGAGATGTGGCGTTGTGCTGTGAGAGCTGCAGCTATCATGTGACTGTGTGATGACGCTGTCTCTGTCCATTCAGGCCTATTACTACAGTGCCATCGTGGAGGACGTCCTCCTGAGGTTTGGCTGGATTTTAACCATCTCCCTCACCACACTGACGGATTTTCAGCACATGTCTGACATCCTGGCCACAGTGCTGGCTCCACTTGAGGTCTTCAGGTACGAGCTTGCTTTCTTTTCTGTTTATAACCTGGAATAAATACTAATAGTCTCCTATCAAATGAAGCCCGTCAGTCTAGCCCCGGACATGTAAAACTGAAGAGCTGAGTGTCCTTTCAGACGCTTTGTGTGGAACTTCTTCCGCCTTGAGAACGAACATCTGAATAACTGTGGTGAGTTCAGGGCTGTCAGAGATATTAGTGTCGCTCCGCTCAACGCCGACGACCAGACGCTGCTGGAACAAATGATGGACCAGGAGGACGGCGTCAGGAACCGGCAGGGCAAGAAGAGCTGGAAGCGGAGCTACAGCATGAGTCTACGCCGACCGCGACTGGCCTCACAGTGAGTCTTCATCCTGGATCCTCATCACAACCTGCGGTGTCACTCGGTTATCTAACCACTTTCTGCTGGAAAAAGATCAATAAAAATGTTTTTTATGATGTTTAGATAAACCGATTGTAGTTAGTTACCTCAGCCTAACAGGAAAAGTTAGAAAATTAATTCTTTTAGTTAAATTAAAGTAAATTACATAAAATTGGTCAGTGATAATTCTAATGCCAACTGGCTACATTATTTTCTTATATTCGCACACATAGTTCAGCAAGTTAAATCATTGTAATATCACTTCGTTAAGGGCGTCACCATAGCAACTCGTTAATCAGATGCGTCTGAGAGCAACGTGCTGTAGCTGGACAGCGGTTGTTTAGCATAAAAACTACATGGAGGCCAACATGAAATAGTTCCTGTACATAATTAGCAAGTTTTGTAAAAAAGAAACAAACATTTCAATAAAACGTTTACTTTGGGACCACGGTATAAACGGATGAAACCAGGAGCCGTGCATTAGATGGTTATAATGCACGACGTGGAGTCTAGAACCACCCTATGTGCAGCGGGGTCATGGCGAGATCTGGGCGGAGGAAGATCTCACTTCCACCCCGGTGTGCAGCGAGGTGGTGTTCTAGACTCCGCGTCGTGCATTATAACCATCTAATGCACGGATTTCCCGTTGTTTCATCCTTATTTAAATGAAATTAAATTGAAAATTTTTGGTGTAAACACACATGATGGACGTCAGTCCTACATCAGCAATAACACCCTCTCTCCTCTCCTCCATCAGGTCAAAGACGCGTGACACCAAAGTTCTGATCGATGACACTGATGACGACTCCTGACATCAGGCCACGCCCCTCGCCTGGGTCCAGAATCTGTTTAAAGGAGGAAACTCCGCCTCCTAAATGAGAAATTACCCAGCGAGCGGGCGTTGAACCCTCAGACTGAGTTAGGACCTGATCATTTTCATGATGCATGAGCCTCTGTGGGGTCCAAATCATTTAGAGGAGCTTCGATTTTAACCTTCTGACCAATCAGATCAGCTCCTTCCGACCATCAATACAGACATTGTTTCAGCACGAGCAACACAGCTGAACGCCCACCTTCCAGTGCCACACGACTTAAAGACAGAGAGGACAGCTGTCCGTCGTCTCTGTCCCATCGTCCTCCTGCTCTTCATCTGTCCCATCGTCCTCCTGCTCTTCATCTGTCCCATCGTCCTCCTGCTCTTCATCTCTGTCCCATCGTCCTCCTGCTCTTCATCTCTGTCCCATCGTCCTCCTGCTCTTCATCTGTCCCATCGTCCTCCTGCTCTTCATCTCTGTCCCATCGTCCTCCTGCTCTTCATCTCTGTCCCATCGTCCTCCTGCTCTTCATCTGTCCCATCGTCCTCCTGCTCTTCATCTGTCCCATCGTCCTCCTGCTCTTCATCTGTCCCATCGTCCTCCTGCTCTTCATCTGTCCCATCGTCCTCCTGCTCTTCATCTGTCCCATCGTCCTCCTGCTCTTCATCTGTCCCATCGTCCTCCTGCTCTTCATCTCTGTCCCATCGTCCTCCTGCTCTTCATCTCTGTCCCATCGTCCTCCTGCTCTTCATCTGTCCCATCGTCCTCCTGCTCTTCATCTCTGTCCCATCGTCCTCCTGCTCTTCATCTCTGTCCCATCGTCCTCCTGCTCTTCATCTGTCCCATCGTCCTCCTGCTCTTCATCTGTCCCATCGTCCTCCTGCTCTTCATCTGTCCCATCGTCCTCCTGCTCTTCATCTGTCCCATCGTCCTCCTGCTCTTCATCTGTCCCATCGTCCTCCTGCTCTTCATCTGTCCCATCGTCCTCCTGCTCTTCATCTCTGTCCCATCGTCCTCCTGCTCTTCATCTGTCCCATCGTCCTCCTGCTCTTCATCTCTGTCCCATCGTCCTCCTGCTCTTCATCTCTGTCCCATCGTCCTCCTGCTCTTCATCTCTGTCCCATCGTCCTCCTGCTCTTCATCTGTCCCATCGTCCTCCTGCTCTTCATCTGTCCCATCGTCCTCCTGCTCTTCATCTGTCCCATCGTCCTCCTGCTCTTCATCTCTGTCCCATCGTCCTCCTGCTCTTCATCTCTGTCCCATCGTCCTCCTGCTCTTCATCTGTCCCATCGTCCTCCTGCTCTTCATCTCTGTCCCATCGTCCTCCTGCTCTTCATCTCTGTCCCATCGTCCTCCTGCTCTTCATCTGTCCCATCGTCCTCCTGCTCTTCATCTGTCCCATCGTCCTCCTGCTCTTCATCTGTCCCATCGTCCTCCTGCTCTTCATCTGTCCCATCGTCCTCCTGCTCTTCATCTCTGTCCCATCGTCCTCCTGCTCTTCATCTCTGTCCCATCGTCCTCCTGCTCTTCATCTGTCCCATCGTCCTCCTGCTCTTCATTTCTGTCCCATCGTCCTCCTGCTCTTCATCTGTCCCATCGTCCTCCTGCTCTTCATCTGTCCCATCGTCCTCCTGCTCTTCATCTCTGTCCCATCGTCCTCCTGCTCTTCATCTCTGTCCCATCGTCCTCCTGCTCTTCATCTGTCCCATCGTCCTCCTGCTCTTCATCTGTCCCATCGTCCTCCTGCTCTTCATCTCTGTCCCATCGTCCTCCTGCTCTTCATCTCTGTCCCATCGTCCTCCTGCTCTTCATCTGTCCCATCGTCCTCCTGCTCTTCATCTGTCCCATCGTCCTCCTGCTCTTCATCTGTCCCATCGTCCTCCTGCTCTTCATCTCTGTCCCATCGTCCTCCTGCTCTTCATCTGTCCCATCGTCCTCCTGCTCTTCATCTCTGTCCCATCGTCCTCCTGCTCTTCATCTGTCCCATCGTCCTCCTGCTCTTCATCTGTCCCATCGTCCTCCTGCTCTTCATCTGTCCCATCGTCCTCCTGCTCTTCATCTGTCCCATCGTCCTCCTGCTCTTCATCTGTCCCATCGTCCTCCTGCTCTTCATCTGTCCCATCGTCCTCCTGCTCTTCATCTGTCCCATCGTCCTCCTGCTCTTCATCTCTGTCCCATCGTCCTCCTGCTCTTCATCTGTCCCATCGTCCTCCTGCTCTTCATCTGTCCCATCGTCCTCCTGCTCTTCATCTGTCCCATCGTCCTCCTGCTCTTCATCTGTCCCATCGTCCTCCTGCTCTTCATCTGTCCCATCGTCCTCCTGCTCTTCATCTCTGTCCCATCGTCCTCCTGCTCTTCATCTGTCCCATCGTCCTCCTGCTCTTCATCTGTCCCATCGTCCTCCTGCTCTTCATCTGTCCCATCGTCCTCCTGCTCTTCATCTGTCCCATCGTCCTCCTGCTCTTCATCTCTGTCCCATCGTCCTCCTGCTCTTCATCTCTGTCCCATCGTCCTCCTGCTCTTCATCTCTGTCCCATCGTCCTCCTGCTCTTCATCTGTCCCATCGTCCTCCTGCTCTTCATCTGTCCCATCGTCCTCCTGCTCTTCATCTGTCCCATCGTCCTCCTGCTCTTCATCTCTGTCCCATCGTCCTCCTGCTCTTCATCTGTCCCATCGTCCTCCTGCTCTTCATCTCTGTCCCATCGTCCTCCTGCTCTTCATCTGTCCCATCGTCCTCCTGCTCTTCATCTGTCCCATCGTCCTCCTGCTCTTCATCTGTCCCATCGTCCTCCTGCTCTTCATCTCTGTCCCATCGTCCTCCTGCTCTTCATCTGTCCCATCGTCCTCCTGCTCTTCATCTCTGTCCCATCGTCCTCCTGCTCTTCATCTCTGTCCTTGCAGCTTCCACGATGAGGTTTTGGACACAAACACAGAAATATGAAGAAAATGAGATTTGATTTAGACTTTTCGGGTCATGGATCACAGCTGAAGCTGTCCTTCTCCTCCTCCTCCTCCTTCTCCTCCTCCTCCTCAGCAGATGGTGCTGGGTCACTTGCTGTCCGTAACTCATCACAGCTTCACAGGAAAACAGGGATTTTGAAACGTTTTATTCATCTCAACATTTCTGCTTTGCCAGACGCCGAAGAGGAAACGTTTCTGTTTGTAAATAGACTCAACCAGTCTGAACCGGACTTAACCAGTCCGGTCTGGTCCCATCCAAACCACACTGAACCAGTCTGAACAGGTCTGAACTGAATCACACTGAACTGGTCTAAACAGGACTCATCCAGTCTGAACCAGACTGCACCCTGAACCAGTATGAAACAGTCTGAACTTAGATGTGAAAATATTTGAAATTCAAAAGTAGAAAAAAGTAAAAATCGGAAACAATGAAGATTTTTGCATCATTTGCAGAATCTTCTGTTTGTTTCTGATAGATGAATGTCGATTTGTGTTTGTTTGATGGCTAAAGACCCCCTGTAGACCCTTGTAGGACTCTTGTTTTATATCTGGTCCCTAGAAATCCGGATTGAAAACAGAATTTCTAATATAAAATATTTGTTTTGATTGAAGGAAAGAGGACAAGATCAGCTGTTTGCAACTTTCAAAGATCTGGGTCCTGATGTGGCTAGGATCTGGGTCCTGATGTGGCTAGGATCTGGGTCCTGATGTGGCTAGGATCTGGGTCCTGATGTGGCTAGGATCTTTGTTTGGTTTAGTTCTTGGTCAGGTCTGCTTTGGTTTCTGACTCGACATTGGTGAAACTGTTTGCCTGAAGGACTCTGTCAGGATTCAGTTTTTCTTTGGGCCCGGTGCCACATCATGCGGTATGAAATGAACTGTTTTGTCTTAACGTTTCTATGTTTACTGTGTTGATCCTGATCTGCATCCAGGACCTGATGCATCACTGAGAGCATCGTCGGCCTTTACGTGCACTTTAATGCCAAAGTTCTCTTTTCTCCGAAGGTGGAATCGTTTCCTTAAGTCTTTACTCTTTAATACGATACGAAGGACAATCGGTGCAGAGATCAAAACCAGATCTAGTATCAGGTCTATGGATTTTGGAAGTTTTACTGAAGCTTGGTGGCGCTCTCCAAGAGGTTCAATTCCTTCTGGAAAAGGACCAAACCCCAGCCTGCACTGTGGATCGTGGTCAGGTCCAGAATGTATGTATGTTTCCAGCCGCAGGCATGCTGTCACCAGCTTTACAGGGATTCCTTCTACATTCTTATTACTGTTTGTTGTAAAGAAGGATGTGAACAGCTGAGCTCCTCTTCTCTTTCCTGCCATTCTAGTGCATAGATCCAAATCCGTCTGACATCACATCTTGCCCCTTTCATTCTCATGTTTCAGGTTTCTTGCCAAACTGAGTTCAGTTTTAGTCGAAACTCTGGTGTTTGGAGGATTTTTAATGTTTCAGTGTGGTATCAGCTGTGGTTCCAAGAACTGCTTACGCAGCCCGAGTTTGCTGGACCAAACTCAGCTTCCGACTCCTTACAAAAGAAGAAATTGAACAAATCTTTCATAAAATGGCAGGTTTTCCTCCTCTGATGGATGTGGATGATCGGTGCAGGTACCAGGACTTGTGTCTGGGTCGGACGAGTCCATAAACACGTCCAAAGCAAGATGGACGTCCAGAATAAAGCTCTGGAAACAAACATTGTGTATATGATGCTAAACTGACTGTCGACCCAGCAGGTCAATAAAGTTGCAGCATTCAATGTTAACAAGTGATGTTGTGTTTTCAGTTCCCTGAAGATTTCTGTAGTTGTCTCTTACAAAAACAACACAGTTCAAATGAACTTAATTCATGGATCAAACAGGCAGTATCCAGATAGAAAAACCATTATCCATCCTGAGTATATCCAGACATAAGAGGCAGTATCCAGACATAGCGAGTGTTATCCAGATTAATAGGCAGTATCTAAACATAACAGACAATATCCAGACATAAGACATTCCATTCTAGATTGCGCTGTCTGATAGCAGCAAATTGTAGTAGCTCTGACTTGCTATCTTGATTTTTTTAAAAGTACAAAGTCTTCACACATAGATATTACGTCAAATTAGGTAACGAAAGACTTACAATCGGGATCAACTGATTAACCTCTCCTAAAATCAGGATTATCAGTGAAACAACTCATCAAATCCCGATGGAGTTGAAAAGAAAGAGAAGAGGATGCAGAGCGGGAGTGAGACAGAGGACAGAGTGATGGAGATTTAAGCCCTTTCTCCCGACCGTCGTCATGGGTAATGTGAGATTGCTAGCTAACAAAACGGACGAGCTCCAGACGCTAACAAGGTCTCAGAAAGAATACAGAGAGTGCAGTATTATGTGCTTCACCGAGACATGGCTGCATGAACACATCCCTGACTGTAATGTGTCTGTACCGGGCTTTAAAACGGTCCGTGCAGACCGCAGTAGACAACACAGCGGAAAGCTAAAGGGTGGTGGAATTGCAGTGCTGGTTAACCAGCGTTGGTGTCATCCTGGACATGTTACTGTCAAGGAGAAGATATGCACAAGGGACATGGAACTGTTAGCTGTGAGCTTCCGTCCATATTATTTACCCAGAGAGTTTACCTGTGTTATTCTGGTAGCGGTTTATATAATACCTGGTACCGCACCAGACACAGCCTGTGATGTCATCAGCTCCGTCGTTGCTCGGCTACAAACACAGCATCCAAACTCATTCATGGCGATCTCCGGAGACTTCAACAACGTCTCCCTCTCTGCAACTCTACCAACATTCCAGCAGTTTGTCAGCTGCTCCACCAGAGAAAATAAGATCTTGGACTTATTTTATGCAAATATGAATAATGGATCCAGTTGTTCTGCCCTGCCTCCTTTAGGAAGATCTGACCATAATCTGGTTCTTCTCACCTCCACCTACAAGCCCATCGTTCAGCAGCAACCAGTCATCACAAAGACTATCAAAATCTGGTCTGCTGAAGCTGAAGATGCTCTTAGAGGAGGCTTTGAGGCTACAGACTGGAACGTCCTCTGTGAACCTCATGGAGACGACATCAACGCCATGACTGAGTGTGTGACAGATTACATAAACTTCTGTGTGGACAGCATTGTCCCAACAAGAACAGTGAGGTGCTTCCCCAATAACAAACCCTGGATCACCAGTGACCTGAAAAAGCTGCTGAACATCAAAAAGAAAGCCTTTCAGCTTGTTTGTCCATTCTGCTGATGGCTGCCTTGGCGTCTGCAGCATCTTTCATAGGGTGATGGTCACATCTAAAAATGAGGTCTTATCGAGAAATGAATGCCCTTCAGATTCCTGACTGAGTAAGTTGGGTTTTATTCTTCCTCTCCTCGTCCTCATCTTGTTTTACTGATTGAAACGTCTCCTTTGTCTGATTTGTCTAGGAGGTGTATGTTCCATAAACTGTTTAAATTGCTTTTGGGACTGAATAAGCGCCCTTGGTGAAGTGGAATGAGGTGTGCCACATTTTATTTTAGACTTTTGTTCAATTTTATTGATGGATTGTGTGGTTTGTTTTAAATTTATTGAAACTGTCCTTATTATTGGTTGATTTGTTTGATTAGTTGCCATTCTATTTTTAAGGGTTATATTTGTAGATAAACGCTTGTGACTGTATATTTCTAAGGTGTTTTTAAATTTTTTACTTTCAGTGTGTTACTTTCCTTTTTTGTCATTCTTTGTATTTTTATTTTCGCGGTGCACTATAAAGACTAGCACCCATATGGAACTCTCCATGGCCTTTTATTGTTGAACCAAGGGTCAGCTACACCAGGTGGTTGTGGAGTAGGGTGGCCATACGTCCGGCTTTGAGACGGACAGTCCGGTTTTTAAAAGACATCCATCCATGTCTTTTAAAAACCATCTCAATGAGACCTAAATGAGACTCCATCTCATTTAGGTCTCTAATAAAAACGTAAGTGCGCATCCCCTTAAGATGTATTTGTGGCCGACAATTGGATGAAATCGGCGTGAAATTATTATCTGACATCTCATTGGTTGATGGTTAAATTAGTCACGTCACATAGTAGTAGTTGACTTGAGGTCAGGTAGGCCAAGTGAACCCACACTGTCTACCTGCAGAACACAAAAATGCCCAAACAAAAGACTACGTTTAATAACGAATGGACAAAGGAATATCTCCAAAAGCAGGAAGGATGACTGTCATGCATATTGTACGCGTTGTTGTGATGTGGATGTAAGCAGCAAAGGTAAAGGCGCCATCGATCAACATGCTAGCACCGAAAAACACAAGAGCAACAATCAAAGTGCGGGCCCCTCTTCCCTTTTTTCTTTTTTCCGTGAAGCTACATCTCCCCAGGATGACAAAATATCTGCTGCAGAACTTTGTAAAGTTTATCACACGGTCAAGCATCACCAGTCTTACAGAAGTGTAGACTGTGGAATAAAAGTTGATCGAGAGATCTGCAATGGGTAACCGGTGGTAAAACTGAAGCTAAAGCTTTGTGTGAAAATGTCCTCGCACCATACTCCATACAGGCGCATGTGGAATACATAAAAGAAAACGAACTTCATTATTTACTGGCGACTGATGCGTCAAACAAAGGTACACACAAGTGTTTCCCTATAGTATGAAGATATTTTCACTTCGAGGAGGGCATGCAGCACGCTCTGCTTGATTTTTACAGTGACAGTAACTAGACATCGGAAGCTATAACAAATCAGCTACTGGCAAAACTCGAGATGTCTGGTCTGGATTTGAAAAAAATGTCAGCATATACAGCAGACAATGCCAGCATTAACTATGGAAAGCACAACAGCGTTTATCAGAAGCTAAAACTAGCTCAAACCGACATGCTTGCTGCAAACTGTTTAGCACACATGCGACAAGATATGCGTCTGGCAACCTGCATCTGGACATTGAAAATGTTGTGTTAAAAGTGTAAAGCCATTTTAGCATCTCAGCCAGAAGAACAGCGCAGCTGAAGGAGTTTTGTGAGTTTGTGGAGGTGGATGAGTGCAACCTGCTGCGGCACGTCGTAACAAGGTGGCCGTCTCTGCTGCCATCTATCAACTGAATGCTGAAGTGTTGGAAACCCCTGGCCTGCTATTTTCAGAGCCTGGATGATGAAGAATGCCCAAAGATTTTGTGGAAGTGCTTTGCAGAAGACAACGGTGAAGTGTCTGAGATGTTCTTCCTCAGTCACATGCTGAAGGTGTTCTCAGACTGTATTGAAGTACTTGAAGCCAAATCATTCAGCATAACCTCTGTGTTTAAAGTGATGACTGAACTTAAAGGGAAACTTGAGAGGCGGCTGAAGGACAATTTTTTTGGCTTTGCTGTGAACAGCAAACTTAAACAACTAACTCCTGATTTGGCGAAGAAATGTGAGGCTGATTTTATTCAGTTCTATGAAAGAGCAAAGAAATATGTGAGTGAAAGGCATGACTTCTCTGAGAACAGCTTTCACAGCAAAATGTCAAAGCTCAGCCTCACAACTGCTGTGTCTTATGAAGACTACAGTGATGCAGTGCAGGCCTGCAAACTAAAAATATTGATATGGATGGACTCTAGGAGGAATATGGCATGGTGGAGGCTATTCTCAGCTCCCCAGAAATGGACGGTTGCCACAGTGAGGAGTGGTATCTGAAGCTGTTTTCCAAAGCAGATGTCCCACTGGTGAAGCTGAAGAAAGTCAGTGCCTACATCTTCTCCATTCCATGCAGCAATGCACATACAGAACGCAATTTTTTCAATGATGACCTCAATATAGAGAAATGAGAGAAATTGTCTGGATGTGGAAAGTGTCAAGGCAGAGCCTCAGATTTGTGTCACATTCACGCTGGACTGCCCAGACATGTTCAGGAAATTTCTCTCAAACAAAAAACTATTGGAAACAGCCAGGAAAGGCCGAAAAATATAAAAAGTAAACCTTCATATACTTGGTGAGTACATCGGAATCATTGTATGTAATGGGTTTAATATATTTAAGTTTTCCTCCTAGCTTTGTTGTGTCGTACAAATGTCCTCCTTTTTGGTGTTCTGGAAATGGCCACCCTAATGTGGATGAATCCAACTGGAATTTATGGAGCTTCTCACATAACAAAGCAGGCTGAATGGTATTAAAAGCACTGAGAAATGAAAGAACATGACCCTCAGAGTGCTGCCTGAATGGTCCAGATGAGAGTGTGCTCTCTGGAGCAGGTATATGATGGCATCTTCAACCCCAAGTCCATTACGATATGCAAACTGGAATGGGCCCTGAAAGGTGTTTACTTGCTTGTTGAGGTGAGCCAGTAAGAGTCTCTCCAGGACTTTCATGATGTGAGATATCAGGGCAACTGGTCTGTAGTCACTTGGTTCAGCTGGTTGTGTTTTTTTAGGCACTGGAACAAGGCAGGAGGTTTTCCACAGCACTGGGACTCTATTTTGTCTCAGACTGGTGTTGAAAAGGTGCTGGAGAATCGGACATAGTTGTTCTGAGCAGGTCTTGAGAACTCTGGGACTGACACCATCTGGACCTGCAGCCTTGTTCTGGTTCAGTTTCTCAAGTTGCTTCTTAACCTGATTGCAGGAGACAAACAAGGTGGAGGTCTCAGGATGTCCTGATGTGGAGGGAGATGAAGCTGTGTTCTGGTCCATGACTGAGCTGCAGGGTGACAGATTGGAGGCGTGACAGGAAAGCAGTGGGCTTATGGAGGGTGTGTGGTCTGTTGGGCTGGAGGTAGGGGGTGAACTGAACCTGTTGAAGAATATGTTCAGCTCATTAGCTCTGTCCAGACCTCCATCAGGCTGGTCCCCCTTTAACTTGAAGCCGGTGATCTTCTTCATTCCAGACCACACATCCCTCAGGTTATTCTGCTGGAGCTGACTTTCTAACTTCTTCCTGTAGTCCTCCTTGCACTTCTTAGTTTGTGTTTTAAGTTGTTTTTGTGTTGCCCTCAATAACTCCCTGTCTCCATCACGAAAGGCTTTCTTTTTGATGTTCAGCAGCTTTTTCAGCTCACTGGTGATCCAGGGTTTGTTATTGGGGAAGCACCTCACTGTTCTTGTTGGGACGATGCTGTCCACACAGAAGTTTATGTAATCTGTCACACACTCAGTCATGGCGTTGATGTCGTCTCCATGAGGTTCACAGAGGACGTTCCAGTCTGTAGCCTCAAAGCCTCCTCTAAGAGCATCTTCAGCTTCAGCAGACCAGATTTTGATAGTCTTTGTGATGACTGGTTGCTGCTGAACGATGGGCTTGTAGGTGGAGGTGAGAAGAACCAGATTATGGTCAGATCTTCCTAAAGGAGGCAGGGCAGAACAACTGGATCCATTATTCATATTTGCATAAAATAAGTCCAACATCTTATTTTCTCTGGTGGAGCAGCTGACAAACTGCTGGAATGTTGGTAGAGTTGCAGAGAGGGAGACGTTGTTGAAGTCTCCGGAGATCGCCATGAATGAGTTTGGATGCTGTGTTTGTAGCCGAGCAACGACGGAGCTGATGACGTCACAGGCTGTGTCTGGTGCGGTACCAGGTATTATATAAACCGCTACCAGAATAACACAGGTAAACTCTCTGGGTAAATAATATGGACGGAAGCTCACAGCTAACAGTTCCATGTCCCTTGTGCATATCTTCTCCTTGACAGTAACATGTCCAGGATGACACCAACGCTGGTTAACCAGCACTGCAATTCCACCACCCTTTAGCTTTCCGCTGTGTTGTCTACTGCGGTCTGCACGGACCGTTTTAAAGCCCGGTACAGACACATTACAGTCAGGGATGTGTTCATGCAGTCATGTCTCGGTGAAGCACATAATACTGCACTCTCTGTATTCTTTCTGAGACCTTGTTAGCATCTGGAGCTCGTCCGTTCTGTTAGCTAGCGATCTCACATTACCCATGACGACGGTCGGGAGAAATGGTTTAAATCTCCATCTCTTTCTCCTCTGTCTGACTCCCGCTCTGCATCCTCTTCTCTTTCTTTTCAACTCCATCGGGATTTGATGAGTTGTTTCGCTGATAATCCTGATTTTAGGAGAGGTTAATCAGTTGATCCCGATTATAAACAAGTCTTTCGTTGCCATGGAGACTCATCATAACAAGTCTTGAAAGAGCCAAAAACATGCAGAAAAAGCTCCTTGCAGCACCCCTCCAAACCGGTATGAAATCCTCAGAAAAAAATACCTAACACACAATATTCAGACATAACAGACAGCAACATTGTCTGATTTATTGTGTGTTGAAAATACAATTAATATGTCAGGACTGATATCTGTTTTTCTCACAGTCCCTGTTTGGTAACATAAGAGATTGTAAAATTTACGTTATTAATTTTTTTGTATCATTTAACTGTCAGTTGTCTTTACTCCTTTTTTAAAAGATTTAGATATTGGATAGGGATGACTGTTTCATGAATCATTTCACACACTACAGCATTTTAGCCAAGGCTAAGTCTCAATGCCCGTCCCTAATGACAGCAGATGTATGACAGGTATACGTGGACACTAATGTTCATTCAGCCCAATCGGTGCAGACTTGAACGCCTATGAAGCAGCTTGTAGGAACTGGAGCATCAGTTAGGAAAAAATAGAAGGAAACAAAGACTTAGTATTGAAAAGAATCTTGAAGAATCAGTTGGACACTGATAACACACAGCTAAAGAAATTGGATGTTGAATACAATTTAGGGTTGATTTTAAGGTTCTTTTAATGGTTTCAATAATTTAATGTATTAGGTGTCTTGACTTTATCTTTCAGAATTGCTTTTACCATATGAGCCCTCTTGGACCCTGGTGCTGGTATTTTGATTATTCCCAAAGCTCGAACTCGGACCTACGGTGAATGACCTGGAGGCCACAGAGCATGTTCATGTTGATAGATAGATAGATAGATAGATAGATATGTGGTGGAATGAGATTCCTCTCTCCCACATTGCACCTCCAAGCTGCAGCACATTGCCAATCATTACTGGGCGGAGCTGGATGCCTTTATATTCAGCCAGGTGGCTCCTTCAGCAGATCTTCCTTGCCTGGAGTAACAGACTGGTAGCTGTGGCTAGACTAGCCTGAATGCCACTGGCAGCTTTATAGGGCATCAGCGGAGTTGGGCGGCCTCACTTCTGAGGGTTTGTGGACCGCTAAATTGGAGCTGGTACCGGGACAGCGGTATTCCTGTTCTCTTCCTTGTGCGAGAGGCAACGTTGGGTAAGGGCATGTTTTTTGTTTTTTTTTTTTTTCTTTCTCCAAATCAACCGACGATTAACCCAGGTAATAAATCTGTGCTTCAACAGGCCTGAGGAACTCTTGCTGTTTTTGTCTCCCTGTGATCCCTGGCCATTCGTCCAGACTGCGGGCGGCCAATGACCAGGCTTTAAACTGAGTACTCCCCCATTTTGAGCGCCACGGGTACTCTAGCACTGACTGGTTAGAGCCCAGGTTTTAACAGGACTTTTTGTTCCTGCGTTTCTAATAACCATACTGAGGTGTGCTGTGTTTTTTCTTTTGCATGTTTTCTGTTTTCAGGGCAATAACCAAGCTAATTGTGCTTGTGTACAGAAAGGGTGGGGAGTTTTAATACTTTTATTGAATTGTTAAATAAAACATTTGTGGGTTTTTTTTTTTTTTTTTTTTTTTTTGTAGTAACAAATCCGCCTACCATGGTGTATGTAATCGGACCTGTGGTTCATTTCTGGTGACTGGGGTGAGAGTACAACCCCCCCCCCCCCCCCCCCCCCCCTTCTCCCTTGGCTCCACGCCACAGATAGATGGCTCTGGTTCAGTCCAGTAGAAAAAAAGTTTGTGAAAATCTGGAACTTCTGATCACATCCAGCTGATGATGATGTGGGGTTCTGCTGTGACCAGGAGGGGGCGTCAGACTGACATTTTCTTGGTGGTTTTTGCAGATTCTTCCAGCAGAAACTTTCATTTAAAACTTTCATATTTAAGAGATCAGTGAACTTAAACAAACTTAAAGTATGAAGATGAAGCACGCCAGCCTCTGTGTGTTTATTTCCAATTTAAAAAAAAAAAAAAAAAAAAAAAAAAAAATTACTTGCATATTTAAGTATTTATATATTAATTGCAGTAAATGAACAAGTTAAATTAATCATTTGAAGCCATGTTTTCATCGCGTGGTTTTTCTGCCTCCGTGCAAGCATAAAGTGGGGGAACCTTTCAGCCCCCTGAGACCCTTCATGACAACAGTTCCAGGTCCGGTTCTAACCTGAACCTTAAACCTGCGAGTCGGGACTAAAAACCCTCCCCGTTCCAGCTGGTGTGTCCACACACCCCTCCTCCCCCGGTCCTGGCAGAGTCCGCCGTGCAGAGTCCAGCAGTTGGGACTGGATTTCGCCATGAACGGCTCTAAGCTCAGCGAGCTCCCGGACGACGCGGAGCAGCTCCGGCCGCGGGTCCGCGCGCTGCGGCGGGGAGCGCTGCAGGCCGCGCAGATACCCGCCGTCCTCTGCTTCTCTGACGGCTTCCTCATCAAGTTTCTGCGGGCCAGAGACTTCGACGTGGCGCTTTCTCTGAAGGTAAAACCACCATGAAGTCTGTAAGAGAACTTCAAGCCGCTTTTATTACGTCTTTAGAACAAACCTGAAAGTCTGGAGCATAAAAGTTTTTATTTGTTCTAATTTAAATTACATTTCCTCCTGCTGACTGGTTCTACTTGGGGCTCGGTCTGGACCTGCAGAGCAGCAGGTTCCGTCTCTTTTTAATAACCTCTTAAACCTGTTTGGTATAAACCAGCTACTTTTGATCCAGATGAAGTTATAAAGAAAATCTTTAAGATCTGAACTGAACCAGGATCAATTCCTGACTGAAGGAGCTCCAGAACACAAATTCTGATAAATGCAGACTAGAAAATATATCAACCATTATGCTGTATGTAAGCTTTAAATCCCAGTTCGCATTCAGACATGTTTCCATGGAGACGGTGTTTCCATGCAGATGTGACGTTTCCATGGAGACGTGACGTTTCCATGGAGACGTGTTTCCATGGAGACGTGACGTTTCCATGGAGACATGTTTTCATGCCCTGCGATGGACTGGCGAGCTGTCCAGGGTGTACCCTGCCTTTCGCCCAATGACTGCTGGGATAGGCTCCAGCTTCCCCGCCACCTAGAATTGGATTAAGCGGTTAGGATGATGAATGAATGTTTCCATGCAGACATGTTTCTGAGGCTATAATGATGTAAAATGAATGTATGAATAGAGAAAGCAGCATAAAGAGCAACCAGAAGTTTGTAGAAATAACAGATCAGCAGTGACCAAGACTTTTTATAATACATTTGATTGGAAGATGTCTTCCAAAAGACACTGAAGAATAAAATCAAAATAAAGCGTTAAGCCGACAACATAAACAGTGTTTCCTTTCCGGCTCGTCCCTCTGAAGGGGTCGCCACAGCGAATTGTTAAACTGGCACATGTTTTACGCCAGAGGCCCATGCTGACACAACTCTGCATTTATCTGGGCATGGGACCCTATCATGTTCCTCTCGAGGCTGTAGCAGCATAGCGGAGCAGGACTCGAACTGCCGACCATCAGGTCACAAGACCAGCAGCTCTACAACCTGAGAAAAGAGATAAAATATTAAAATAAATAAAAGTGATAAGACCATTAAAATCTCTGATTTTGAGGGTTAACGGGAAGCAGAGCAACACATCACTCAACACTCTTCTGACTGGTTATCTCTCCAGCTCTTGCTGAACTACCTGCAGTGGCGGAAGGAGAGTCCTGAGATCAGCACCTGTCTGTCTCCCTCGTCTGTCCTCGGCCTCCTCAGTACGTCCTACCACGCTGTCCTTCCACAGCGGGACCACACCGGCAGCAGGATTCTTGTCTACAGGATTGGTATGCACGCACCCGTCGCCCTGCGCACGGAAAGGCCAGCGTTGGCGCCTCCGCTGCGACCTTCTTGCTGTGGCGCCACAGTGCTAACCACTATACCACCATGTAGCCTCATGAGCCATGATATCACCATTTATCACACGAGACCTCTGTTCTCACCTAGAAATGATCATGAAAACCAGGATTTAAAGGATTTAGCTTTTACAGGCTGGTTTAGATGAAAGAAAACCTTAGTAGCTAAATGTTGGGATTCATCTGGATCTGGATCCGATCTCTTTACCCTTGAATTATGAGCGAATGTCACAGAACCGACATGACTTTTCAGACACTGCACAACCACAACATGTGAAATCCTGCAGATGCTTTCAATAAACACTGTCCCTTCTAGAAGCAATGTCTTCTGGTCTCTTTTGCACAGAAAGCTGTGATTATGTCCATAAAATCCAAACCATGAAGAACATGATGCTCAGTGATCATAAGGTTACTGTGTGGCCCAGTTTGTGGCTGAAATATGATTCTGAAGGAAAGTCTCTGCTGTTCATGTTTACTCTGGCGCAGACGTATCAGTGCTTTTATTTTGACAAGCAGTTTGCTGCTGCGCTTACGAGGCATTTGGTCAGTCATCCCCCAGAGGTCTGGGTCACTGCTAAGAGGGTGGTCTGGCTCGTCCCCTCGCTGATACCAGGGTACCTGCTGCGCCAACTCGATCCTGTCTGCCTTTCTGTCCTGTGGTGTTGGCGCAGGCCCCGCTGCTTTCTGTCGTTGGTTAGATGGGCAGTTCCTTCTTTGTCCATGTGAGACTTAAAGAATCCGTGAGCTTCGGGATGTTCTTTAATTTTTTCTCCGAGTTCTGTTTGTCAGGTGCAGATTGTCTTTTGTTCGCACCACTCTCACATCTTCCACCTGTCTATCAAAGTGGTCACGCATGACCTGATTGACACATTGGGGGGTGGGATTTGGCATATTGGCAACAGGTTCATTTGAATCAATCAACAGTCTCATATTTGCATAAGGTGCTGACTGACAACTTACAGGTTACATAACAACTGGACTTTTTAGGTAATTTTATCCTAAAAATTTTAGGCCCCTGAGTTCTGTGGACTCCTGGGCTTCGGCGCAGGTAAGCCTGTGCATTAAGACGGCCTTGACTGTTCATCGTCATGCTGATCCATATCTTTGTCTCCATCTGCAGGACAGTGGAACCCCAAAGACTGGTCGGCCTTCCAGGTGTTCAGGGTCAGCCTGATGACATCAGAGATCATTTCCATGGAGACAGAAACACAGAGACGAGGTCTGAAGGCTATATTTGACCTGCAGGGTTGGTGTTTAGGCCACGCCCTGCAGATTAACCCTTCCCTCGCCAGAAAGATATCCTCCATCCTTTCGGTAGGACCACCGAACACTGAACCACACGTCCATGCATGAAAATAATTTGCAAAGTCTCATTAACTCCTTGGCTGCCAGCTACTGTTATAACACAGAAAGCCATCCTGCCAGCGTTTTGGAGCATTTTGGGTCATTTCGCAAGAATACGTATAAGAAGGTGCATGCGTCTGGGTGTCTTTGGGGATCGCACTTGTTCACAACGCATTGGCTTTGAGTGTGTGTTTTAGGGATACACTCGTCCAAATTGGCTTCAAAGATGTCAAAAGAAATCTTTGGCAGACAATGAGTTAAAAGTCTGAAATATCTGTAATCAGAAGTCCTTATGTTGATCGTTTGTCTCCTGAGACCTCCTCTGTCTCCACCTCCAGCCCGTCTGTCTCCTGAGACCTCCTCTGTCTCCACCTCCAGCCCGTCTGTCTCCTGAGACCTCCTCTGTCTCCACCTCCAGCCCGTCTGTCTCCTGAGACCTCCTCTGTCTCCACCTCCAGCCCGTCTGTCTCCTGAGACCTCCTCTGTCTCCACCTCCAGCCCGTCTGTCTCCTGAGACCTCCTCTGTCTCCACCTCCAGCCCGTCTGTCTCCTGAGACCTCCTCTGTCTCCACCTCCCGCCCGTCTGTCTCCTGAGACCTCCTCTGTCTCCACCTCCAGCCCGTCTGTCTCCTGAGACCTCCTCTGTCTCCACCTCCAGCCCGTCTGTCTCCTGAGACCTCCTCTGTCTCCACCTCCAGCCCGTCTGTCTCCTGAGACCTCCTCTGTCTCCACCTCCCGCCCGTCTGTCTCCTGAGACCTCCTCTGTCTCCACCTCCCGCCCGTCTGTCTCCTGAGACCTCCTCTGTCTCCACCTCCCGCCCGTCTGTCTCCTGAGACCTCCTCTGTCTCCACCTCCAGCCCGTCTGTCTCCTGACACCTCCTGTCTCCTCCTCTAGCCCGTCTGTCTCCTGAGACCTCCTCTCTCTCCACCTCCAGCCCGTCTGTCTCCTGAGACCTCCTCTGTCTCCTCCTCTAGCCCGTCTGTCTCCTGAGACCTCCTCTGTCTCCTCCTCTAGCCCGTCTGTCTCCTGAGACCTCCTCTGTCTCCTCCTCTAGCCCGTCTGTCTCCTGACACCTCCTGTCTCCTCCTCCAGCCTGTCTGTCTCCTGACACCTCCTCCTCCAGCCCGTCTGTCTCCTGACACCTCCTCCTCTAGCCCGTCTGTCTCCTGAGACCTCCTCTGTCTCCTCCTCTAGCCCGTCTGTCTCCTGACACCTCCTGTCTCCTCCTCTAGCCCGTCTGTCTCCTGACACCTCCTCCTCCAGCCCGTCTGTCTCCTGACACCTCCTCCTCTAGCCCGTCTGTCTCCTGAGACCTCCTCCTCTAGCCCGTCTGTCTCCTGAGACCTCCTCCTCTAGCCCGTCTGTCTCCTGAGACCTCCTCCTCTAGCCCGTCTGTCTCCTGAGACCTCCTCCTCTAGCCCGTCTGTCTCCTGAGACCTCCTGTCTCCTCCTCCAGCCCGTCTGTCTCCTGAGACCTCCTGTCTCCTCCTCTAGCCCGTCTGTCTCCTGACACCTCCTCTGTCTCCTCCTCTAGCCCGTCTGTCTCCTGACACCTCCTCTGTCTCCTCCTCTAGCCCGTCTGTCTCCTGAGACCTCCTCTGTCTCCACCTCTAGCCCGTCTGTCTCCTGACACCTCCTCTAGCCCGTCTGTCTCCTGACACCTCCTCTGTCTCCTCCTCTAGCCCGTCTGTCTCCTGACACCTCCTCTGTCTCCTCCTCTAGCCCGTCTGTCTCCTGACACCTCCTCTAGCCCGTCTGTCTCCTGACACCTCCTATAGCCCGTCTGTCTCCTGACACCTCCTATAGCCCGTCTGTCTCCTGACACCTCCTGTCTCCTCCTCTAGCCCGTCTGTCTCCTGACACCTCCTCTAGCCCGTCTGTCTCCTGACACCTCCTCTGTCTCCACCTCTAGCCCGTCTGTCTCCTGACACCTCCTCTAGCCCGTCTGTCTCCTGTCTCCTCCTCTAGCCTTGCTGCTGGATAAAAATAGTTTTTGTCTGTCACTCCATGCAGCTCAGGATGGGGGAGTAGATTCAAGTCTAAATTCCTTCCAAAGTCTTGGTTTTCCTAAACTAGGCTATTTATTATGAACGGCTGGAACTGATGTGTCTGTAAAGTGTCCAGAAGGGACATTATTGTGAAGTTACGCTGTATCAAAAAGCTGAATTGAAATCAAGAAAGACTTTATGGCTGATAATGTGTGTTTTCTTTGTTCAGGACTCGTTTCCTCTGAAGGTTCGAGGAATCCATCTGGTCAACGAACCCATGTTTTTTCGCCCGGTCTTTGCCATGATTCGCCGCTTCCTGCCAGAAAAGATCAAACACAGGGTAAGCTTCACCATCCTCTTCCTCTCCAGCTGCTGTTGTGAATAAGAAGCAGATGTAGATTTCCTTTCTGCTGAAGGTCCACATGCACGGCTCTGCTTTCCACGATTCCTTGAGCGACTTCTTCTCTCCATGCATCCTGCCTCCAGAGTATGGAGGGGAGGGGCCGGGGATAGAGGAGGCGTGTCAGGATTGGACAAATCAGCTGCTCCAATCCGAGGACCTCCTGAAGCAGATCGCAGCCCACCCAACAGGTGACATCTGCACAAGCCCAGAAGACTTTGTCATCTCAGAGGACTCCGAGACCGATCTAGTCTCTGAAGGATGATGTTTGAAACGGTTGTCTGTAGGGTTCCACATACGAAGGAAACCTCCTGACAGGAAATGATGGATTAGATAGAGATAGAGGTATTCCACCTGGTCCTGCGAGGTTTTCAACTAAACAGTTTTTCCATGTATTTCTACTTCAGCACAGCTAAATCAAGAGGCGGTCCTGGCTAGTTTTGCACCCTGGGTGAACCACACATTGGCGCCCCCTCACACCCGACCAACCACAACCAACCAACCCCATCCCATATTTCAGAAGTGCCCTGAATTTACAGTTAAGACATAATATGTAAGTTAGATCACACATAACATGCATCAGTTAACCGATTAAAATAAACCTTAATAACATTCTATTAACTAAACATAACACAGTACAAATTATTCAAAAAGCATCACATAAGCATCCAGAATCTCAAGTCAGTATATCCTGACATCACATGAATGTTATATAAGTTATTTAAGTTAGCATAGACCCACATCTAGCATTAAATTAAACTAAACTAAATTCCCAGACTAACGGGTGAAAACTGGCTTATTGGTGGAATTAACTGCAGGACTTCATGCCTCAAACTTTAAATGTTGCTTCAGCAAAGCTAAAAACCAAACAGCCGTCTTCTGTGGCGAAGCAGCAACATGTTAGAGGATCATAAATAATATACAGGCTGCCGTCCCTGCCTGAATCATATTAAATAGATCTAACAGCCAATCTGGTTCTGCACAGACTCAGTTATTTGAGTCAGCTGTGTTGGAGCAAGGATACATGGAAAACCTGCTGGATTGCATAGAACACACACGTATTAGATGATGTAATAATCAGTGTTGATGTCAAACTGTAAAGCACGTCCAGCTGGGTTTACATGATGTTTATCATCCTCATCTGTTCAGCTTATCTGAGTGTAACGCCTGTTTCACCTTCACTCACCGTCCTCGCCATCATCTCCACCTGTTCAACTTCTTGTTAATCAGCCAATCACACGTCGGCATACAGCCACGCTGAAGTTCAATCTGAGCCTCGCAATGAGGAAGAAAGGAGATTAACGGTTGCTGGTCTGAGTGTTTACTGGGATTTTCCCACACTAACATCTCCAGTGTTTCCAGAGAAGGTCTGAAGGAGAGAAGAGATCCAGCAGCAGCAGTTGTCTGGACCAGGATGCAGCAGAAGATGGAGAAACTGGTCTGATGAGTCTCCAGTTCAGCTCCACATCCACATGGTAGGATCAGAACCTGCTGGAAACATCATGACAACATGGATCCATCCTGCCGTCAGGATCACCGCTTCAGGCTGCTGCTGCTGGAGTTGGGATGGGGGTGGTGAACCAGGGCTTGGACTACAACCATATAAACACCCTACCTGACAAACAGTCAGGTAGGGTGTTGTAGTTTAGTCTGCTTAGTTTAGTGTGGTGACCCTAACCCGCCCACATGACCCACACAACACCTACCACAGCCGTAACAATAAGAGCCAAACCAGCCCAGATTCACCCCTAAAGGCCTTCACACACCCACGCCAAGATTTCATCCCAATAATTTCCACGGCAATGTTTTCATCAGATCGGTGTAAAGTCAGTCGAACGTTCGCATCGCAACAAAACTCTGTCTGGCAATTTTGCAAGTTTGATTTTTTTTACTGGGGTCAATTTTTTTATTCACATCCGACCAATCAGAGAAAGAACCTGGACCGGAACCTAAAACCTGAGCCTGAACCTGGACCCTGTATCCAAATCTGGAACCTGAACCTGAGCCTGAATCTGAACCTGAACCCGAACCTGGAATCTGAGCCTGAATCTGAACCTGGAACCTGAGCCTGAATCTGAACCTGAACCCGAACCTGGAATCTGAGCCTGAATCTGAACCTGGAACCTGAGCCTGAATCTGAACCTGAACCCGAACCTGGAATCTGAGCCTGAATCTGAACCTGGAACCTGAGCCTGAATCTGAACCTGAACCCGAACCTGGAATCTGAGCCTGAATCTGAGCCTGAATCTGAACCTGAATCTGAGCCTGAACCTGGAACCTGAATCTGAACCTGAACCTGAACCTGGAACCTGAGCCTGAGCCTGAACCTGGAACCCGAGCCTGAATCTGAACCTGAACCCGAACCTGGAATCTGAGCCTGAATCTGAACCTGAACCCGAACCTGGAACCTGGAACCTGAGCCTGGATCTGAATCTGAACCTGGAACCTGGAACCTGAGCCTGAATCTGAATCTGAACCTGGAACCTGGAACCTGAGCCTGAATCTGAACCTGGAACCTGAGCCTGAATCTGAACCTGGAACCTGAGCCTGAATCTGAACCTGGAACCTGAGCCTGAATCTGAACCTGAACCCGAACCTGGAATCTGAGCCTGAATCTGAGCCTGAATCTGAACCTGGAATCTGAGCCTGAATCTGAGCCTGAATCTGAACCTGGAACCCGAGCCTGAATCTGAACCTGGAACCCGAGCCTGAATCTGAACCTGGAACCCGAGCCTGAATCTGAACCTGGAACCCGAGCCTGAATCTGAGCCTGGAACCCGAGCCTGAATCTGAGCCTGGAACCCGAGCCTGAATCTGAGCCTGGAACCCGAGCCTGAATCTGAGCCTGGAACCCGAGCCTGGAACCCGAGCCTGGAACCCGAGCCTGGAACCCGAGCCTGAATCTGAACCTGAACCTGAGCCTGAATCTGAACCTGAACCTGAACCTGAACCTGGAACCTGGATCTGGAACCTGGAACCTGAACCTGGAACCTGGATCTGGAACCTGAACCTGGATCTGGAACCTGGATCTGGAACCTGAACCTGGATCTGGAACCTGAACCTGGATCTGGATCTGGATCTGAACGAGATGAAGTCACACACAGACAGAAATTAGGAAGAAAAAATTTACTCTCAATAATAAAAAGAGTCTGAATTTTCCCATTCTTAATAAAAATCAGTGACGGATCAGATTTTACTGCTTCAGATGGACGGATAAAGTTAATCAACCTGTACATTTGGGCCGTTCACTCAGTTAATGAACAGACATTTAAGAAAAAAAACTACATATCTAATGTGAAAAAGTTAAAAATGGCACTTTTGTAAATAAATAATCACGGCACATTATTTTTAAATCAGCATGTTTGATGACTATTTATATGAGGGCACTTTATGGACCAATAGATTACGAATAACCCTGTAATTATATTACATATATTATAGTACATTATATATACATACACACACACACATACACATATATATACACACACACACACACACATACACATATATATATATACACACACACACACACACATACACATATATATATATACATACACACACACACACATACACATATATATACATACACACACACACACATACACATATATATACATACACACACACACATATATATATATATATATATATATATATATATATATATATATATATATAATATGAGTGTTTTGTATGATGTCAGGACTAACACTTTAAAGACATATGTGCTGTATTTAATACAGTTACTGGGACCTTTTGCATTATCTTATAGTAAAAACTCTGTTTAATGTGCCCCCTGTTGCACTGCAGTTATTTAAGATGCCAAATAAAGATGTCAGATTTTTTTTTTTTAAAAAGTCAGACTTTTCTCTTTATTTATCTTCTTGGTTTGGGCTGTAAGGGGTCATCGGACCTAGACCACCCCAAACGCATATGTAATTAAAGATGTTGTGGTTTACCTATAACTGCTGGTAGATTTAGTTTCAGTAAATAGTTTGAAATGAAAGAATTAGCATCACATGACTTTCATAATTTATCAAATTAGCATAGCATCAACTTATTGTTTTTGTTTTTTTTTAAAAATAAATTACACCTTCAGTTCATTTCCCCTTATAAGTTATAATTGCTGATAGACGATTAGCAACAAAACAGGAAAACATGAGCAAGTCATGGGTACAACAACAATCTTTAAGTTTGATTAATTGCTTATTGATCCCCCCTTTGTTTAAAGCGCTCTATGAGGCTATTTCTAGTTTTCTGAGCTTTCTACAGTGTTATAGTGATGTATACTCATCAGGAATGTGAGCGGCGCTGTGTTTGATCATCCAAACGCATGTTTGACTTTTCCACCACTTGCTACATTCGGTTTCTATGGCAACAGAAATGATTGGTTTTAGGGAGTTTTTTCTACTTTAAAACTTTACTAACGTCCCGGGGGGGGGGGCTATAT
The DNA here is from genome assembly GCF_933228915.1 of Telmatherina bonti. Lineage (NCBI taxonomy): Eukaryota > Metazoa > Chordata > Actinopteri > Atheriniformes > Telmatherinidae > Telmatherina > Telmatherina bonti. The sequence goes on from NC_136625.1 coordinate 38,528,373, forward strand.
GCATATTATGGCTATATGCATATTTTCAAGCGTAAACAGACTGTGGAACTGTTTCTGGAATGGTTTACTTATTATACAACTTTAAAAAACAGAAGCTGCATGAGCAGAGAGCTGTACCAATGCAGGTTGATGTAATCATAAACACAGAAGTAAACAGACAGGCCTGTTGGGTAATGAAAGAGAAAAATTTATTTATAGTTATTTATCATGAACAATGATGATTTTGTTTGTTTCATTAAATCATCATTATTATTATTATTATTATTATTATTATTATTATTATTATTAGTGTCTTTCCTGAAGGTACACTGGGGTGGAGTGGAAAAGCCCCAGGAAAAGATAAATATGATAAATTTTTTTCCTTTCTGAACTACTTGTCCCTACCCAAAAACAAAATGAAAAAGTTGATTTCACAAATAATTTTTTAGGTTGGAAAATATGTTTTTATCTACAAATATGACCCATGTTATCAGTCGTGATTAGTGACGTGAAACTTAACTAAAATCATGTTTGTTTAAAGTTTTTCTTCTAGAACTTCAAGTTTTACTTTGATAAAGTTTATCCTGTTTCTTGTTTCATGAGAACATGATGAAACAAACTAAAAGCAGAAGTAAAGATGATGACATTGTAGTGAAAAATTGCATGTGCCCTTCCCTCCAGATTCTGATGGAGGTTTTTCCTTACCGGTTCTGGTTGTGGTTCTGGTTTTGTTCCAACAGAGAACCGAGCAGGTTTATAATGTAATAAAGTTGCTCCATTGGTGAGTGGTTGTCATGGAGACATGTATAAATCTGGACTGATAGTAAAACTTTGTTCTGCAACAGACTGAACATCAGAGGAGATAAAACCCATAAAGTCCAGAGAGCCAGGACCAGGATGTGGTTGAGTTTTACAGTTTGTTGTCATGTTGACGTTGAGGCGTGTTCTGTCCGTCCTCCATGTTTGCTCACATTGTTCAGACCTTTGATCAGATCGAACACAATCTGCTCTGAAACTTTGATATGCATGAACAAACAGAGTGTTTTTGTTCTGTGGTTTTTTTCCTTCTGATCTCAGAGGGTCAGATAAAAGAAAAGTTGTTGTCATGGCGACCTCTGTCTGCAGTTTACAGCACATGAATCAGCCGTTGCTGCAGATGCAATCAGATGAATGTGTCACCATAGTGGGAGGAGCGTGACCCGGTTGTTTCTTCTCCTCAGCGTTGGCCAACATGAGACTGTGTGCCAATGGGTCTGGGTGTGAACTCTGACCGAGTGAACAAGAGGAGGACCGCAGTTAATCATTAAACCTCCTGAAAAGCAAACAAGGACTGTTTTTTCTTTCCGTTTCATCATGAATGAGTAAAAATGAACTGCGATCTTGTGTTCACGGAGTTCTCAGTGTCTCAGTGTGTTCCATGAAGGGAAGTTATACATATACAGTATTAAACCCACACAGAACAAGAGAGGGTACAATCTCCCAGACCAAAATGAACAACAAGCCAAATTTAGCATGAACATAACCATGAATAAAAGTAATTCAATAACGGTACTTAAACTTAGTTGGTAACAACAATCAGAGAACTATTCCTGTTACAACTGCCATACCCATGAGCCTTTGCGGCTATGTTAACTCTACACAGCCCCCACCTAGCTGGATTAGCTGTTCCCAGCAATACATGAACCCATCCCAAAGTCCAAAAGGTACCGTGGGGGGTGCTGCTGTTGTCTACTTGGATGTGCAGGGCTCTCTCCGGGTGATGAAGGAGGCCTCCTTGTATGGCAATGCTTGGCCACTGTGTATACAGGTTCTTGGTCTCCATGTCAAGAGCTGACACTGCTCCATGTCGGTGTCCCACCTCAACCCAAGCCTGGACCCAAACAAGGATTGAGTCATCTTGTTGGGCTCATTTAGCTGCTGTGGTTTAATGATCTCTGTCATCAATGCTGGGTACCTTTACACACTACAGCGCAAATACCTTGGGACCTTGCCTGAGGATATCCTTAAGCCCTTTGCAGAATCTTCACCTCCCTCCCTCCCAAGGGCGTTGAGACAAAGCATCAGCATTGTTGTAGTGCCAGCCTGCCCAATGTTGAATCTCAAAGTAATATCCCTGGAGGGTTTCAATCCACTTAGCAAGCTGGCCCTCAAGCTCTTTGAAATTCAGCAACCAGGTGAGTGATGCATGATCAGTTTGCAGAATGAATGTCTGACCATACAAGTAGGGTTGGAAGTGATGAAGACCTTGAACTATTGCCAACAGTTCTTGCTGGGTAACACAAACATTCTTCTCTGGTTTGCTGAGAGAACGACTGTAGTAGGCTACAACCTCGTCACCATGTTCCCCCTCTTGGGATAGTAAAGCACCAGGACCCACATTGCTGGCATCTGTGTCAACAATGAAGGTCTTTGTTGGGTCAGGATAGGCCAGCACTAGTGCCAGCACCAAGGCAGAGCGCAGCCTTGAGAAAGTTGCAACACAGTCATCAGTCTACTGGAATGTTTGGCCTTTTTGAGTTAGCTTGTGCAGAGGGCTGGCTAAAGTAGCAAACTCCTTGATGAACTAGCTATAATTGGAGGCCAACCCAAGGAAACTGCAGAGCTCAGCCACCTCATTTGACATTGGCCACTCCTGGACTGCCTCACCTAGGCTGGCTCTGTGACCCAGGAAGAAGACCTCTGGAGCAGGTGGCACTTTTTCAGGTTGAGGCTGAGGGCTCCATGGTGGATAGCTTGGAAGACATCCCATAATTCTGCAGTGCTCCCTGAAAGTGTGAAGCATGAGACAGTAGATCATCCAGATAGAAAACACATTGGTTGCAGGGAATGGTGGCTAGGACCCTTTCCATCATGCGCTCAAAAGTGGCGTGGCACATAGCCCGAAATGTATGACTTTGAAGTCCCTCAGTCCCTCCCCAAAGGAAAATGCTGTCTTTGGGTGAGCCACTGGAGACAGCTCTACCTGCCAGTAACCACTGTGCAGGTTAAGGGAGCTAAACCAAGAATAGTCTATTATGTAGTCCAGTAGATCATTGATTTGTTGAAGGGGGTAATAGTCCTTCCATGTCACTTAATTAGGTGCTTGTAATCTACAGAAAAGCATCATTTCCCATATTTTCTTATAGACCAGGATTGCAGGTGCAGCCCAGGGACTGATGGATGATGATGCCTGCTTTATACATCTCCACAATTTTCTGGGCTGCCAGCCATTTGGCCAGGGGCAGATATTGGGATTGAAGGGATGTGCTTCCCCAGTGTCTATATTATGAAAAGCCAAGTTGGTGTGGGTACAGTCCTCATCTTTGGCAGCAAATACATCAGCTCCTTCAGCTGGTATTGCTGCTCCTAGTCCAGCCCTTGGCAGCTCCTATCAAACCCACCATCAATAGCCTGCCTAGTCTTGTGAGATGGTGAATGGGATGTGATTGGTGGTGTGAGGGGATCACAAGTTTCGGCAAGCCTATCTGGTGCTGTTAGTGGGACTGGCTCATCTGTTTCTGTTGAGATGACTGAAACTTGGCAGGCCCCAGAATCATTTGGCTGCTTGTGAGCTATGGTTTCACAGCCCAGGTATAAGAAAGCCTTAGACACATTCACTAAAGCTCCCCACATCTCAAGTCAAGTATGGATCTTAGATGTGAGGGAACCAGAACTTCTGCTGCACTTCCTTATGGCCAACAGTAACTTGTGTGGTCTTTGCCCCTTGCATTTTGGCCTTGCTTCCAGGTAATGCGCTTTCTTGTTGTGCTCCATCTTGTTGTGTTCGTCCATTTGAGCCAGGCAAGATTTCTGGGTGGATGAGAGAGATGGTAGACCGTGTCTACCAGGGCTCGGCATGGGGTTTTCTCAAGAAAACAGTCCAAAAAAAAGTCTATGTACCTGGTCCAAGGTGTCCGAGTCTCTGTGCTGTAAAGCTGAGGGTAGACTCAGCTACAGTGGATGGAAACCCCCCTCAGTGCCCCCCAACTTTAGTTTAACTGCTGCAACAAGGTAGGTGTAGGTGTCTGCTGACCTGTTGTAGCGTGGCAACTTTATTGGGGTTCACTGGGCCCCACCCTGTGGTGTTGCTGATCTCTCTCTTTTTTTTTGGCTAGGGTTACAGCTCCACCAGCAGCTGCTGAGACAGTAGCAGTGTCAACCAAACTCTGTTCAGCACGAAGGGGCATGCTAGATTCTTGGTGACTGTTACCCACGTCAGTCCATTGCTGCTGGCTCCCACACTGCTTTGGCCGTCCTCAGTCCATCTTGGTTGAATCCTTTGCTTTTCTGGTCTATGCTGATGTTCATCAGTCCTTCATGCACTCGCTCCATCTGGTCAGGAGACGCTGTCTACTCTCTGCCCACCTATCTTCAGTTCTTTATCATTTTCTTTCAAAGCTTTCTTCAGAGGGGCAATAAAATCTTGAAGGTCTTCAGCAGCCACCATCCCACTTCTAACACCAGTGTAATGAACAGCTCAACCACAATACAGTAATTTAGCTAATTTATTTTTTAAATTCACACAGAACAGCAAAGGTGGATGTCTCTCCAGGTATCTCCCAGACTCGCAGTGCCAATGGTGGGTCAGCTTGTGTAGTATTACCCTGCCACTGCCACACTTTGGCTGGGTTAGTTGAGAACAGCCAGTTTATTTTAATCGCCTCAACTTCTCTTGTGTATCTCTTCAGTTGCACAGCCAATGCTTTGGAGTCTTTGGCAGTTTCCAAGGCCCCAGGTACAGACATCTGGCTGTACCTCTCTGGCACCCTCTTTAGTTCTCTGGTGTCTAGGTTCCTGTCCATTAGTTTCACCTGGTTTGATTTTCTGATTAGTTTCCCATGTGTCTCGTTGTGTTCTGTGTATTTATACCCCTCAGTTTTTGTCTTGAGTTGCTGGTTCATTTTGTTAGTTTGCCCTGGCTTCTGTTACTCGAATTAAAATCTCATATGATTCCTGCATCTTGGCTTCCGACTCCTGCATTTGGTTCCATATCCCCACCGCCTCCGTGACATAATGAACCAGCCACCCAGGACCAAACAGGAGAGCAAGAAAAGACAGTCCAGGCACCGTAAGCATAAACCCCCAGTAAGCATGACATGTGGTGAACTGGGGGGAATGCTGCTGGGGCTGGACAAGGAACTGGAGCCATTGGATGTGGAGGTCTAGTCGCCTTTCTGGGGAACCAGACTGGCTATCAAGCCACCAGCTGCACAGTCCACATCATGGGCGTCCTTGTCAGCTCCGCGGTCCACGTCATGGGTGTCGCCGCCAGCTCCACGGCCAGCGCCCCAATCCCATCCGGTGCAGCAGACTCCCACCCCAGCGCCCCAATCACGTCCGGCGCAGCAGGCTCCCAAGCCAGTGCCCCGATCCCGTTCTTCTTTGTCCGGTGTTTCCGAAGAGGTCCAAGATATGGACACTCCTCCTCCGACCCATGTTCCCGAGGAGGTCCCAGGTCAGGACGCTCCTCCTCCACCGTCTCCAGTGCCAGCTCCTGTGTCCGAGGAGGTCGCTCCTTCTCTTCCATCCCCAGTGCCCGACAAGGGGGTCGCTCCTCCTCCACTGCCCCCAGTGCTAGCTCCTGTGTCCAAGGTGGTCGCTCCTTCTCCACCGTCCCCAGTGCCCGACGAGGAAGATCCTGAGCCATTGTCACCGTCATGTCACCCTCCCGGCTGTCCTCCTGAGCAAGGTCTGTCCCGGCCTCCCGGCCGCCCTTCAGAGCCAGGCCTGCCCACGTCGTCCTGGCCTCCCGGCCGTCCTCCTGGACTATGCCGCCTTGGGTTCCTGGCCGTCGTTTCGCCCTGGTCCTTCCTCCGTACTGTCATGATGTGGTGTTTTGTGTTTTTCCTTAGTTCTGGTTTCCTGTTTTGGTTTGTAGTTTTCCTTGTTTAGTTCTCTGGTGTCTAGGTTCCTGTCCATTAGTTTCACCTGGTTCGATTTTCTGATTAGTTTCAACTGTGTCTCATGTTCTGGGTATTTATACCCCTCAGTTTTTGTCTTGAGTTGCTGGTTCATTTTGTTAGTTTGCCATGGCTTCTGTTACTGGAATTGAAATCTCATATGATTCCTGCATCTTGGCTTCCGACTCCTGCATTTGGGTCCACATCCCCACTGTCTCAGTGACACACAGCTCCCTTTCTGAACAAGATCCAGTTTCCATCATGGTGGCAGATATCTAGCATATACTCAAGTATGAAGAACTGGTCAGCGCCTGACACTGATATAATCCATGCCTTCTGGATAACGCCTGGTAGCACAAATGAACCAACTAACGAGAGATGCGACTCACCCTGAATGGCTGACCAAGGGATTAACAGTCCTGATACTGAAAGACCTCCACGACATGGAAGATCCTGCCCGGCATCATAGCGGCTAAGGTAAGTGGGCACATGGATCAATACATGGCAGAGACACAGAAAGGCAATGGCAAAGGAACCAGAGGAGCCAAACACCATCTGCTGGTTGACAGAACGAGACTGCAAAACCAGACAGACAAACCTGTGCACCGCCTGGATTGACTACCGGAAAGCCTACGACTCAATGCCACATACATGGATCCTGGAATGTCTGAAGCTGTACAAGATCAACAACAGCATAAGGACCTTCATTGCAAACTCAATGAGGCTGTGGCAGACCACCCTGGAGGGCAACCTCAAGCCACATTGCACAAGTCTCCATCAAATGTGGCATATATCAAGGAGATGCCTTGTACCTGCTGCTGTTCTGAATAGGCTTGAACCCCCTCAGCCAACTAATCCACAAGACTGACTATGGATACCAACTCAGGAATGGGGCCACCATCAGCCACCTCCTGTACATGGATGACATCAAGCTGTACGCTAAGAGTGAGCGGGATATCGACTCACCTATCCACACCACCAGGATCTACAGCAGGGACATCGGAATGTCATTCGGACTGGAGAAATGTGGGCGGATGATAACAATGACAGGGAAAATAATACATACGGAGGGCATTGCACACCCAGAGGGAAGGATAACAGATGTGGAGGAAAGCTACAAGTACCTGGGCATACCACAGGAGAATGGCAACCATGAAGAAGCCACAAGGAAAGCTCCCACAGCTACATACCTGCAACGAGTGAGGCAAGTACTGAGAAGTCAGCTCAATGGCAAGAACAAGATCCGGGCAATTAACAGCTCCACCCTGCCAGTGATCCGATACCCTCCTGGGATAATAAGCTGGCCAAAGGAGGAAGCTCAGGCCACGGATGTCAAAACATGGAAGCTGCTCACCATGCATGGAGGGTTCCCCCCCAAGTCCAGTGTCCAGCGACTATACACTAAGCACAAAGAAGGGGGCCAGAGACTAGTAAGCATCAAGGCCACTATCCAAGATGAAACATCCAAGCTCCACAAATACATCAGGAAGAGGGCACCGAGGGATGAACCCATTAGTGAATGTCTCCAACAATGGAGTCTGGAGGAACACGAGATGGAAGAACCATCATGGGAGGAAAAGCCCCTGCATGGGCTGTACCACTGGCAGATCACTGAAGTGATATATATATATATATATATATATAATATGATATATATTATATGTATATAAACAAGTCCTATCAATGGCTGGAGAGGGCTGGACTGAAGGACAGCACAGAAGCACTAATCATGGCAGCACAGGAGCATGTCCTGAGCACCAGAGCAATTGAGGCCCAGATCTACCATACCAGGCAGGATCCCAGGTGCAGACTATGCAAAGGAGCCCCTGAAACAATCCCGCACCTCACAGCAGGGTGCAAGATACTGGCAGGCAAAGAATACATGGAGCGCCATAACCAAGTAGCTGGCATAGTGTACAGGAACATCTGTGCGGAAAATGGACTGGAGACCCCCAAGTCCCAGTGGGAAACTCCCCCCAAGGTGGTGGAGAAGGAGAGGGCTAAGATCCTCTGGGACTTCCAGATCCAGACAGATAAAATGGTGGTGGCCAACCAAGCGGACATAGTGATCATGGATAAGCGGCAGAGGAAAGTTGTAGTGATCGATGTATCCATCCCCAATGATGGAAATATCAAGAAAAAGGAGCATGAGAAACTGGAGAAGTACCAAGGAAGAACTGGAGAAGGCCTGGAGGGTGAAAGCAACAGTGATGGGAGCACTGGGGGCCGTGTCCCCCACACTGGAGAAGTGGTTCCAACAGATACCTGGTGAAACATCAGACATCTCCGTCCAGAAGAGGTGAGAGAGGAATTATATATATGAACATGAGTTTTTCACACACATATATATATATATATATATATATATATATATATATATATATATATATATATATATAATTCTTTCTTTGAATTTTATGTATATTTTATGTATATTATTGAAATGTTTCCTTTTATGTTTCCTTTTTATTTTGACGACACGCAGATGTACATCCAATCTCTGGTTGTAGAAACACTTTTCTGACTTCTACACAGGGTTTAAATCAGATGGAAACATAAATTGCGCCATCTGCTGGGCATTTAGTGAATAACATAAACCCATGGTCTGATCAGAACCCCAGCAGATTGTTCAACAAGCTTAATTTCGAACAAACACTTTTTTTTTTATTTTGGTAATATTTCAAAAGTTTAATCAGTTTAAGCTTCTGAAGACACTGAGCAGATTTTACATGATTTTATTTCCTCTCAGCTGGATTCTAACAATCTTTAGAAAATCCCCGGACTGATGTCAGACAGTCCAGAACTCTGATCGTGGGATTTAATCCAGAACAAGCAAATATAAGAATATCAACAACCATGTAACATTTGTTGGAAAAGCACTTTATAAAGAAAGATTATGAGTACTTATTGCTACCACTACTACCAATAAAACTACTACTAGTGCTTTTGATCATAATATTAGCAATAATGAATATAATAAATAATTTAGTATTACCAGTATCACAAATATAACTAGACATCCTCACGTCCTCACATACTCACGTCCTCATGTCCTCACGTCCTCATATACTCACGTCCTCATATACTCACGTCCTCATATACTCACGTCCTCATGTCCTCACGTCCTCATATACTCACGTCCTCATATACTCACATCCTCACGTCCTCACATCCTCACGTCCTCATATACTCACGTCCTCACGTCCTCATACACTCACGTCCTCATATACTCACATCCTCACGTCCTCATGTCCTCATATACTTACGTCCTCACATCCTCATGTCCTCTCGTCCTCATATACTCACGTCCTCATGTCCTCACGTCCTCATATACTCACGTCCTCATGTCCTCATATACTCACGTCCTCATGTCCTCACCCATCCCGCCTACAGTTCCCTCATCTTCCCACTTTCAATGTGACTGTCCTAAAACTACTTCCACATTTCATGATGACATCTGGACAATTACAACCATTTAAATGATTGAACTATTTTCTGAATCCATAAAAATCTAATTAAATAGATGACAGTAAATTAAGAGTAAAAAAAAAAACAACGTGACAGTGTTAAACTTCAGCTATTAAACTGTTTTAAATGACATTTCAGTTAAATTGTGCTTGATTAGAAAAGCAGTTACAACTTTCTATTTCCTGTGAAACTCACGTATTTTTCCTTAAATAAAAAACTGGAAATAATTACACTGCTCAAAAAAATCAATAAAGGGAACACCGAAACAACATGATGTAACTCCAAGTCAACCAGACTTCTGTGAAATGGAACTGTCCACTTAGGAAGCAACACTGATTGACAATCAGTTCCACCTGCTGTTGTGCAAATGGAACAGACAACAGGTGGAAATTATAGGCAATTGGCAAGACACACCCAATAAAGGAGTGGTTCTGCAGGTGGAGACCACAGACCACTTCTCAGTTCCGATGCTTTCTGGCTGATGTTTTGGTCTGAATGCTGGCGGGGCTTTCACTCTAGTGGTAGCATGAGACGGAGTCTACAACCCACACAAGTGGCTCAGGTAGTGCAGCTCATCCAGGATGGCACATCAATGCCAGCTGTGGCAAGAAGGTTTGCTGTGTCTGTCAGCGTAGTGTCCAGAGCATGGAGGCGCTACCAGGAGACAGGCCAGTACATCAGGAGACGTGGAGGAGGCCGTGGGAGGGCAACAACCCAGCAGCAGGACCGCTACCTCCTTCTTTGTGCAAGGAGGAACAGGAGGAGCACTGCCAGAGCCCTGCAGAATGAGCTCCAGCAGGACACAAATGTGCATGTGTCTGCTCCAACAGTCAGAAACAGACTCCATGAGGGTGGTATGAGGGCCCGACGTCCACAGGTGGGGGTTGTGCTTCCAGCCCAACACCGTGCAGGACGTTTGGCGTTTGCCAGAGAACACCAAGATTGGTAAATTCTCCACTGGCGCCCTGAGCTCTTCACAGATGGAAGCAGGTTCACACTGAGCACATGTGACAGAGTCTGGAGACGCCGTGGAGAACGTTCTGCTGCCTGCAACATCCTCCAGCAGGACCGGTTTGGCAGTGGGTCAGTAATGGTGTGGGGGGGCATTTCTTTGGAGGGCCGCACAGCCCTCCATGTGCTCGCCAGAGGTAGCCTGACTGCCATTAGGTACCGAGATGAGATCCTCAGACCCCTTGTGGGACCATATGCTGGTGCGGTTGGTCCTGGGTTCCAACCTCCAAATCCAGTTGATACATTTGATTTTCATTGATAATTTTTGTGTGATTTTGTTGTCAGCACATTCAACTGTGGAAAGAAGAAAGTATTTAATAAAAATATTTCATTCATTCATATCTGCAACAACGTGTTACTTTCGTGTTCTCTTTATTTTTGGGAGCAGAGTATGTTTTACAGTCAAGTGTTTATCGTTTTAATTTATATGTAAATCTGCACCTGTACATGCATTTTTAATCTCATGGATATTTTCCTGTTTGGTTTAAAAATGTTACAGAAAAACCCTGAAATAAAACAGAAAAATGCATTTTTACCTTTTTCTGTTTGCAGTGTTGTTTGTAAGAAGTTGTGCAACATGAGAGGGTTTCTGAAACACCACTGCAAAACTTTTATTCCTTCTGAGACGTTCTGGAATCAGTTTATGTCTGGGATTATTAGTGTTATTATAATAACCCAGTTTAATCTGAGTTAAAACTAAAGGACTGATTTGGTCCACGTCTCCCCACCTGTTTGTTCGCAGGTTTACATCTTTATTCCAGATGTAAGAGAACAGCTCCAGTCTTTAATACAGAAATAAAGTAGTTTCATGTTCAGAGCCGCTTTTCATTCTGCCAACATCATGCAAACGACATTCCACTGGTGATTAGATCACTAACCCGAACCCTTTGTCCTGACCTGGTAGATATACATCTACCTGATAACGGCCAGCGCTGTTCACGACAAATGACCGGACTGCTGCTTCCGTGTTGAAACGTGCTTGTGGCTTCCATGCAGCACACTTTCTTGTAGTGTTTAGATAGGACTTCTATGTGGGCCTGACCAAAAGTAGACTACGGGATAGAGTGGCTGAACATAGATATGCAATCCGATCTAAGAATTTGAATGATCCTATGGCTAAACGCGATATGGAAGCCCAACATGCTAGCGATAAATCTTTGAGAGTCCATTGAGGCCATCAGCTCTGATGCCAGGGGTGGAGACAAAGTCTTAAACAAAGAGAGGCATACCGGATCTATAGCCTTAATGGCACCAGATATCCAGGTCTAAATGTGGACTTAGATTTAACATCATTCTTGTAGTTCTTATCCTCTCACATTACTCCTTAAAATTTCCTCATTTATTTGCATGTTTTGCCTGCAGATAACATTTATGGCTGGGTGGTCACAGAGAGTAAGACAGCTTCTCTGTATTTACTCTGATTATCCATGTGCTTCTAGAGGCCAGGGAATTGTTGCTTGTGTGTTTATTGTATTTATAGTCTGATGCCCCTAGAGGCTAAGAGTATATTGCTATATGTGCACATAACTATAACTGCTCCGTTTGTTTCACTATATATATAAGCCGATACGCGTTGGTGTATTTTTATTATTCTTGCCAATTTTTAATAAAGGTTTTTTTATTCGATCCGCTTTGAGTGCCTGGACCTGGATTTTTTCTCTCTCCATTTTTTGGATTCAGTCCTTTCGCCACACAAATGCTGTAAAGCGACAGCAGGTCTAGTTTGATGCGATCCTGTGTCCAGGCAGGAGAACGGATGTTAGTTTGGGTTTGTGGATGACTGCAGTAAGGTGACTGAGACTTAACCCCAGAACTGGTCCTGGTCTGATCCACAGGATAAATCTCCATGGTAACGTGCAACTGGATCTCGGATAAGTTGAGCCAGGATAACCAACACTTCCACCAACAGGCGTGCAGAATTCTCTGCAGATGCTCCGTGTGTAAAAGAATCCATGTCAGAATATAATTTAATTTACATTCTAATGTTTATTTTCATCATCTGGTGACTTCATGATCATTTTCCCAATCAAACAGGGTGAGGGCCGTAACGGCAGTTTCTTTCCTCAGCTAACAAACATAAGATGAAGATTACCACTTAATTTAGAATGGATTTATATAAATCTTTATAAACTTTAAAATCTGTATAAATGTTTATAAACTTAGACATCAGAAGTAATTTATCATGTGCAGCATCTCAGGAAACATAATTGAATGATTATTTGCGAATTACTTTAATATATCCATGTAATTAGTATTATATTTGATTCTCAGTACATGTATATATTTCCTTTATGATTGTTGACTAAGTAGTTACTGATAAATTTACTTAATAAATTTATTAATGCTGTATTTATGTAGTGCATCATGGCAGATCTGTCCCTCCAGCATTAATTCCGTTCAGTAATGCATTAATTCTACATTAACGTGATAATTTATTATTTATTTAAAATGTTTTTATTCGTCTGTTTGTTTATTTCGACAATAAGATGAAAGGTCCTGGGTAGAAGGGGCGTGTTGGTGGCGGACAGGAGATGAGCTCCAGAGATATAAATGTTAAAATGGTGAGGAGGGAAACACCGCGATGCCACAGCAGCTCCATCTTGCCACGTTCCAGAGGAAAGAGGTGGGCGGGACTTACGCAGCGCGAGCCACACGGTTGAATAAGCCCAGCGCATCTACAATCTGATTGGACGGAAAGCCCCTCAATCCCCGCCCTCTTCCACAGTGCGCGCTTGTCATTGGGTAAGAGGGCTGTCGGTCTGTCGGTGGACGGTTCGGAGTGTTATGAGGCTGGAGGACAGTTTTTGATTTCTTTTCCCTGCGAGATTTCAGCTTGACGTCGCTTCAGTCCCGTTTCTGCGTGGTTTCCCGGCTGCCACGGACATAGCATGGCTCCAAAGAAGAACGCGAAGGTGCACGCGAAGTCTAAAGGTGAGTTTGCTGCTTCCCACGATGTCTGCAGCTGCGTGGATCCCCCAGGTTTCACGGCCAGGCCTTTCACAGTTAATCTGGTGCTTCACTCAGGCCCTGCGCGCGCACGTCCACCTGCGGCTCGCCAGGTGAGCCGTTCCCACCTGAAACCGGATTCATGGCGCATGTAAACAGCGCACTGTCCGACACGTCCACGCAGCTGCGTGGAAGGAACAAGTCCACGCAACCAGCCGCCTTTCCAGCGTGACGTGACGCAGAAACGCGGCTCGCGCCTCCGGAAACTGTAATTTATCCTTTAAACGTGAGGAAACGTCCCAAAACGTCTTCCTGGACGGTTTTTCGGGCTTGTTGACGAAGCCCGGGATTACTAGCATCACAAACCCACGCGAGAGGTCGCGCGAGCTTCCTCCTCTCCTGAGGCTCGCGCAGCTGCATACCTGTCTGCGTGTTTTGCTTCACGCACGCGGAGTGGGAAAATCGGAGAGAAACGTGCACACCCACCACAACCCCTCTGAATGCTCACGTGTCAGTACTCCGGGGGGGGACGATGAGGACGTGGCGCGTGGGGTCAGACCCCCCCACGCAGCACTTTCTGCTTCACTGTTTTCATCTCCTCGTTTAATACGTCAGCTGCGGCGCGCGCAGCTTCCATCAGGTACTGCGCGTTCTGGCCCTTAATTGTTTGGCACGTGCCCTGTGTGCGCGTGACGGGACCTTTAAACCGCCATATTTGTAGTTTGGTTCAGCAAGCAGCGACACGTGGCTGCGGGTTCAACGCGAAGGCTCGTGCACGCTACCAGGACCCCCTTCACGCACATCCTGCCCCCCTCCCTCCCCGATGCATCACACATGCACGCGCACAGCTGAAGGACGCGCGCTATTTCTGCAGCTTTACGGAGATTTGTGACGAGTTCTGCGGATAAAAGGGCTAAAATCCGCAAACAGACACGTTGCGCAGCTTCCAGCTTTTATTTTACATAAAATATCAGATGAACCACGCAGAGGGGGGGCAACAAGCTGAAAAACATTCCATTGCATTCAGCCGACACAAGAAGAACTCCTTTATGGTGTGGAAATTAAATGCGCTTATTCCATGAAATACCAACAACAAAAAGCAAAACAGAAAAACCCCTGAAAATGCTGAGAAACTGTGCTTATTATCATCCTCTCGATTAAAAAACATTTGTTGTTTTTTTCTGTATTGTTGTTATCGAGCCACTGTGGCTCTGGAGCCGCAGGTTGCACACGCCTTGTTCTCAGTCTTTAAGTTTCATTCCTTTCCTTTTCATGCCAAAACAATGAATTATCAAAGTAAAAGTAAATTCCATTTAAATCTGCTGTGCAGAAAAGGAGTTAATCCACATCCTAACCCAGAAAAGGCTGGCTTTGACGTCCAGCTGCTATTTGATACATAAATAATAAACAAGCAGATCTGGAATAAATCGAATGTTTTTATTCTGTTCTGGCGTCGGGCTGCTCGACATGTTTCCCATATGATCTTTAATGAAAGATGATGATATTGTTTTGATGCTGTTTACGGTGAAATGCTGTGGTAAGTGCTGCTGTGGTTGCTAAGCAACCGTTTAGTTGTCAGACTGATCAGCTGTTTGACTGTTTTTATTCCCTGTGGTGGAAACTGATCTGCTTCTGGTGGTTGCTGTGTTTTATTTTCCTGTAAAACCTTTCCTCAGGACCGTCCTTCGCCCCCCCCGGTCCTGTCCAGAGTCCTGCCCGGAGGCAAGCGGTTGCTGGGGTAACGGCTCTGTCTCTGCGATGCGGTGTGCTGTGTCTGAACTAAGCGTGTGTCCTGCATGGTAGCATGTTAAGTAGTTTAATTCAGGATTTCTGATCAGAAACGTGTAGAAAATTCTCATCATTTACACGTCCACCTTCATCTCTTCTTCATTTAATAACTTCTGAATATTTTAAAAAAGACATTAGTCAAAGCAGCTGCTCAGAAATCCATCAAATCTTTATGATTAATAAATACAATAAAATAAAGATTAGATCCAATCACTAAATAATGTTGAACAGATTAAAATATGTAAAACAGTATAAATTATTATTGTTAAAGTTTTTATTCTTTTCAGTCCAGACATGTTGGCTATCAAACATCTTTTTATTTATATTATTAAAAAAAAATTATTTTAGTCTCATATATATATATATATATATATATATATATATATATATATATATCTGTCTGTCTGTCTGTCTGTCTGTCTGTCTGTCTGTCTGTGTGTGTGTGTGTGTGTGTGTGTGTGTGTGTGTGTGTGTGTGTGTGTGTATAAAATATAATGATACATGACTGAGTGTGGGATGTTCGGTCGTGTGCTGCCTTCCTGGCAGGTTGGGTGTTTATGTAACTGGTGTGATGCTGGTTTAACAGACATATTGTTCTGGCGATACTGGGATTTCTGACAACAAAGCCAGGAATGGAGGTCGTTTCCTGCCTTTACTGTGGAGCTTCTCACGCTGGAATGTCCCGACCGCCGTGTCCCGTAGAACCAGACCGACCAGGTTCCAGTGGAGCGGAGGCAAACCGGGTTGGGGTGGTGCAGATGGCTTCATGTGGACACATTCTGCTCCAGTACGGCTGCTCATGGTTTTAGGTGTCGGTTTCTCAGAGCTGAGCCAGTGTTTCATTTGTTTGGAGCAGAGACATTATTTTGCCAGGAGGGTCAAAGGTTACAGAACACGGAGAGCTGGAATGTCCTCAGAACTGTATGAACCTGTGTGTGTGTGTGTGTGTGTGTGTGTGTGTGTGTGTGTGTGTGTGTGTGTGTGTGTGTGTGTGTGTGTGTGTGTGTGTGTGTGTGTGTAACAGTCATGTACATATACGCCTGCTTAAGGCCCACGGGGAGAAGGCTGAGGGTTGGAGGCAGCACCAGCAGTCCTTACATAAGACTGGAGACGAGCTGCAGACTTGAACGGTGTGGACGGAGAAGGAAGAACACATTTGTTTAGAGAAGACTTGGGCGTGAATTAACCGCTGTGGTCCTGAGCATGGAGGTACCAGAAGAACAAGGGGGTATGCTGCCGCATGGTGTGTGTGTGTGTGTGTGTGTGTGTGTGTGTGTGTGTGTGTGTGTGTGTGTGTGTGTGTGTGTGTGTGTGTGTGTGTGTGTGTGTGTGTGTGTGTGTGTGCCCAGATGCACGTGAAGTTGCTGTCTCTAGTTGTAGCTGGCTGTTTCCAGCTGTGCAGGAATGGTTGAAAAACAGACTTTCCGCGCTCTTCCTCGCCTTGAACTGGAGGTCTGCTTTGTCCAGGCTTGACTGCAGTTTTCAGTAACGTGACTGTAAATCTGGATTTTCAGTCCTGTTGAAATATCAAGCCGTCATTAACAAAAACTTGTTTTCACCAGACGTTTAATGAGACGGGGATCCGTAAATGATCCTGATGTCTACTTCATGTTGAATGCAGTGTTGCTGGTTAATAAAGTAATTTCTGCTTTCATGTAG
This sequence comes from Telmatherina bonti, assembly GCF_933228915.1. Lineage (NCBI taxonomy): Eukaryota > Metazoa > Chordata > Actinopteri > Atheriniformes > Telmatherinidae > Telmatherina > Telmatherina bonti. The sequence continues at coordinate 38,545,103 of NC_136625.1, forward strand.
ACCGTTCTCAGTGGTGCCACTTCATGGCTAACAGCTAGCTGCCCGTTTGTATGACTGTGTCTTGTTTCTCAACAAGCATGATGCCAGCTAACGTCCCACTTTCCAAACCAGTTCAGCTCAAGTTCAGCTCCTGTGTGTCCAGGTCAGACATGTCTACAGTAATGAGCTTGTTGGTGCTCAACACCTGCATGATGATCCAGAATCCTGCTTTCCAAACCTCCAGCTGACGTAGCTTCAGCTAGCAGATCCAGCTTCCAGCACGTTTACAACGAGACGCTCAGTTTCACAGGAACCAGAAGCTACACGTCGCCAGAGGTTTCTTCATGTCTGCTGGCCGGATGGGAATCAAACCTCCCGCTGTGGGGAGTGTTTCCTCTCCATACTGAAGTAAAACCCAGCAGACACAGATAACGTTAGCGTGGTGTAGAATGAGGGACGTCTCCGTGGAACGTCTCAGACGTTACCGTGAGAAAACGTTGATATTTGACCGTTTATTGACACCATGAAGGAGAAAAAACTCTAAATTTCCTTTAAGGCTTAAAGTCTCGTCTCCACATCTGGCATTAACAACCCGCTGAAGGTTGAACTGGTCCGATATCCAGCCGTCTTCATGACAGTTGCATTTACACCAAGAGAAACTTCTTTTGCTGCTGAACAGCAACAACGTGACGCTAACGCAGCTGAGAGGCTTCCAGGTTCTGGTTTGATGCAGCAACACGTTGATGCCGCCGTTCAGGATCGGCAGGCGGTCTGGAAAAGGAAATCCGTCACTGGGAAGCCGACTGGGACATCCAGAGACACAGGAGAAGCTAGCTGGAGCCGCCGACTGGGACATCCAGAGACACAGGAGAAGCTAGCTGGAGCCGCCGACTGGGACATCCAGAGACACAGGAGAAGCTAGCTGGAGCCGCCGACTGGGACATCCAGAGACACAGGAGAAGCTAGCTGGAGCCGCCGACTGGGACGTCCAGAGACACAGGAGAAGCTAGCTGGAGCCGCCGACTGGGACATCCAGAGACACAGGAGAAGCTAGCTGGAGCCGCCGACTGCGACGTCCAGAGACACAGGAGAAGCTAGCTGGAGCCGCCGACTGGGACATCCAGAGACACCGGAAAAGCTAGCTGGAGCCGCCGACTGGGACGTCCAGAGACACAGGAGAAGCTGGCTGGAGCCGCCGACTGGGACATCCAGAGACACAGGAGGAGCTAGCTGGAGCCGCCGACTGGGACATCCAGAGACACAGGAGAAGCTAGCTGGAGCCGCCGACTGGGACGTCCAGAGACACAGGAGGAGCTAGCTGGAGCCGCCGACTGGGACATCCAGAGACACAGGAGGAGCTAGCTGGAGCCGCCGACTGGGACATCCAGAGACACAGGAGGAGCTAGCTGGAGCCGCCGACTGGGACATCCAGAGACACAGGAGAAGCTAGCTGGAGCCGCCGACTGGGACATCCAGAGACACAGGAGGAGCTAGCTGGAGCCGCCGACTGGGACATCCAGAGACACAGGAGGAGCTAGCTGGAGCCGCCGACTGGGACATCCAGAGACACAGGAGAAGCTAGCTGGAGCCGCCGACTGGGACATCCAGAGACACAGGAGAAGCTAGCTGGAGCCGCCGACTGGGACATCCAGAGACACAGGAGGAGCTAGCTGGAGCCGCCGACTGGGACATCCAGAGACACAGGAGAAGCTAGCTGGAGCCGCCGACTGGGACGTCCAGAGACACAGGAGAAGCTAGCTGGAGCCGCCGACTGCGACGTCCAGAGACACAGGAGAAGCTAGCTGGAGCCGCCGACTGGGACGTCCAGAGACACAGGAGGAGCTAGCTGGAACCGCCGACTGGGACGTCCAGAGACACAGGAGGAGCTAGCTGGAGCCGCCGACTGGGACATCCAGAGATACAGGAGGAGCTAGCTGGAGCCGCCGACTGGGACATCCAGAGACACAGGAGGAGCTAGCTGGAGCCGCCGACTGCGACGTCCAGAGACACAGGAGGAGCTACCTGGAGCCGCCGACTGGGACGTCCAGAGACACAGGAGAAGCTACCTGGAGCCGCCGACTGCGACGTCCAGAGACACAGGAGAAGCTACCTGGAGCCGCCGACTGGGACGTCCAGAGACACAGGAGAAGCTAGCTGGAGCCATCGACTGGGACATCCAGAGACACAGGAGAAGCTAGCTGGAGCCGCCGACTGGGACATCCAGAGACACCGGAAAAGCTACCTGGAGCCATCGACTGGGACATCCAGAGACACAGGAGGAGCTAGCTGGAGCCGCCGACTGGGACATCCAGAGACACAGGAGGAGCTAGCTGGAGCCATCGACTGGGACATCCAGAGACACAGGAGGAGCTAGCTGGAGCCGCCGACTGGGACATCCAGAGACACAGGAGGAGCTAGCTGGAGCCGCCGACTGGGACATCCAGAGACACAGGAGGAGCTAGCTGGAGCCGCCGACTGGGACATCCAGAGACACAGGAGGAGCTAGCTGGAGCCGCCGACTGGGACATCCAGAGACACAGGAGAAGCTAGCTGGAGCCGCTAGCAGTACGTCTGCGTTTTCTTTTCGCCTCCATGAATGTCATTGAGGTGGAAGTCACGTGATTGGTGACGAAAACTGAGTGGTTTATATTTTATAATATCTATTGAATAACCATATATACTAAAACGGTACGTGGCTCCTTTCCCTTTTTAAAATCAATACCTGATATTTTATTATGAAAATATTTTCAACAAAAACTCAAAGTACCAGAAATTCTGCTGTTTTTATGTCTTGTTACGGGGCAACCAGAGTCCCAAGTTTTTTCTCTTTTTTTTTTTTATTTTTTATTGTTCGTGTGATATAAATTCTCAATAAACTTTTCAATAATCAAATTATTTCACACATAAATTCATTTTATCGCCCCCTGGTTGTCCCAACATAAAATATGAGGATTTCTGCCTACAACAGGAAACCAGGTGGATGTGGTCTAATTCTGTAAAACGGTCAAATAACACAACTTTTCTTAAAGCAAAATGCTGAAATCAACTTTTTGGAGTTCTTTTTGGTCCCTAATGATCACCATGTTTAGGCATAAGGTGTCCACCGGTGCGCTCCCCACCAGGACTCGATGGCGGTGTGTTGGACCCTCCGGTGAAGAGAAGAGTGGAGTTATTAACTGATCATGGCCTGGTGGTGAGATGGCTCCGATGGGGTGGGAAGGTGTTTGTCAGGCCTGGCCGACCGGTTAGGGACAGTGCAGCTGAGGTGTTGAGGGGATCTGCTTTGGTGATCTTTTTCCAGATGATTGCGTCATGATCTCCAGCTCTTGCCGGAGTGATTCACAGCTGGGATGGGATCATGGGAGAGTGTCATCTCTGGGTCGGGAATGAGGTGCTTCCCCAAGTGGAGGGGTTCAAGTATCTCAGGGTCTTGTTTGCAAGTGAAGCAGAATCTAAATTAGTTTGTTGTGGTGAAGAAGGAGCTAAACCAGTCAGCGAAACTCACCATTTAACCGGTAAGTCTACGTTTCTACCCTCACCTAAAGTCACCAGCTGTCGGTAGTGACCAAAAGAAATGGGTTGCAAATACAGCAAATAGACAGTTAGTTCCTTAGTCAGGACCAGAACTCTGGGTAGAAGCTCAGTTATCCAGGAGATCAGAGAACAGCCGCTGCTCCTCCACATCCAGAGGAGACAGAACATTTGGTCTGGGTGCCTCTATGGTGAGATTTTCCTGGGAAGACAAAGAACATACTTAGCTGTGGGACGCCTGGGATCCTTCCCCAGCTGAGCTGGAAGATGTGGCGGAGGACGCCTGGTCTTCCTGCTTAGGCAGCTAAACGCCCCCCAGTAACAGATTCCAAAAGCCTGACTTAGATACTGGGAAGAAGAAAATACTTTATTATTGAACATTAAACTTATTGACGCCATAGAGGACTATTATTCTTTTCTGCTTGTTAGTTGATCTTTGGCAGCTCCTGATTGGATATTTCTGTCAATTTTAGCTCTGATTTGGTGGAAAGTTTGACACAAAGTGTCTTCATCATCATGTCCAGGTGAAAATAGAGGTGTCTTAGCAACACAGTGGTGATGGGGATGAAAAAGTCATAATTAATGGTGTTATCATGGATCTGAAAAGACTCTGAAGGATAGCCGGACTCTTAAGGGTTAATTTAATGGATCACATTCAGCATTAAGTGAAGACAGAAAGATCAGATCATTAGTTTGTTCCTTTGTGTTCTTTCTGTATGTCAGGGCCAGCTGGTTTCACAGCGCTATAAATAGTTGTCAATGACCTCCAACGCCATGCCGAACAGAGGGGGGACAACAACCCAGAAGGACTGACAGATGAACCGATACAAGGCCAGTGATTAGAGGCTCGGCCCAGATATAGCCCCAGAGGAGGAGAGAGAGGGACACTCTGAGGCTGCACTTTGGCCAGCTAGCCAGTCATCATAAAGCAAGGATGGGTGATCCGGCAACCCTGGTAGAGTCCATCGCTTCCCCTGTTGTCACGGCGATCCCTGCGGCGATTGTGGGGGAAATGCCAGGTAAGCATCGGGTACTGTGGAAGGATGGAGCTGCTTGGAGGTTATCGTAAGGAGGACGGAGGGTGTGTTAGCTCCACTTTTTCCAGGATACGTGTGATATGTCTCTCTATGACTTACTGGTCAGAAACGCTCCTTGTGCTTAGTGAGACTGAGCAGGTCACATGGCGAGGTTTACCGTCAGGAATGAAGGTGAGCTGAAGATTCCTCTGAAAGCGTGAATCTTTCTGGTCGTTCCCAGCATTGGACGGGTTTTTAGCCTGGAACCGTGTTCAGAGTTCAGGCGACATAGAGGTGTCTGAAATCTGACCCAACACCATGTAGCCGCTTTAACACCTGTTCATTCTCTGTCACTGGTTCTCCCATCATGCATTGTAGGATATCTTCGGCACTCCCAGAATAGCTTAATGGTTGTGGTGCATTTTATCTCTCATCTGCCCGCTCGTTCCAGTTTCCAGAACAAGGTCTGATGGATTAGTTCAGGTTTACCTGATGCCTTGATTCCCAGTGGATTTGTTCTGGTTTTATTTGGAACAAAAGCATCTAAATGTTCTAGTTGGTCCTCGTTACGCTGGACTGATTCTGCAGCAGGTTTTGTTTGGGGGAGGAGAAATGACCTGCAGTATGGCTGGGAGTCTTTGAGTCGAAGTGATTATTATTATTATTGATGCTTCTCTTTTCTCCGTGTAACTATAACTACTGTCCAACCAGGAGTGTTTGACATGGTTTCCTAATGCAGGACATTGTCAGAGTGAGTACTTCTGTATATTTCAGCAAACAATGGAGGCAAGGTGCAGCCAAAACTTACTGCCGCTCACAGCTAGGGGGCAGTAAACAAGGACCCAGAAATGGAGAAAATGCATTTAACGCCACATTTCCAGGGCGTTTTGTAAACAGTTTCCCAGTCTTTTGCTAACTGTTAAGGCAGGAGTGTTTGTCACTGTGCAACAGGCAAAAAAGATGCTAATGAAGTCTGAGAGGCGTCTCAGTGTTGCCTCTGATCTTGTGTTCATGCTCTCGTTTACACAACTGCATCTAGCGGTCAGTTTTGTCAGTTTTGCAACTCGCGCATGGACATGTTCGCCCGGGTCAACGTGAGCGCCTGAATGAATAACATGTCGCAGCCATGATGCGTTGCTAACGGCAAGTATATCCTTCACACCTCCCGAAACTAACCGTAACTTTCGGTTCAAATGAAACGACCATCAAGGCCGAAGTACCTCCACGCGCTAGCTTTTACTGAGAGGGTTCTTGCTACAGATGGTTCCACAGTTTCTAGGTCTGCCTTTTTCCTTAAGCTTGTTATTAATTACATTAATAATAATATCACAAACGGGTAAAGAACATTTCAGGTGACTGCCTCATGAAGCTGATTTAGAGAATGACAGGAGGTTGCAAAGCTGTCCCCAAAGCAAAAGGTCTTTAAAGAATCTAAAATATAAAACATAGTTTGGTTTATTTACCACTTTCTTGTTTACACGTGTTCCTTCGTAGTGTGGATGTATTTACAAGAAAAAAAGTAATGGGGAAAAATAAGAAAAAATCACTTATGAGGTGTGTCCAAACTTTTGACTCATACTGTGTATGTGTCAATATGTGTGTTTTTTTATATATATATATATATATATATATATATATCTTTTGAGGTGTATTACTTTATCCATCAAATTTCTAAATGTTTTTACTTTTTGACCAATTATTTTACTGTATTTTAATTACACTTTTAAATATTTGAGGTAATTTTAATTTACTGTATTTTTTACAAAACTAAAAAGAATTTGACTTTTTTTTTGTTTTTTTAAACTTTTTATTTATTTTTTTATTTCATTTTAGGTTATTTTCCAATTAATTTCACCCACCGCATTTTTATATTTATTTACTTTTTGACAAATTACCTAATTTTAAAATTTAATTTTCACTTAACTGTTTGTTTTTTAAGATGATCTCATTTTATTGAGTGTTTTTTAGCTACCCAATGTTTATTTTTCTTCTTTGTGAATCACTTTATTGTTGAACGTACTTAAATTGATTCCTTGCTAATATTTAACAATTGCACTAATAATTATTTAATTCTTGATTTTAATCCTCTGAAGATTTTTTTTTATAACCTAACCCTTTGTTTGCACTGAGAAGAAAAAGCAAGATAAGAATTTTATAGATAATAATAGTAATAATAAAGATGTTTTGTTGGTTGATTGAGATAACTGTTAAGGTCATATTGGAATGAGTTATATTGTTAACCAGACAGGTTTTCACATAACTAGTCCTTTTTCCCTTTTGCCCTGAATGCACCGCTGTTGACTCGTTTAAGAGCCTGTGGATTTAGTTCTCCACCGCCCTGCTGGTTTATTCTTGTTTTTCTTAGTTTTTGCTTTAAACGTTCTGTATGCCATCAGTAAACAAAGTTTGTTGTTGTTTCAGATGGCAGCAAAACCCAGTCAGCCAGTAAGAATGGGAAGAAGGCCGACTCCGGGTCCAGTGGAACCAGTTTCTTCACCTGGTTCATTGTGCTGGCCCTGCTGGGCGTGTGGACATCCGTAGCCGTGGTCTACTTTGACTTGGTGGATTATCAAGGAGTTCTTGGTGGGTTCATGTTGTAACACACACGTGCACATGCATGCATCAGGAGCACCTGGATGTGATCATTCCACCTGGTTTGCCTTGCTGAAGGTGTGGCCGCTTGGCTTTTACCTTCATGTGTCTGCAGAGCTGGTTTTGATTTCTCCAAGTGATGAACAGAAAACGTGTCAACTGATGTGACACGAATCTGCTCTGCTGAGATACAGCTTTTATGTCTCTATTTAGCTTATTTTTTATTTTAATTTAATTCTTTTGTTTTATCTGTTTAATTCTCTACTTTTTATATTTATTTTGATTCATTTCTTTATTTTGTGGAACTGAAGCTGCAGACTGTCATGTGTTGCATGCATTGTGAAATTCCTGCAGCTGTTTATGCTATGTTGACTTTGACTCCTTTATTCGTATTTTTCACTTATTTGCGCTGTAATAATAATAACCGCTGCGTAACTGTGTGTATTGTATGAATCAGCTGCTGAATCTGTTTTACCTGCCAACATGTATGTTCTGTGTTTTGCATGCAGACAAGGCTAAAGGCTTACAAATTAATCTGTCTGAGACGTTGCAAGGTAAAGCTCTATTTCTGTCTCCCTGATTCATCATACATGTTCTGGTAGACCCTTCTAACACACACACACACACACACACACACACGCACACACACACACACACACACACACACGCACACACACACACGCACACACACGCACACACACACATATAGAACCAACTTCTTTACAAGCTTTTCACAAACCCTTCCTCGACATGATCTTTATACATAAAGGGTTAAACCCGATCCACCATCTGATCCACATCAGTCCAGTTTGTTATAACTGGACTGATGTGGATCAGTTTATAAAAAATTACCTAGATAAGGAAAACCTCCATCTGAACCAGAACCAGGAAGGAAAACCTCCAGCGGGACCAGAACCAGGAAGGAAAACCTCCATCTGAACCAGAACCGGGAAGGAAAACCTCCATCGGGACCAGAACCGGGAAGGAGAACCTCCATCGGGACCAGAACCGGGAAGGAGAACCTCCATCGAGACCAGAACCGGGAAGGAAAACCTCCATCGGGACCAGAACCGGGAAGGAAAACCTCCATCGGGACCAGAACCGGGAAGGAAAACCTCCATCGGGACCAGAACCGGGAAGGAGAACCTCCATCGGGACCAGAACCGGGAAGGAGAACCTCCATCGGGACCAGAACCGGGAAGGAGAACCTCCATCGGGACCAGAACCGGGAAGGAGAACCTCCATCGGGACCAGAACCGGGAAGGAGAACCTCCATCGGGACCAGAACCAGGAAGGAAAACCATAATAAACCAGTTATTTGTTAGCTGATGAACTGGGTTGGGTTCAGGTTTCCTCTCGTATCATCAGAGCTTGTCAGGAAGTTGGAAACAAACCACTAAAGGGATTTTCCCGTCTTTAGATCCAGATCTGTTTGCATGGCACGTTTGACCTTTCAGGGCTTCCTGCTGGTGTTAAATGACCAACTCTCTCAGTTGACGTGTTTCTTTCTGGTCTGGAACGTGAATTCATCAGTTCTTTGTAGATTTCCAGCTAATGATTAGTTATTCTGGCTGTAAGCGGGAAGAACTGAGCGCTTCTGTCCCTGCTCTAGGGAAACTGGTGGCCTACGACACAGACGGGGACGGCGACTTCGATGTGGAGGATGCTAAAGTTCTGCTAGGCAAGTGCATTTTTCTGATTCATCACTAACGTCACATTTAAAAATCTGCATGATTTCGTGAATAAAATGGGTTTGCTGCTAACTGCTGCTGCACTAATGACGTCTGTAAATAAGCCCCGCCCACAAACACTTTTTTTCTTTTTTTAATGAACCTGTCCTGTCCAGCATCATGACAGCAGAGGGGGCGGTCTGCCAAGAAGCGGCTTGTAGATATGGAGCTCCCATTGATTATTAAATCTTATTCTTTTTATGGTTATTTATATCCAAAATATGTTTTTGCCATTTCTGCTTATAACTGCTGGACCAGACTGGAGGGAGAGAGACAGCCGAGGGAAAGACCAAAACAATAGAAAAAAGAATAGAAAAACAAAACAGATCAAAATAAAAAGTAGAAAACAAGCAACAGCAGCAAATCCTCAGAAAAACTGAACTCCTGCACCTCAGAGAGACATGACGCATCCAACGCTGCGAAGAAAACTGTGTGTGTGTGTGTGTGTGTGTGTGTGTGTGTGTGTGTGTGTGTGTGTGTGTGTGTGTGTGTGTGTGTGTGTGTGTGTGTGTGTGTGTGTGTGTGTGTGTGTGTGTGAGAATTGTGTTTAGTTATAATGCAGCTTTTACCACAGTTACCACACGCAGGACTTCAGGTATACAGACCTTTCTGGGGATTATTGTTTTAAGAAAAGAGCAACAAATAAACTTTTTCTGGTAATATTGGAAACTTCTGGACACGCTGATGTGTTACTTGTTTAGTGTAGATGGAGGATTAGCAGGAGCGGTGTTATGGGGCCGGAGTTGTCGACTGTAGACCAGGGCCGGTATCCTGCAGGTTTTGGATATTTACCTGCAGCATTACCTGATTCATATAAAGTGAGTCTCGCAGGCTTAAGTTCTGCACAAGTCTGTTGACGATCCATTCATTGGAATGAGGTGTTTCTGCAGGGTAACATCTAAAACCCATAGGACACCCACCCTCGAGGACCAGAGTTGTAGACCAGGGTCGGCTCCAGACTTTATGGGCAAAATATGATGTGGGGGACCCCCGACCACCACAGGACCACTGGTGCTCAACTATTCTTTAGCTTGATGATTGTTACCGTAACAATTCACATTATCTGTAGGTTACATCATACCAGTATCGTTCTTACCCTCACTGGGTTAGAAAGGCACAACTCTGGTATTAATTTATGCTTTTTAATCAAACGGCAACCTCCGGCTGTTAAATGTGAGTCCTATGCGGAAGTGCATAAAACCAGTTCCAAAATCCCCATAGACTCCCATGTTAAAAAGACCAACTTCACAGCAGAAATAAACATGTTTACAGCAGAAATAAACATGTTTACAGCAGAAATAAACACGTTTACAGCAGAAATAAACACGTTTACAGCAGAAATAAACACGTTTACAGCAGGAATAAACACGTTTACAGCAGGAATAAACACGTTTACAGCAGGAATAAACACGTTTACAGCAGAAATAAACACGTTTACAGCAGAAATAAACATGTTTACAGCAGAAATAAACACGTTTACAGCAGAAATAAACACGTTTACAGCAGAAATAAACACGTTTACAGCAGAAATAAACATGTTTACAGCAGAAATAAACACGTTTACAGCAGAAATAAACACGTTTACAGCAGAAATAAACACGTTTACAGCAGAAATAAACACGTTTACAGCAGGAATAAACATGTTTACAGCAGAAATAAACACGTTTACAGCAGAAATAAACACGTTTACAGCAGAAATAAACACGTTTACAGCAGGAATAAACATGTTTACAGCAGGAATAAACACGTTTACAGCAGGAATAAACACGTTTACAGCAGAAATAAACACGTTTACAGCAGAAATAAACACGTTTACAGCAGGAATAAACACGTTTACAGCAGAAATAAACACGTTTACAGCAGAAATAAACACGTTTACAGCAGAAATAAACACGTTTACAGCAGAAATAAACACGTTTACAGCAGAAATAAACACGTTTACAGCAGGAATAAACACGTTTACAGCAGAAATAAACACGTTTACAGCAGGAATAAACACGTTTACAGCAGAAATAAACACGTTTACAGCAGAAATAAACACGTTTACAGCAGGAATAAACACGTTTACAGCAGGAATAAACACGTTTACAGCAGAAATAAACACGTTTACAGCAGAAATAAACACGTTTACAGCAGAAATAAACACGTTTACAGCAGGAATAAACACGTTTACAGCAGGAATAAACACGTTTACAGCAGGAATAAACACGTTTACAGCAGAAATAAACACGTTTACAGCAGGAATAAACACGTTTACAGCAGGAATAAACACGTTTACAGCAGGAATAAACATGTTTACAGCAGAAATAAACATGTTTACAGCCTGGTTCAAAAATCCATTTTAGGTTTAATAGGTCAGGTTTACCTTCATGACAACTGTGGGGGGAGTGATTTTTTTTCTAACTCGCCTGTTTAAAAGTAATTTAATCTCAAAGTTCGGCATATTTAGGGGTGTGACCTTTTGATTGACAGGTACCCGATCTCCCGCTTTTCAAGTCAGAAGAACGTAGAACAACCGCGGTTTTTAGCCGGTTAACAACGTGACTTAGCATTAGCTGGTTAGCTCCTGTTATCTCCAGGTTAGCTCGGTTAGCTCTTAGCTACAAAAAGCTCGGAGTTCGCTCGATGTCAATCATCCACCATGACGCTCTCAGCCCCCCTCTCAGATCCACGTCTTTGCCCATATTTGTATTTTCCGGGTGAGACGACACGCATGCCCCTGCCAAGATGGTGATGGTAGGAACGATATATTTTTAAATATCAAATATCTTTTAATGCTTCGTGATTTTATATCAAATAGAAAACCTCTCATAAATTCTCATCAATAAACATAAAATATCAAGGTTTTCTCACAGAAACGTCCTAAATATAAAATCTTATCCCATGGAGGCTTGTTGTAGAAGAAATTAGGTTTTTCCTTTTTATTTGGAGTAAAACAATGTGGGTTAGTTTAATTTTGACATCAGCTGTTTGAAAACATTTCATCACCTAGTTACAACAAAGTATTGTTACAGCTTGCACATTTTTTATGTGCTTTGGTTGTTTTTGACTTTTTCAATGGTTTATTTCTGAAATCAAAAGCCTGTTGTTGCCGTGGTGATGGTATCCAGTTAGGATCTCCAGGTTGGAATACCACCAGAAAAACGGAGAGCTGAATTTCCTCTTCCTCAGTAATAATCCGTCCGGAACTGGGATGATCTCTTTTCATGAGGCGTGATGTGACGTCAAACGGTCATTTCTTTGGTCTTAAAGATCGTTGATTTGCTCTTTGCTGTGGAAATAAATGATTAAAATCACTCTAGATTTGGTCTGACTGGTCCAGACGAGGAACCAGACCAGTTCACCCAATCTGTAGATCCGACAGTAGCTGCCATTTTTTAACCATATGTGATTATTTCATGTGTTTTAAGTGAATTATTCGGACACATTGAGGTAGATTTTAATCATGAATTGTTTTATTTTAGTCGTACTGAATTGATGTAGCAAAAGAAAACTAAACTGGCTTTACAGACTTTGGTTTTAATCTGTTTTTTCTTAGAAACAAACAAAAATTGACTGCAATGAGTTTGTGTTTACAGTGATAAACTTCACATCAGAGTTGAGGTACAGTTGATGTTCAGATACCAGGAAACAACATGAGCTGAGAAAAACGAGACAAACTACAACATTAAAACTTGTTTCATGAAGATTTTTTAAAGTTTTTTTTTAAAGATTTAAATACTAAAGGAACATAAAAAGCATTTATAATCACTAAACAGCACTAAACTAAAACCTGAGTGCTATTTAATGTAGAACTGGAAGAACTGGTAGAACTCCACCACCTCCATCTGAACCGTATTTCATCTGACGATGTGAGTGAGATGGACAAGGCGCGATACGTAAACACTGTTGTCTTCGTCAGCGTTGTAGACCAGACACACCGGAGTCTCATGAAGGTTTAAACAAGTTCTAATGTGCATGAAGACCTGTAGAGTCAACATAACCTTCATGCATCATATCCAATTGGTTGCTGGATCTCACCGAAGACCACTGGGGGATGTGGTCTGAACCTGATATCACATTACGTTTGATCTCTGTCACATTTAGCTCTCTGTTTTAAAATTTGGATCGTTTACATTTGGAGCAACATAAACAATTCTTAATCTGGTTTGGACCACAGAGGTGAACTGTGGTCCAGTTGAAAAACACGGGTCTCCTGTTCAGATCAAAAAAGCAAACTGCTGTCCGATTATAAACCAGAAGACTCCTGGTTCAGATGAGAGACGTGAGCTTGGATCAGATTAAAAGCCGGGGTCCTCCTGGTTGGGTTCCAGTGGACCAGAGACAGGACAATGAACATGGTGGATACATTAAGGCGGCCAACGTAACCCCCAACGTAACCCCCTGCCATTCCCATCCCAGTTTTCTGGATGGGGGGAGTTTGCTGCTTTTAGAGAAGTTAAACTGAAGAAAATATCGCACTTCAAACATTCATATTAGTAATGTTTCATTCATATATTGCACATGGAAGAACTTACTATACATGGAGTATAGCCGACATATCGCCCCCTAGTGGAGACATACCGAACAACAGACCGTTCTTTGCAAAGACAACGGCTCGGTTTGTTTAAGTTATATCTTAAAGTATAATTTTATTGGTTTTCAGTAAAGTAAGTTCTTAACATGAATATGTCCAGGTATTAGGGTGATTGTAAATCCAGATCAAGTTCTCTCTTGTTTTCATATCTTATCCTGTTAGAAATCTGACGTGATGCATTCTGATTAGTTTATTTCTAGTGAATTAGTTAGTTTATTTCTAAACTTGTCATCATGATGAACGATGGCTGAATCTGGAACCATCTGTGGAGTCGGTCCGACTCCGTGGATGTGACGGATCATTAGTTACCCCGCTACACTTTAAACTTCTCTTACCTTCTCCTCTTCTTTCCCTCCTTCTCTTTCCTCCTTTCTATCAACTTTCTTCAGTACATCTTTGTTTTTCTTCATCTGTTTCTACCCTTTTTATGCTTTTTTCCATTCTGTCCTTCACTTCCACATGTTTGACTCCTGAACTGCCCCTCCATTTACCCCTTCATCCATCACCCCTCCACTTACCCCATCATCCTCCATCCTCCCTTTCCTCTTGTTTGCGTAGGCCTGGCCAGTGAAGGCGATGGTCAGGGTCAAGCCGAGATTCTGGATTGGTTAGAAGAGTTGGAGGAAGCTGGCTCTGATTGGTTAAATAGTTTCTTCACCTTCCTGTATGATCTGATAAACCCGCTGGAGGATGGGGACGAGCGTGGCGCTTCGAGAGGCGTCACAAAAGCGTATGAAGAGGAGGATGAAGAAGAAGATGAGGACAAGATCAGACCAAGAGAAGACAAAGATGACGGAAGTCAGGGACAAAAGATTGTCATTGTCGGCCTCCATAACCAATAACGTGTGGCCAGCCGGCTCCACCTGGAGCTCGTTCCCAGCTGAAGGAGGTCCACATACAGCAGACAGAGCTGGAAAAACTTTTCCTACTTTACAGTTTTTTTTCCTTCTAGTCTTTCTCTGATTCTCCAAACAAAAACATCTTGTGACTTTTGTGTCAGAGAGTAAAACTCGGGTTTCTCATGTCGGATCCTCTGCCTGGACATGCATACCATACTCAGGAATATTTTTAGAAGTTGTCTGTTTTATCTTCTGCAGCAACACTGTAAACAAGCAGGAGTTTAAAGATTATTTATACTTGGATAGCTGTCCTGCTGTCCTCGTCCTTCCTCTTGTTGCAGGACATGGGAACCCATGCTGGTCTTTGGACGATAAGCACAAACTTGTGCATTTTTAAAAAAAATTTTTTTTTCCTTTTAACCCTTTTTAGATTTATGTTGCTCACTTTTTCTACTCAGTAAAGCTGTGCAGTCTTGATTTGAAAGGAAAAAGGGTTAATGAAGGTGCAAATGAAGGCTCTCATTCACATGTGAGCATGACTAATGAAGTGGTTGAGTAAACCGATAGGACGAATGATGTGACACGTTCAGTATGTTTAAAAAGTTTAGCTGTGTGACATCGTAGATCCTTCTACGGTCTCTAGGACAGATTTAATGCCTGGACCAGTTCCTGATATCTGGAACCAGAACAGCTTCTACATGTCTAAGCAGATAAAAAAATGGAAAATCTTGGAAACGGATGGTGAAAGCAGGTGGGATTCAGACCCTTCATGATAATTCCTGCATCATTTCTGCTGCTTGAAGAACCACTTTTGATGTTTTGTAGCATTGTTGTTGCTGTGCATGTTTGGTAGACACAAGCCAGGACCATCTGTTTGACACCATCATGGTCTAGATTCTTTGTAGAAATCCATCCGATTGTCTTGATCGGAAAGATCGCTAGAACATCCTGGTAGATGAAGAATTTGTCCCCAACAGCTGGTCAGTTAACAGACCAACTGAAGTCAGTTACAAGCCTTTAACCAGTCACTGAAAACTTTATTTATACACCTCTTTTCACATAGTTTGTAACTCAAGGTGCTTTACACAAATGACAAGATAAAGAAAAAAGTCAGTGTCTCTCACACACTCTCACATCAGTGAGGATGAACTATAAATGAGGCAAATGAAATAAATAGATTAACCCCCTAATGGATACATTTAAATGGAATAAAATTCATTCATTCATTCATTCATTATCTTAACCGCTTAATCCGATGACTGGTCACGGGGAAGCTGGAGCCTATCCCAGCCGTCTTTGGGCAAATGGCAGGGTACACCCTGGACATCTTGCAAAGTCCATCACAGATAAAATAAAATTAATAAATAAAATGCAATTAAATAATGGATAAATTGATAACAATAAATAAATGAAATATGAATATAATAGTAAACAAACAAACAGCATCTCTACTGAAAGGTAGATTCCAAACATACCAGTTTAATGTCGCTATGACCAAGATTCACTCAACCAGTCAAAAGAAGGCTTCACGTTTGAAAAACATTATATATTCTGTCTTACCTTTGGTGTTTTGCCTCCAAAACTTTAATCCACCGACATAAAACTGCATTCAGTCAAGTGACTACGTTTTCTACAGTGCTTTGGGAGTAGTTAAGCGGACAAAATCACCGTTTTCTGCCCAGTAACATCAGTTTGATTGGACGACAACAGGTGTCAGTCATTCAGCGTCACAAACATTTCCTGCCTTGTCGGTGCTGATTGTTTATGTAAACATGATGACATCAGTGTGATTCTACCGTATCGCACAATTATAAAGAGGGGTCCGTCATACCGATCGGCCAATCAAAGCCAAAGTTACGCGCATTACACACACGCCTACTGCATACAATTACGTGGTAGTCAGTGGCGCTGCATCTACTTTGTACTTTTTATTTAAAAACCAGAATCCAGGATCTCTTTCAGATATCCACCAAGATTTCATCATTTGTTCCTCATGACACCCCCAACATATTCCGAAGATTTAATCAAAATCCATCCATAACTTTGAGTAATGTTGCTAACAGACAAACAAACTTTGTCGAAAACATAACCTCCTTGGCGAAGGTAATAAATAATAATAAATAAATTGGATAAAAACAAAATATACCTTTTTAATATAAACGCCTACATCAGACTAAATAGAATAAAAAATACATAAATGAAAAATAAGGTCAGTAAAATGAAAGATGTAAAAACTACGTTTTCCCATCATACTTGGGTCTTCAGGAAGATCTTTCCATAAACATGGGTCATACAAAGAGAATTTTCCACTTCTGATGGTTCTAACAGGCCGTCATGGAAAAGTGGTTCAGATTAAAACATTAAGAGCCTTAAAAACCAGCAAGAATCTTTAATCCTCTTTGAGATGATGAATCATTTCAGAATCTCTTCTGGAACTGATGAAACTGATGCAAAGACTTTAAAACTGGTGTTCTATGTGCTCTGTTTTTGGTTTGTGTCCAAACCAGTGCTGTCAAGGAGACCAGAAAGTAGTGCATTGATTGTGGAAATAATAAAAAGCTGTAAAAGTGACTCCGCTTCGACTTCAGACAGAAAATGTTGTATACCGGCGAAGTTTAAGATGATAAAAACTAGGCCTAGTTACATTTCTAACATGGATGAAAAGATCTGTGTCAGTAATGACACCTCAGACTGGTTCAGGAATTCATAACCAATAAATAAAACCTCCTGCGATGGACTGGCGAGGTGTCCAGGGTGTACTCTGCCTTTCGCCCAAAGACTGCTGGCATAGGCTCCAGCTTCCCCGCGACCCTTCATTGGATTAAGCGGTTAGGATAATGAATGAATGAATAAAACCTCATTTTATTTTTCTGGTTTAGCTGTAAAAAGTTCCATGTCTTAATGTCACGTATAAAATCTGAAAGGTGTCATTTTGAGATCCAGCCACGTAAAGCAGAGTGTCATCAGCATAGCTGGAAAACTAGGCACTATCCCCAATGACATCTTGTCAGGGGAACGTCGAGATTAAAAAGTACTGGACATACAATCAAGCCTCAAGGGAAGCCAGAATTAATTTAATAAGGTTTAAATAACCGATGCTCCTTACTTCTCTCTGACATGATCTGACTTGGCTCCAGACACTTTTCTCTTTGTCTTTCCATTAAATTTCTGCTTCACTTTTTTATAGTCCTGAAAGAACTTCATGCTTTGAAAGCAAACATGAGAAACTTGGTGCTGTGATATTCCAGATCCCTTAAATTAATTTACCAGACTTTTTAACTTGACCTCTGTGCTATCGTGGCTTAACTTAACCAGGACGGTGGTTCCCATCCGTTCTTGTATAATCTGAATAAATCCAATCTTCACCGTTGTTTTGGTTGGAATCGCCTACTCTGTAACATTTCACCAGTCTGTCTTGCTGGTGTTCTCCTTGGACCACTGCAGCATGTTTTTACCAACCCTGATCCTGTCACCCATGACAAATTCAGAAGTTCATTGATAGATTAGTGTCCATGTGCTGTCAGAATTAAAAAATAGTAGTTGTTTTGGAGGTTAGAGGTGGGAGGATGCGGCTGTCGTCCAGCCACATACCTGCCACCTGGAAAACATTTACACATATTTAGGATCTCTAAATTCCCCCCAGGGAGGTGAATTAACTGATGATAATGATAGTGTGTCACTTCCAGCTGGTTTAACCTGATGACTGGGCTCCCTGCTGAGCACCATCAGGCACTTGATGCTTGAATCTGCGTCGGACTGAGCACGCTCAGACAGCTGCAACTGACTGCGGATTTGTCTTGTGAATATCAGGGTGTGCTTATCTATTTCTGCAGACTTCCCTCTCCCCAGCAACATTTGCCAACTCTGCGGGGGGGATCCCGAGGCGTTCCCAGGCCAGCCGAGAGATGTAATCCCTTCAGCGTGTCCTGGGTCTCCCGGTGGGGTCTCCTCCCAGAGGCATGTGCCCAGAACACCTCACCAGGGAGGTCCAGGAGGACTGTTGATCTCGCACTCAATCCTTCCCTCACTCGTGAACAAGACCCCGAGATATTTAAACTCCTCCACTTGAGGCAGGACCTGACTCCCGACCTCTGAGGACAATCCACCCTATTCCGGCTGAGGACCATGGTCTCAGATTTGGAGGTGCTGATTCTCATCTCGGCCGCGAATTGCTCAAGTGAGAGCTGGAGATCACGACCAGATGAAGCCAACAGGACCACGTCATCTGCAAAAAGCAGGGACCCAATCCTGAGGCCACCAAGCCGGATCCCCTCAACACCTCGGCTGCGCCTAGAAATTCTGTCCATATAAGTTATGAACAGAATCGGTGGTAAAGGGCAGCCTTGGCGGAGTCCAACCCTCACCGGAAACGAATCCGACTTACTACCGGCAATGCGGACCAAGCTCTGACACCTGTCGTACAGGGACCGGACAGCTCGCACAAGGGTGTCCGGTACCCCATACTCCCGGAGTACCCCCCACAGGAGCCCCCGGGGGACACGGTCGAACGCCTTCTCCAGGTCCAAAAAGCACATGTAGACTGGTTGGGCAAACTCCCATGCCCCCTCCAGGACCCCAAAGAGGGTATAGAGCTGGTCCACTGTTCCACGACCAGGACGAAAACCACACTGCTCCTCCTCAATCTGAGATTTGACTATCTGATGGACCCTCCTGTCCAGGACCCCTGAATAGACCTTACCAGGGAGGCTGAGGAGTGTGATTCTCCTGTAGTTGGAGCACAACCTTCGGTCCTCCTTTCTTAAAAACGAGGACCACCACCCCAGTCTGCTAATCCACCTTGTAGTGGTGAAAGGGTTTGTGTGTCCTGAAGATCTTAGCAGCTAAGTTGTCGGGGGCTTTATGCCCCTGGTAGGGTCACCCATGGCAAACAGGTGTCTAGGGGAGGGACCAGACCAAGTGCCTATAAAATCTGAAAGTGTTATTCCCAGTCTTCATGCAGGCATGATGTTATGGAGACATCAATTTCAGCCTCAGCTGTGAGATTGAGGCTAAAATGACGTAAAATTAATTTATAAATAAAAAATGCAACAAAGCCAACCAGAAGAAAATGGAATTTATTACTAACAAAACTTTGTAGAAATAACACACAGTGATAAAGTGTTTTTTCATCTGCACATCGTTCTGTCAAGTCTGAAACAAACACACAACAAGCACATAAAAGAATTATTCCAGCCATAGAGGATCATTATTTTCCTGCTTTTCTCATCACTTGTTGATCTTTGGCTGCTCCTGATTGGACGTTACCGTCAGTTTAAGCTCTCTGATTGGTGGAAAGTCTGACAGGAAGTGTCTTCATCATCATGTTCAGGTGAAAATAGAGGTCTCTTAGCAACATGGTAGTGATGAAGATGAAGATGTGGTAGATAATGGTATTATCATGGATTTATCATATAGAGTCTCAGAATAAACAATTCAGACCAGACTAAACTTTACTGCAGCTTTGATTTAGCTGAAGCTTCGCCTTGTAGCTGCAGATATCATCTTCAGACATTACTACTGATAAAAGAGAAATGTGTCTGACTTGTATTACATCTTGTTTATTGTGCTGTTGCAAACAGATGATCCTCAATAATCTTGATGTTTGCTAGGCTGATGCATGCTGCATCCCTTTACCAACACACCCTTTACACAGATAATGGCATAAGTTAGTGCATGCAAAACATGCATAATGATGTCTTTAACTGTCTCTACCTGAGGCACAAATGAGTTTACCGCTGCATGTGTGTTTTCATTGTTCCCTTTGTGGATTTTTCTTCTCTTCATTCAAACATGAGCCAAACAGGGGAGAAAGTGAGAAGAGTATCATCCAAACTCTGGTGATTTCTTAACCGGGTCCTCCACGGTCACTGTCCTGTAGGTGTCAGATGACTCTCCACCTTAAAGTAAAGTAGTTCCAGGTCTGGTTCAGGACCGGTGCTGCCACCAGTTCCAAGTTGGTCCAATAAAGAACCAGATGAGAACCAGTTTGGTGTCCTGAACCAGACATCACAAAGCAGGGGAACATTTATAACTACACAAGACCCAGTTGTTGAGCTTATAAGTGGTTCATTTCATAACATCCCGTAGTTCTGTGTTTCCAGTGCTCGGTCCAGGAAAGAAATCGGTTTTGACCCTGGACCGCCACTGGAACCACCTTGATGTCTGTCTTGGACAGTTAATGTAAAATATAATCTCGCTTGCTGATGTTTAGAAACATTTGAGTCAGTGGTAGTCTGAGATGAAGACTTTCCAGTGGACTAGATGGTAATGTTTCTGAGCATAAAGCAGAAGAGCTGAGCGTTAACTCATCTCTTTATGTAACATCAGATGAAAAACCTGGAGATGGAGCCAAGAGAGGAGCAAAGAAAGGTACAGTCTTGATGCTTGAAGCTCTCATATGGTTTGGACCGGACTAATGGACAAAGTTTGACCCACTCACAAGGTGTGGCAGTCTTGCCTTAAAACCTGGTGTGTTTAACTAAAATAACCCAGTGTAACGGGCTTAACTGTTCCTGTTTTTCCATAAAGCCTGCTTCAGTACGGAGCTGGGAGACTGACATGAGTTTCTAACTGGTGTTTCCATATTTATAACTTTAACAAGTACAGGTACAAATCCTATCTTCATAGATTAGTTCTACAAGTTATAAAAATGCAAGTCTGGGGGGAACGCAAGTATCGAACCTGCAAGTCTGAGGTGAAATGGGAGTCTAGAGACGGCCAGTCTGGGGTGAAACGGGAGTCTAGAGACGGCCAGTCTGGGGTGAAACGGGAGTCTAGAGACGGCCAGTCTGGGGTGAAACGGGAGTCTAGAGACGTCCAGTCTGAGGTGAAATGGGAGTCTAGAGACTGCAGGTCTGGGGTGAAACGGGAGTCTAGAGACGTCCAGTCTGAGGTGAAACAGGAGTCTAGAGACGGCCAGTCTGAGGTGAAACGGGAGTGTAGAGACGTCCAGTCTGGGGTGAAACGGGAGTCTAGAGACGTCCAGTCTGGGGTGAAACGGGAGTCTAGAGACGTCCAGTCTGAGGTGAAACGGGAGTCTAGAGACGTCCAGTCTGGTGTGAAACAGGAGTCTAGAGACTGCAGGTCTGGGGTGAAACTGGAGTCTAGAGACGTCCAGTCTGAGGTGAAACAGGAGTCTAGAGACTGCAGGTCTGGGGTGAAACGGGAGTCTAGAGACTGCAGGTCTGGGGTGAAACGGGAGTCTAGAGACTGCAGGTCTGGGGTGAAACGGGAGTCTAGAGACGTCCAGTCTGGGGTGAAACGGGAGTCTAGAGACGGCCAGTCTGAGGTGAAACGGGAGTGTAGAGACGTCCAGTCTGGGGTGAAACGGGAGTCTAGAGACGTCCAGTCTGGGGTGAAACGGGAGTCTAGAGACGTCCAGTCTGAGGTGAAACGGGAGTCTAGAGACGTCCAGTCTGAGGTGAAACGGGAGTCTAGAGACTGCAGGTCTGGGGTGAAACTGGAGTCTAGAGACGTCCAGTCTGAGGTGAAACAGGAGTCTAGAGACTGCAGGTCTGAGGTGAAACGGGAGTCTAGAGACTGCAGGTCTGGGGTGAAACGGGAGTCTAGAGACGTCCAGTCTGGGGTGAAACGGGAGTCTAGAGACGGCCATTCTGAGGTGAAACGGGAGTCTAGAGACGTCCAGTCTGAGGTGAAACGGGAGTCTAGAGACGTCCAGTCTGAGGTGAAACGGGAGTCTAGAGACGGCCAGTCTGAGGTGAAACGGGAGTCTAGAGACGGCCAGTCTGAGGTGAAACGGGAGTCTAGAGACTGCAGGTCTGGGGTGAAACTGGAGTCTAGAGACGTCCAGTCTGAGGTGAAACGGGAGTCTAGAGACTGCAGGTCTGGGGTGAAACGGGAGTCTAGAGACTGCAGGTCTGGGGTGAAACGGGAGTCTAGAGACGTCCATTCTGAGGTGAAACGGGAGTCTAGAGACGGCCAGTCTGGGGTGAAACGGGAGTCTAGAGACGGCCAGTCTGAGGTGAAACGGGAGTCTAGAGACGGCCAGTCTGAGGTGAAACGGGAGTCTAGAGACGGCCAGTCTGAGGTGAAACCGGAGTCTAGAGACGTCCAGTCTGGGGTGAAATGGGAGTCTAGAGACGTCCAGTCTGGGGTGAAACGGGAGTCTAGAGACGTCCATTCTGAGGTGAAACGGGAGTCTAGAGACTGCAGGTCTGGGGTGAAACGGGAGTCTAGAGACTGCCAGTCTGAGGTGAAACGGGAGTCTAGAGACGTCCAGTCTGAGGTGAAACGGGAGTCTAGAGACGTCCAGTCTGAGGTGAAACGGGAGTCTAGAGACGTCCAGTCTGAGGTGAAACGGGAGTCTAGAGACGTCCAGGTCTGGGGTGAAACGGGAGTCTAGAGACGGCCAGTCTGGGGTGAAACGGGAGTCTAGAGACTGCAGTCTGGGGTGAAACGGGAGTCTAGAGACGGCCAGTCTGAGGTGAAACGGGAGTCTAGAGACTGCAGTCTGGGGTGAAACGGGAGTCTAGAGACGGCCAGTCTGAGGTGAAACGGGAGTCTAGAGACGTCCAGTCTGAGGTGAAACGGGAGTCTAGAGACGGCCAGTCTGGGGTGAAACGGGAGTCTAGAGACGGCCAGTCTGAGGTGAAACGGGAATCTAGAGACGGCCAGTCTGAGGTGAAACGGGAATCTAGAGACGGCCAGTCTGAGGTGAAACGGGAGTCTAGAGACGTCCAGTCTGGGGTGAAACGGGAGTCTAGAGACGTCCAGTCTGAGGTGAAACGGGAGTCTAGAGACGTCCAGTCTGAGGTGAAACGGGAGTCTAGAGACTGCAGGTCTGGGGTGAAACGGGAGTCTAGAGACTGCAGGTCTGGGGTGAAACGGGAGTCTAGAGACGTCCAGTCTGGGGTGAAACGGGAGTCTAGAGACTGCAGTCTGGGGTGAAACGGGAGTCTAGAGACGTCCAGTCTGAGGTGAAACGGGAGTCTAGAGACGGCCAGTCTGGGGTGAAACGGGAGTCTAGAGACGGCCAGTCTGAGGTGAAACGGGAGTCTAGAGACGGCCAGTCTGAGGTGAAACGGGAATCTAGAGACGTCCAGTCTGAGGTGAAACGGGAGTCTAGAGACGTCCAGTCTGAGGTGAAACGGGAGTCTAGAGACTGCAGGTCTGGGGTGAAACTGGAGTCTAGAGACGTCCAGTCTGAGGTGAAACGGGAGTCTAGAGACTGCAGGTCTGGGGTGAAACGGGAGTCTAGAGACTGCAGGTCTGGGGTGAAACGGGAGTCTAGAGACTGCAGGTCTGGGGTGAAACGGGAGTCTAGAGACGTCCAGTCTGGGGTGAAACGGGAGTCTAGAGACTGCAGTCTGGGGTGAAACGGGAGTCTAGAGACGGCCAGTCTGAGGTGAAACGGGAGTCTAGAGACGGCCAGTCTGAGGTGAAACGGGAGTCTAGAGACGTCCAGTCTGAGGTGAAACGGGAGTCTAGAGACGTCCAGTCTGGGGTGAAACGGGAGTCTAGAGACTGCAGGTCTGGGGTGAAACGGGAGTCTAGAGACTGCAGGTCTGGGGTGAAACGGGAGTCTAGAGACGTCCAGTCTGAGGTGAAACGGGAGTCTAGAGACGGCCAGTCTGAGGTGAAACGGGAGTCTAGAGACGGCCAGTCTGAGGTGAAACGGGAGTCTAGAGACTGCAGGTCTGGGGTGAAACGGGAGTCTAGAGACTGCAGGTCTGGGGTGAAACGGGAGTCTAGAGACGGCCAGTCTGAGGTGAAACGGGAGTCTAGAGACGGCCAGTCTGAGGTGAAACGGGAGTCTAGAGACGTCCAGTCTGAGGTGAAACGGGAGTCTAGAGACGGCCAGTCTGAGGTGAAACGGGAGTCTAGAGACGGCCAGTCTGAGGTGAAACGGGAGTCTAGAGACGGCCGGTCTGAGGTGAAACGGGAGTCTAGAGACTGCAGGTCTGAGGTGAAACGGGAGTCTAGAGACTGCAGGTCTGGGGTGAAACTGGAGTCTAGAGACTGCAGGTCTGGGGTGAAACGGGAGTCTAGAGACGTCCATTCTGAGGTGAAACGGGAGTCTAGAGACGGCCAGTCTGGGGTGAAACGGGAGTCTAGAGACGGCCAGTCTGAGGTGAAACGGGAGTCTAGAGACTGCCAGTCTGAGGTGAAACGGGAGTCTAGAGACGGCCAGTCTGGGGTGAAACGGGAGTCTAGAGACGGCCAGTCTGGGGTGAAACGGGAGTCTAGAGACGGCCAGTCTGGGGTGAAACGGGAGTCTAGAGACGGCCAGTCTGAGGTGAAACGGGAGTCTAGAGACGGCCAGTCTGAGGTGAAACGGGAGTCTAGAGACGGCCAGTCTGAGGTGAAACGGGAGTCTAGAGACGGCCATTCTCAGGTGAAACGGGAGTCTAGAGACGGCCAGTCTGAGGTGAAACGGGAGTCTAGAGACGGCCATTCTGAGGTGAAACGGGAGTCTAGAGACGGCCATTCTGAGGTGAAACGGGAGTCTAGAGACGTCCAGGTCTGGGGTGAAACGGGAGTCTAGAGACGTCCAGTCTGAGGTGAAACGGGAGTCTAGAGACGTCCAGTCTGAGGTGAAACGGGAGTCTAGAGACGGCCAGTCTGAGGTGAAACGGGAGTCTAGAGACGGCCATTCTGAGGTGAAACGGGAGTCTAGAGACGTCCAGTCTGAGGTGAAACGGGAGTCTAGAGACGTCCAGTCTGGGATGAAACGGGAGTCTAGAGACGTCCAGTCTGAGGTGAAACGGGAGTCTAGAGACGTCCAGTCTGGGGTGAAATGGGAGTCTAGAGACGTCCAGTCTGGGGTGAAACGGGAGTCTAGAGACGTCCATTCTGAGGTGAAACGGGAGTCTAGAGACGTCCAGTCTGAGGTGAAACGGGAGTCTAGAGACGTCCAGTCTGGGGTGAAACAGGAGTCTAGAGACTGCAGTCTGGGGTGAAACGGGAGTCTAGAGACGGCCAGTCTGAGGTGAAACGGGAGTCTAGAGACTGCAGTCTGGGGTGAAACGGGAGTCTAGAGACGGCCAGTCTGAGGTGAAACGGGAGTCTAGAGACGTCCAGTCTGGGGTGAAACGGGAGTCTAGAGACTGCAGTCTGGGGTGAAACGGGAGTCTAGAGACGGCCAGTCTGAGGTGAAACGGGAATCTAGAGACGTCCAGTCTGAGGTGAAACGGGAGTCTAGAGACGTCCAGTCTGAGGTGAAACGGGAATCTCGAGACGTCCAGTCTGAGGTGAAACGGGAGTCTAGAGACGTCCAGTCTGAGGTGAAACGGGAGTCTAGAGACTGCAGGTCTGGGGTGAAACTGGAGTCTAGAGACGTCCAGTCTGAGGTGAAACGGGAGTCTAGAGACTGCAGGTCTGGGGTGAAACGGGAGTCTAGAGACTGCAGGTCTGGGGTGAAACGGGAGTCTAGAGACGTCCAGTCTGGGGTGAAACGGGAGTCTAGAGACGTCCAGTCTGAGGTGAAACGGGAGTCTAGAGACGTCCAGTCTGAGGTGAAACGGGAGTCTAGAGACGGCCAGTCTGGGGTGAAACGGGAGTCTAGAGACGTCCAGTCTGAGGTGAAACGGGAGTCTAGAGACGTCCAGTCTGAGGTGAAACGGGAGTCTAGAGACGTCCAGTCTGGGGTGAAACGGGAGTCTAGAGACTGCAGTCTGGGGTGAAACGGGAGTCTAGAGACGTCCAGTCTGGGGTGAAACGGGAGTCTAGAGACGGCCAGTCTGAGGTGAAACGGGAGTCTAGAGACGGCCAGTCTGGGGTGAAACGGGAGTCTAGAGACGGCCAGTCTGGGGTGAAACGGGAGTCTAGAGACGTCCAGTCTGGGGTGAAACGGGAGTCTAGAGACGGCCAGTCTGAGGTGAAACGGGAGTCTAGAGACGGCCAGTCTGAGGTGAAACGGGAGTCTAGAGACGGCCAGTCTGGGGTGAAACGGGAGTCTAGAGACGGCCAGTCTGAGGTGAAACGGGAATCTAGAAACGTCCAGTCTGAGGTGAAACGGGAGTCTAGAGACGGCCAGTCTGAGGTGAAACGGGAGTCTAGAGACGTCCAGTCTGGGGTGAAACTGGAGTCTAGAGACGTCCAGTCTGAGGTGAAACGGGAGTCTAGAGACGTCCAGTCTGGGGTGAAACGGGAGTCTAGAGACGGCCAGTCTGGGGTGAAACGGGAGTCTAGAGACGTCCAGTCTGCGGTGAAACGGGAGTCTAGAGACTGCAGGTCTGGGGTGAAACGGGAGTCTAGAGACGTCCAGTCTGAGGTGAAACGGGAGTCTAGAGACGTCCAGTCTGAGGTGAAACGGGAGTCTAGAGACGTCCAGTCTGAGGTGAAACGGGAGTCTAGAGACGTCCAGTCTGAGGTGACACGGGAGTCTAGAGACGTCCAGTCTGAGGTGACACGGGAGTCTAGAGACGGCCAGTCTGAGGTGACACGGGAGTCTAGAGACGGCCAGTCTGAGGTGAAACGGGAGTCTAGAGACTGCAGGTCTGGGGTGAAACTGGAGTCTAGAGACGTCCAGTCTGAGGTGAAACGGGAGTCTAGAGACTGCAGGTCTGGGGTGAAACGGGAGTCTAGAGACGTCCAGTCTGGGGTGAAACGGGAGTCTAGAGACTGCAGTCTGGGGTGAAACGGGAGTCTAGAGACGGCCAGTCTGAGGTGAAACGGGAGTCTAGAGACTGCAGGTCTGGGGTGAAACTGGAGTCTAGAGACTGCAGGTCTGGGGTGAAACGGGAGTCTAGAGACTGCAGGTCTGGGGTGAAACGGGAGTCTAGAGACTGCAGGTCTGGGGTGAAACGAGTCTAGAGACTGCAGGTCTGGGGTGAAACTGGAGTCTAGAGACTGCAGGTCTGGGGTGAAACGGGAGTCTAGAGACTGCAGGTCTGGGGTGAAACGGGAGTCTAGAGACTGCAGGTCTGGGGTGAAACTGGAGTCTAGAGACTGCAGGTCTGGGGTGAAACGGGAGTCTAGAGACTGCAGGTCTGGGGTGAAACGAGTCTAGAGACTGCAGGTCTGGGGTGAAACTGGAGTCTAGAGACTGCAGGTTTGGGGTGAAACTGGAGTCTAGAGACTGCAGGTCTGGGGTGAAACTGGAGTCTAGAGACTGCAGGTCTGGGGTGAAACTGGAGTCTAGAGACTGCAGGTCTGGGGTGAAACGGGAGTCTAGAGACTGCAGGTCTGGGGTGAAACTGGAGTCTAGAGACTGCAGGTTTGGGGTGAAACTGGAGTCTAGAGACTGCAGGTCTGGGGTGAAACGGGAGTCTAGAGACTGCAGGTCTGGGGTGAAACTGGAGTCTAGAGACTGCAGGTCTGGGGTGAAACTGGAGTCTAGAGACTGCAGGTTTGGGGTGAAACGGGAGTCTAGAGACTGCAGGTCTGGGGTGAAACTGGAGTCTAGAGACTGCAGGTCTGGGGTGAAACTGGAGTCTAGAGACTGCAGGTCTGGGGTGAAACGGGAGTCTAGAGACTGCAGGTCTGGGGTGAAACGGGAGTCTAGAGACTGCAGGTTTGGGGTGAAACTGGAGTCTAGAGACTGCAGGTCTGGGGTGAAACTGGAGTCTAGAGACTGCAGGTCTGGGGTGAAACGGGAGTCTAGAGACTGCAGGTCTGGGGTGAAACTGGAGTCTAGAGACTGCAGGTCTGGGGTGAAACTGGAGTCTAGAGACTGCAGGTCTGGGGTGAAACGGGAGTCTAGAGACTGCAGGTCTGGGGTGAAACGGGAGTCTAGAGACTGCAGGTCTGGGGTGAAACGGGAGTCTAGAGACTGCAGGTCTGGGGTGAAACTGGAGTCTAGAGACTGCAGGTCTGGGGTGAAATGGGAGTCTAGAGACTGCAGGTCTGGGGAAACACATGAGTCTAGGAAAGGTGTATCTGCTGCACTGACACATGTGGAGGTGGGAGTTATAAGATGCAGCGCCTCTCTAGCGTTGTACCTGTGCATGCTGGTTAAATTGGGGTGTGAGTCTTGACCCGTGATGGTTTGAGCTTGAAGATGAGGACCTGCATGTGCTGACTCCTCCGCCCACCTGCTGCGTGATGTCCAATATGAATCCTCGTGTCCTTCCTCCCAGAAACCCCCTCAGCTAAGGACGTGGGCATGAAGCTCCGGGAAGCCCTGAAGCAGCAGCTGGCCATCATCCACGAGCGCGTGGAGGCCAAGAAGCTGGCCAAGCTGGCCCTGGCCGAGGTCAGGGAGCTGCTGGTGAGGGAGGAGGAGGAGAAGGAGCTGGAGCTGGGGCGGAAGGAGATATCAGCCCGAGTGAAGGAGAGAGTGGCCGTGAGGTTGAAGGAGGAGGAGGAGAAGATGGAGAAGGTGGAGATGGAGAAGGCACTGGAGAAACTGCAGAAAGAAAAGGCTAAACAAGGCCATGAAGAAGAGAGAGAGGAGGAGAAAGGAGAGAAGAAGTCAAAGAAAGGAGGGAAGAAGGAGGAGAGGGAAAAAGAAGCACAGAATGAGGAACGGGGGAAAGAAAAAAAGAAAAGTAAAGCTGATAGAGGAGGAAAGAAGTGAAGGCAGAGCTGCTTTTAAGCAGACAGATGAGTGTTTCGGCTCTCTGGAGGGGAATGCTTATCAATTTACTGATTGGATCAATAAAATCCCTGATTGGAAGAACAGATGACTTCATGTTAAACATTCAGGTGTGAGTTGGCAAGGAGTGTGTAGATGAAACATTTCCAGTGCAGGTCGTCCAGCAGGACGACGACTATTAGGTCCCAGTTAATCAGATCTGGACCAGTCTGGAGCAAAAACCAGCTTCATGGAAACTTTCAGGAAAATCCAGCATTGATCTTCGTTTCCACACGGAAATACAACACAAGACACAACCAGACCAAAAGCAGCAGATTCACGCCTGAACGTTTACTTTAAAGACAGTTAAAAAATAACTAAAATCTGTAAAAGAAAAAATACAATAACACATTCAATTAATCTAAATAATTATAAACGTTATTGAATAAATAACAATAAATGAATCAGGTAAAACTTCATGCATGCATAACATAAAAATAAATTTAAAAGAATAAAGGCAGGTAAAAGGCCAGGAGGGATTGTTTAATTTGAAACAAATAAAAATATTTAGATACAAATAAATATGGGATGAGATGTATAAAAAAAGAATAAATACTAGATTAACAGTTTTCATTTTTCAGTAATTTTAATTTAGCCGTTATGTTTACATGAAATAGTCACCTGTCTGGGTTTTTCTATTCAATTCAGCTTTATTTTTATTGGTTGTTAAAAAAATCAGCTTTCCAGAAACAGGACTTCGGAGTGATCCAGGAGGAGTGAATTCTCTTTAGTCCAGTTCTAATGCTCCAAACCAGCAGGTTGCATCGGCTCTGCAACGCCCACAAAGGGCCACGTACTGCGTTTGTGTGGACAGAAATCGATGTGAGGACGTAACTGTAGTGGAGGAAGTGATCCCAGACGGCTGCCGTTTTTCTGCCGTTGTGACGTCTGCGTCGTCATGGCAACACCTTATAAATGAAAAATTAAAACCTTCTTTGTCACCGAACGGCTGAGCGTGTCAACCTGCAGAAACATCTAGTAGAAACCAGCTTGTTTTGTTTTCCGTAATAAAACCAGTAACGTAAGAACTCCCTGTAATGTGCTAGCAACACAAAACCTGCTAAAAAAACTCGTGTTTGTCAGAAATTCTGTCTGCTGTGGTAATATTACATCATCAGCTGCACTTGTTATATTTTCTGTGTTTTTTTCATGCTAACACTTAGCATGACATAAAAAGCGGTCTGCAACTGATGGACCTGGAAATGCGAAAGAACCAAACCGTTTTGATGCAGGTTTTTTCCTTGGAATCATTGCATTGAATTTCATTCATAATGACACTAAAATTACCAGTTATGGATTTTTGAGATCTGTTTTTCTTGTTTGAAAACATTTTTTGTACAGAATATTCCACAAATATCATTTATTCATTATCCAAACTGCTTAGTCCGATGAAGGGTCACGGGGAAGCTGGAGCCTATCCCAGCAAAACATTTAAACATCTTGCAGAAGATATTCACCAGAAATCAGAAGTTCATTAAAATGTCGTAAGATTACTGACTCTTATCGAGATTTATTTGGCTGAACGGAAGGTTGCAGCTCAATAAGCGGCCATGTATATACATCTGCCGGTATTTAGCTTTCTGTAACCATGGCGATCTAAAAGGATGGCGGCATTAATCTCCATTTCCTGCTTGTCCTGGAAATAAATAATTATTTCTTTGTATTTTTTCTGGGACATGTAAAACGATCTTTCTAATTATCCACATTTTGTTGTTTCTGAGTCATGAATGGTGAAGCGGGATTTCTGGCCCTCAGAATGCAGATGTGAAGTGTAAATACTCTGACTGGATATGTGGTTATGAGAAAGGTCGCTTCACATTCAGCGTTTTGAAAAGTCACATCATCTGGATTTTATATCGTGTCGGTAGCTGTGCTCTGTAAACATTGCAGAAATGATGTGAAGTTTGGTGGTTTTTCTTCTCTATGAAGGTTTGCCAGAAAGTGCTTTTATGACAATCTATTTTCTCTTGTCAATAAAGTTTCTGATCCATACTGGTGTTTTTTTTCTGTGTATTTATAAGTTGGTGTTAGAATAAAAACTGAACTTAACAAAGTAATTTAGCCAGAAAACTGACCAAAGTTCAACTGGAGGGTGGTAACGTGGACTGTGGGCCACAGAAGAGCCGTTATCATGTTCTGCTTGTTTAGTTTAGACCAGATTTATGTCAATATTTTGTCCCTGAAATGAGGAAAAAACCGAATAAGCAGAAGAAATGCAAAGCCGTAAAACTGAAGCCAGATCCAGATCTTGTTCCTGAACAAGCTGGATTAGTTCCACAGAGCTGTTTACAAACCTGTCCATAAAAGCCGGTTTACCTTCAGTCCCTGAAATAAACACTTGTGTTGGATGTTGTTTTTCTTCATGTGTGTAAATCCTGCCAACAACATGTACGTCGTTCAATATAGGGCTGAAAGAGAGGCCTGTGGCGGTCGCTTCCCACAGCCAGGAGGCTGCTGAGCCCGCGGAGGCTGAAGAACCAGAACCTCAAGGTAACACACACGTCCATGCACACACACTTTAGCTGATGTAGTGCAGCAGATCCAGAGATTTACCCTCATTCAGTAGATGAATGAAGATGATGTTGTAATGAACGGGGGCCGTTAGTTTCATTAACTACAAAATGCAGGTCGCCTCAAATTCTGGAAAACTCTTTTCAAACAGACGAGTTCACCAACGAGCAGAAACGTCTCGGCATCCTGCCAGAGTAAGAATTAACTGTGTAAATCGCAAATGCTGATTTACATAAAAAGCTTTTGATCTTATTGACAGTAAACGACTTAATGAGTTGTAAAGGTGAGAAATCACACAGGTTGGACTGAATGAGATGCTGAGACAAACAGGAAGCAGTTCGGTTTTACACTTTTTTTTTTTCCC
This sequence comes from Telmatherina bonti, assembly GCF_933228915.1. Classification (NCBI taxonomy): domain Eukaryota; kingdom Metazoa; phylum Chordata; class Actinopteri; order Atheriniformes; family Telmatherinidae; genus Telmatherina; species Telmatherina bonti. The sequence goes on from NC_136625.1 coordinate 38,576,777, forward strand.
AAATATTTTTATTGATTCTCAAGTTTTATATACATACAAAGAAAACAACAACTACAACAACACTCCTCACATTCATACACACACACACATACCCATAGCATGCACCTTTTATGCAGACAATATTAGGTTGCAGAGTGATGGCATCATATCTCTACCTACAGGTTCAATAAAGTTCAAGTGTCTTCATGTAAAATATATACCTCAATTATTTAAATTCACCAAGGAAAAATAAAAATATAAAAAAGTTAAGCTTTTACCTATGACATCACACCCAGCAGCCAAAAAACATTCTCAAGGTCAAATTAATAAAAATAAATGTTTTAACAATTTACATCCATTTTACCTATCTTCCTGATGTTAATATGGTCATATATGGTTCCTATAATTGCACAAATTTTTCTAGTTTACCTTTGGAAATATAAGTCAGTCTCTCCAGTCCAATATTTTCTGAAAGTTCACTTTTCCATTGTGTAATTGAAGATGGCACCATAGTCCTCCAATTTAAAGCAATGGCCCTCCTGGCATGCAACAATCCAAAACCAGCAGTTGAATTAGTTTTTTTAGTCTGTGGAACATTTTCTGGATACCAAGTCTGGCACATAGTGGCATTTTGATTCCAAATATTTCAGACAAACACTTTGGAATGCTTTCCCAAAACCGTTGTATGTCTGGGCATTCCCATAGACAATGGATGAGCGTTCCTTTATCATTCCAACATTTGGTACATGTGTCAGAGATATTGCTTGACATACAGTGAAGGTTTTCAGGAGTTACATAGACCCTTGTTAACCCTTTATATTGTAGGAGTTTTAGTTGTGTATTTATAGTTTGTTTTTGAGCCTTAAAACATGCCTCATTCCATTCTAATTCATCAATATCTTCTGGTATATCAGTTCTCCATGTGTTTAATGTGTCTGTTGTAGACTCTTTAGAATGTGACACGATTAGATTATATTTAGACAATAGTCCTTTTTCTTTGTTTATTCTAATTAATTCCTCAAAGAAAATTTAGGAATATACATATCAGAAGATCTACATGACATGATACTTTTTAATTGTAAATATTTAAAGAAGTGTTTTGAAGGAATTTGATATGTCACACAGATCTTGAAATGTAAGCAACATTCCATTAACATACAAATCTTTAATACTATGAATGCCTTTCATTTTCCATATTTTAAATCCACCATCATTTTTTACCAGGTGTAAACTGATAGTTACTCCACAAAGGGGAAAACTGGGAGAGAGTTGTAGATTCTTCTACATGTTTGTGAGCTGTGTGCCAGATAACAATAGTATTCCTCAATAAAGGCCTTTTGGTTTGTTTTTTAAATGTTTTCAAGTCTGCAGAGTAAAGGTAGCTATATATTGGTACATTGATACATTTTTATCACATGTATCCGTCCTATCATTGATATGGGTAGATTTGACCACCTGTTCAACATTTCTGTAACCACGTTTACTAAGGGGTTATAATTTGGAGAAATAATTGTATTTAAATCTGACGTAATTTCAATGCCTAAATATTTAAAACCATTTATAGCTATTGTAAATTCAGTGTGTACAGGGGGTTCCTCCTTTCTTCCTCATTCAAAAACATGAGTACTGATTTTGTATTGTTAATTTTATAGCCTGAAAACTTTCCAAATTCTTCAATTACACTCACCAAATTGGGAATAGTGTTCTTTAAATCTGTCAAAAACAAAAATATTTTGTCAGCAAACAAAGAGATAAGATGACTCAGATCTCCAATCTTGATGCCTGATATCCCTCTGTGAGTTCTCACTGGCCAATGGCCAATGATTCCAAAGCTAAAGTGAAAAGTAACAGGGATAAAGGACATCCTTGTGTAGTTGAACGTTGCAGCCTGATGGGTTCTGAATTATTATTATTAGTTAATATTTGTGCAGTAGGATTTGTGTAGAGCAGCCTAATCCGCTAATAAATGTCTCTCCTAACTGTACCTTGGAAGCAATTTAAACAGATAGTCCCACTCTATTCTGTCAAAAGCTTGACAGGCATCTACTGCCAGTATTGCAGTGTCTCTGGATTCATGTTTTTCATATGAGATATTTAGAACACGTCTGATATTATGGTAGCCTTGTCTCATTTTGATAAAGCCTTGTTGATCATCAATTATCAACTTTGACATGTATTTTTCTAATCTTTTTGAAAGTATTTTACATAAAATTTTCATATCACATCCTATTAAACTGATCCCCCTGTATGATGAATATTCTGTAGATGGTTTGTTTGGTTTTAAAATGAACGTTATAGTGGCTAGTCTTAATGAGTCCGGGAGTATACCCATATCAAAGGATTCTCTAAACATATTAAGGGGTGGTTGTGCTATTTTATTTTTAAACAATTTATAAAATTTGGCCGGCAGTCCATCTGGTCCAGGAGCTTTACCACGATTCATTTCTCCTACAGCTTCTATTTATTCTTCGGTTGTAAGAGGACTGTCAAGAAGTACCTTTTCGTCCTCTGAAAGTGTCCGAAATGATAACTTATTTAATAAATTCTGGACATCCTCATTTGGACTGCATTCTGATTGGTATAATAATTTATAAAACTCTCGAAAGCTTTCATTGATCTCTTTTGGGTCATTAGTAATTTTATCTCCAGTTGACTTTATACTAAATATTGCTCTTTCAGCCTGTTGTTTTTTAATGATCCAAGCCAATAGTTTGCCTGCTTTTTCTCCCTGGTCATAAAACGTTTGTTTTGTCCACATTAGACTTTTAGCTATTTTGTCAGTTGTTACTTTATTATATTTTGTTCTCATAACCAGTAATTGTTTGGATTTTTCAGGATCACTGCATTCAGAAAGTTAATTTTCTAGCAATTTAATTTTACTATCTAATTGGATAATTTCTTGATTATGTTTTTTATTTTGGGTACTGGTGTAACTAATATTCTCTCCTCTAATACATGCTTTGAAAGCCTCCCATCTGATACAGGTCGATGTTTCCCCCTTATTAAACTCAAAATAATCATCAATACATTTTTCAACAAAGTTAACGAAAGTCTTGTCTTTTAACATAAAGGTTTGCAATTTCCATCTTTTTGAATATCCATCTCCCTTACCCAATTGTATTTTCATAGAGACCGGTGCATGATCACATAAGACAATGCTGTTATACCAACATTTTTCCACATGAGACTGCAATTCGATTGATATTAAAAAGTAATCAATACGAGACTGTGTTTTCGAGATGCTTGAGAAACATGAATACTCCCTGTTTGGATCAAAAACCCTCAAAATCTCTATTAATCTTAAGATCCCGAATATAGTTATTAAGTAGTTTTCTGGTTTTGACATGTGTTTATCTTTTTGAGAAAACCTATCTAATGTTGGATCCAAAGTACAGTTGAAGTCTCCACCTATAACATATTGTCCCTCTAAATTGGAAATATCTAAGAATAATTATTCAAAAAAAGATGGTGAGTCTTCATTGCGACCATAAACAATAATGAAGTTAATTTTCTGCGACAGGACATTTCCTTGTACCATAACGTATCTCCCACATGTATATACTATAAGCTTTGATTTTTGAAATGGTATTGATTTATGTATTAAGATAATAACCCCTCTTGCATAACTCGTAAATGGAGTGTGGAAAACCTGGCCTGGCCATCTTTCAGTCAACAGTTTAATCTGTTGTAGGTAAATGCGACTCCTGTATAAAAATTATTTTGGATTTTAAGTATTTTACCCTGTTTAGTACCTGTTTTAATTTAGTAAGTTTTCTCATTCCCCTGACATTCCAACTAGTAATTATCACTTCAGAAGGCCTTTCTTCTTTTGTCATTTCCAGAAATCTCAATCATTTAAAACCTTAACAAAAAGCAAGGTACAATAACAACGGTGTATGCTAGAAAACACTCGTATACACATTAATTCAACGTAAAACCTAATCTGAACATTTCCCCGAACTATTGTACTTCATCCAGTGAAGCACACCCCCCTTCCCTTAATGTACAATGGGTTACCAGGATGTTGATCCACAAAAATAAGGAGGAACTGGTCAACATGACGAACCAACAAAAATAGTATCCCGTGACCTTGTTATTGAAAAATAATTCTATTAACCCTTATCAATAAAGAATATATTGTCAAAAAAAAAACTTAGCTGTCAACTTATCAACTTTTTTTTTTCTTCCCCTTCTCTTCTTCCCCCTTTCTTTTAATTTTTCTTTCTTTTTTCCCTTCCAATTACAACTTTTCAAAAAACAAACAGAAATAGTATATTGCATAAAAATGAAACTAAAATTAATGGCTGTCCATTATAAACTCTAAAATATCTCTTATCAACAGGTATAGCCTAACCTCTTTAATGTCTATAAATATACACCTTACAGCACCGTTCATTCCCTTGTAACGCCCTGCAGCTCTCGTGGAATTTCTTTGTAGAAATCTTCAGCTTGCTGCAATGTTGCAAACACATTGTTGCAAACACATGAATCTTGCTACCATAGAGTATCCTCAATCTGCATGGATCGTACTGAAATCCACGGAAGGCATTGATGTCAACAAATCGTTGGCTCACCGGTTGGAACCCTTTGTGGACACGTAAAGTTTCTGCTGAAAGGTCTTGTGCAAACATGATGCTCAGCCCATCATGTTTGATTTCCTACTTCCTTGTCTCTGTAGACAAGCTCTTTTTCTTGAAATTTCAAAAACCGTACCAAAACAGCTCTGTGTTGGTTTGACTTCCCCGGGGGCCAGCGTGTGGTGAACTCGCTCCAGTGTAAATTTTCGTTCAGGTTGTAGTTCGTCATGTTGATATCGATTTCATACAGGAAAAGCTAAGTGGTCGCGTTCCTTCTGCTCTTTCACGTATGCCTAATATTACGTTTTTTTCTCCTTCCTCGATTCTCCAGATCATCTGTTTTGATCTCCGGAGAAGCAATTCGCTTCAGAGCAGATTTCAGAGCAGTCACGTTTTCCTCTTGCACAGTTTCCATCTCATCAATGCCGACTTCGGTTTGCTCAATACGGGCCTCAGCCTGTTCAGTGCAGCCCACATTATGCACAACTTCTTGTTTCATCTCAGTGACTTCACCCTGTAACATTGTAAGAGTGTCAGTCATACACGTGAGCTTTTGGTCAATGCTCTCCAGCCTTGTCCCAAAATCTGATCGCAGTGACTTGAGTTCACACAACTTCTTCGATGCTAGCCATCTTAGCATTTGTCACGCTAGCACTCGCGTCCAAAGGGCTTTGCAGAGATGTTTTGGTCATCTTGCCGCGTGCACGGGTGAAAATGTCACACTGTTTTACAATTTTAGATTTGGACATAGCCTCAGCTCATAGCTTTTAGAAAATGTTGACCGCTTTGTAAGGGTTTTGTTAGAGAAAAAGATGCACAGTCTTGGAGAGTCTTGGCTAAGCTGCCATGTTGATCATGTGACCCGGAAAAAACCTTGGTTTAACACTAAATAAAGGGTTAGGGTTCACACTATAAAGCCTGAACACATGACAGCAGGGGTGGGCGGAGCTTCAAACATGATGTTACATACAAACTGAAAAAAGTTCAATTAAAAAGTGGAACTTGAACATTCCAGCGTGATCAGCAAACATGTTTTTACCCCGATTTAAAACAGCAAGGTTTCAGTAGAACCTGCAGGTTTCTGGGAGTTTGGTCCAGAAGCTGAACCCTGCCAACAGGTTCAGTTCTGGATCGAGGACCAGGAAGTAGGCCAAACCTGAATAACCCGAGGCACCGTGAAGTAGACCTGGTCTCAGGAAACTGGTTCATAATGAACCAGGACATGCTAAACGGATATTGGTCCTAAATCATTCAGTGCAGGCGGGAAGAAAGATCCGGCGCTTATAATTTCACGATCCATGTTCCTGGTCTTAGTGACGACTGGACCTCTATGATCCAGGTTCCTGGTCTTAGTGACGACTGGACCTCTATGATCCAGGTTCCTGGTCTTAGTGACGACTGGACCTCTATGATCCAGGTTCCTGGTCTTAGGACACGCCCACATCAGCCTTTCTGATCCGAGTCCGTTTGCTGGGAAAGTCGCTTCGTTTGGGGAAATGTGAACAAATCAAACTAATTATGATTCAGTCCAAAGAAGAAGACTCGGTCTGCTTACAAACGCAGGTCTCTGTCTGTTTCAAGCAGACCAAATACAGGAAGCGGACTACAAAGAGAGTCCCTTCCTGCATGTGGCGTAGCATTGCATTGTGGGTAAATCCATAGGGATGGCGTTAAGGGTCCTCTGCCTCGTCTGGTGTTCATACTGCGTCCATTGTTGCAGAGTATTTCTGCAGTATACTTGCATAAGACACAATAAAAATGGACTGGAGGTCCACAGCAGGAGCACCGGGATGGAGCCTGGGGAACTCCACAGGTTACTTTTGTTAACTTAGATCGTTGCCAACAGACACAAAGTCTGGTTTCTTAACTAAGACATAAACCAGTTCAGTTTTCCTGCCAGTCTAGTAAGCTGTCCTGGTGGACCGTGTTGAATGCAGCACTGAGATCCAGTAGTTTAAGGCCTTATGGATGTCATGTGTTCCTGGGTTGGATGTGGTGTTTGATCAGGGGTGCACAAGTCCAGTCCTGGACATGGTTTGGATGCATCCCTCTCCTCTCTATCCGTGAAGGGTGGGAAAATTTTCTGAGGAAGCCTCTGCAGAGCTGAATGGCATGCAGCCGTTAGACTCAGGTGTGTTGGAGAAGGGATGCATCTAAAACCTGCAGGATCTCCAGGAGTGGACATCAATCTGTCGTTACCTTGACTAAAATTGCACTGCGGAGTACTTCAATGCTAGAAAAACAAGGTAGTATTTGAAGTAGAAAATTATTTGATATTGTTTGTACTGAGCGTGGCCGACTGTAAAGAGGTGAATGAAAACATGCAGAGAAGTACACTGCAGCCGTGTGTGTCAAACTTCTGGAGAAACTCTTTTCTTTAATTCCATTCTGGTTAAAAACAAAAGAAACATTTCTTTATGTTTAAAATAAAGAATAAATTTACTCAGGAACAATGTGATTTAACATATATTTTCAGACTGACTTGTTGTTGTCATGGTGTTTTCGTCCTCAGCTCTGGTGGAGCCCGACCCCGTCCCTTTGGAGGAGGTGGTGCAAGCTGCTGTGGCGCAGGAAGCTGCTGCACCTCTGCCTGGTGGGTCTGTGGTGGAAATCCCTCCATCACTTTCATCATGTCACATTTTTCTGTCTTATTCCTCCTAAATAATAATTACAGTTTATCACAGCATCGAGTGTCCTGCCCACGACCAGAGGAAACATTTAGACAGAACACACCAGCATCCAAAACTCTTTATCTTCATTAAATGTGGTGGCAAATTTCAGATTCAGTTCCACAGAACTCAGGTTTGGATCAGACTCCAGGTTTTCTGGTAGTTTCTTCTAGATTTCAGGAGCAGATAAACTAAATGTTAGTTTGAACTCGGGACTGAAAGCATGTGGACTGAGATGATCTTGGAAGTTTCAGTGGCTCATATGGCATGAGCAGATCTGATCTATGTTCTTGACCAGAACCAGTGTAGACATGTGGAATCAGAGCGATGTGCTCCTTTAACCTGGTCTTTGTGAGGACACAAGAAACAGCATCAGGATTAGTTTCAGGTTTACAGCAGTCCAGACTATTGAACAGCTGAGGTTTTTCATGCTGAATCATAGAAGTTAATCTGTTTCACCAGATTTTTATATTTTCAATCCTTTCATTTTCAAACAGCAGCATTTTTATCTTATGACATATTGCGTTTAGGTTCGACTTCAAATTTTAATCATTCAAATTTTTTTGCTATTCTTTCTATTACAATCTCAAGTGTCCAAAACTTCCGTTTAAAATTCTCAATTAATTAAAATTTGAATTGCTAAAATTCATCAAACTGCATTTAAATTTGGCAGTCAGAAATTCAGTGTTTTTAAAATTCACAAATTTCAAACACTGAATATGTTCTGTCAAATTTAAGCAATTTTAATCCTTTTTTCATTTTGACATTTTTAACTAGTTTTGAACATTTGAAATGTTGAACTCTAACAAACTAAAAGTGAAAATAATTTGAAGAGTTGGATTCAGAAACTGAAAATGCTGTGAAAACAGTTATTTGACTGCACACAAATTTGCTGTGTGAAATTCAGGCTTGTAGAATTCTAATTCTATAGAGACAAATTTACATTCATGCGGATTTGTTAACCTTCCTTATTCTAGATACTCGGGTGGCGAAAGGCAGATCTGGTTCCTACTTTAAAAATAACAGTCGGAAGTCCAAAATGTCACCAACAACTAAGAATATCCTGATGAGACTCGATGTGAAGCTGAGTGTCATCAGCATAATTCTGATCAGAAATTTAGTTTGTGTCCATGATCTGAGCTGGTGAGGGCCTGTGTATGCTGACCCGTAAGGGGCCCAACATGGAGCCTTGTGGGAGCTTGGCATGTAGTTGTTGAACAACAGAAGCCCAACATGGCGGCTTGGGAAATCCACATGCAGATGCTGAACAAGGTGGTGTTGGAGCAGATCTTATTCACCAGCTAAACCAAGGAGCTCCTGTGTGTAAAGGAAAACTTGTAAAGCTCTCAGCTTCTTGTTTCCAGAGTCTGAACCTGAAGCAGCTGCTGAAGCTGAGGTGTTGGCATCGGAGCCAGAACCAGAACCAGAACCAGAGCCAGAGCCAGAACCAGAACCAGAACCAGTGGAGAGTCCTGAGGTTAGTCCCACAGTTATCCATGATAAAATCCTGCATCATGGAGAACTTTTGATTGGATTGAGTCGGAATAACAACGCGGCGGCTGATTGGATCAGATGGATTTCCTGTCTGATACAAATGGGGAGAAAACTCTTCATCTAATCAACAGGAACAGAATAATCATGTCGGCACGCATTCTGATGGTTTCTGTGCTGGATGCTTCTTCTGGAGCCACATGGGGTTCGGGGATGTGATTAACTTCAGGCAGAACTGCAGAGGATACGCTTCTGTTGCAAACTTTGGAAAAGTTTGGGATTCTTGATTATCTTGATGGTGGAAAGTCTCAAAACAAGAACCAGATCATGCAGATATTTAACAAAATTTGTTCAAAACCTTTTTGTAATGTTGTCATATCAGTCAAGTCAAGTCCTCCTTGTGCACGTCTGGAGTGTCAGGAGGACATTAAACCTTTTTGTTATGTAAACACGCTGGATGCTGATCTATGTTCCATGTAAACATCAGCTGGAATCTGACCAGCGAGACCATATATGTCCACCTTTCTGCTAATCCACACACAACTAGTTTAAATTTTCCTGGGAAATGATTGAAAACTCGGAGAAAACAGCGGTTTGCTGATGATTCCTTTACTTTCTCCCACATGGATGCAGTAAGTTAGTAAATAGGAGAAGTAATGTCTGTGACATTATTTTGACCTGATGACCATTGTGGTGGAAAATACTCTGGTCTTGAGAAGTTGTAATACATCTAAGAGTCAACTGTCCTCTTACAATGAACATTTTATTATAAACTAATACAAGCACACGCTGGAGCTTGGAGAGAGAACTCTCTCTGCAGATGCTGAAGTAACACCCGATTATAAACCATGCTTAACTCCTCCTAGTTGCTGGGCAGACTACAGAAAACAATCATTCTCTCCTCCGAAGCTAAACTGAGCTCACTAAGCATCAATCACTCACTATATTACTTTATTACCTTTAACCTTTAGACAACTGGTCAACCAAGCAGCTGACAAAAACAGATGCCCTGCAGGAAACTCTTCCTGTCTCAGACTTTGTCTGCACATTCCAGACAAGGATCATATGACTTAAAGAAAGCTTTGTGCATTGACACAAAACACAGCAGGATCACAGCAAATCAATGCATATATGTCTAATACTTAATACAAACCAAACTCATAACAATTTGTCCAACACTCTCCCTCCTCTTGGTCCTACAGGACCAACAATAAGAAGAGAAATTGTTATCAGAACGCAAAAATACAGACAGAAGACAACATTCTCAAAACATCAGGAGCCTCATGCCTATCAGGTTTTAAAAGAATCTTTCAGAAATTACAATAGTGAGGAGCCATTTACTTCAGCTTCAAAATCTGAGTCTAACAATAAATGTAAGAAAAGTGGAAACAAATCATTCCTCTTAGGGGGTGACAGAGGTGTAGTGAAGACACTGTCGGCGTTCTGGTGGGACTTGGCATGTCACAGTGGCAGTGGAGCGCTTCTTTCACCTCTCACTGATCTTGCTTGAGAGCGAAGGCTGGTCTTCAGGTGTGAGAGTAGACTATCTCACTTACCCACGCAACCACAGGGATTATTCTGCCCTTTGTTGGGTGGTGCGTTATTCTTCTGTAATTTCAGACTGAAGAGCTTCAGGAGGTTCAAGCAATCTGTAGTGCCAAGCAGCTCACTCTGCGACCTTTACCGCTGTCTGGGTCGTCAGGAAAACCTGAAATGGCCTAAACCATCGATGTTGGTTCCAGCGCTGATGTTTAAAGCTTCTTATCAGGACAAAATCTCCCGGCTGAAGTGAATAGAGCTGCGTAGATGCTGATTCATGAAGGGCAGCTTTCACCTGTGTGCAAATGCCTGAAAAGGGTTCTTATGAGGTTAGGACAGTATGTTAAAACATTACTTTCACACAGAGCTGTGTCTGAACAGGCAGTCTTGGAAGGAACCATGCCCACTTGGGTGAGGGTCCTGCAAAAAGAATCACAAAAAGGCCCATGTTTCCATGTTACGCATGCGCATGTACATCAGAACCAGAAAAAGTACTTTTGGTCCAAGGAAGACCTGAAAAGAGAGCCAGAAGGAAATTTCCCCGTCTGCAACCTGTGGGAGGAAAACATTCAGGAAAATGGCATCCAGAAAGTCATTCATAAGAGAGCGCCAAAACATGGACTCGTTTTCAGCTAAAGAGTAAGCTCAAGTAACGAGAACTGAGACGGGAGAGCTGCAGCCTCCACCGTGTCACAGTCAGAGCAAACAGCATCAAAAGGAAAATCAAGTCAGGGTCAACTAGAGGTCGGTCAGGCAGGCCAGGCCTGGGGGGTGCAGAAGATAGTCAGGTTCAGCTAAACAGTCAAAGAGTAAATCATGAACAATACAAAGCAACAGTTAGGGCCACTCAGTTATCTGGTATGTAAGCATTCAAAGTAACCAAATTCATTTAATTACTTATTGCAAAGTTCCTATCAGATAGTCTCATCTTAACCAACAACCAGAAAAAATCCTCTAGTACTGCATAGCAGGACATGTGTCAAACTGGACTCCCAGCAGTCTGACCAACACTTATCCATGCTGGAATTTCCTTTCTGATTTACTGCTCGTGGTGTTTATGTCATGTCTGCTAAATGACAGAAGCAGAACCAAACTGAAGAATCTCTGCATATATTAAATAAAGCTCATTCAGAACTGTTGATTTAATCAGTAATGTAGTCTAGATAATCTCATGGTTTACTCTGATTTGTCTCTCCCAGACTCCAACAGACCCATTCAGGAGCAACACACACGAAAATGAGATCATGATAAGACTGGCTTTCTATTCCAAATATATTGTAAACATAAGCATAAGCATAAAGCAACAAGATGTAAAACCATCTTTAACAGCTGGACTTCAGGTACTGAACAGCCAGAGACCTTCAGGTCATAATAAAGCTGTTTGTTTTCTATCTACATTTGAACTAAAGCAGCATTTAGAAACAAACTTCTAATACTGATGGCAAAACTGTTTTCATCTACAACAACACGACGCACACATGTACGTGCACACACTCACAGCAGCACTTCTTCCTTAATGATTTTAATGCAAACGTGTGTAACAGAAAAGGCCAAGACTAACGGTTTAGCATAGTTAGTTTAACTTTGGAAGTATCAATACTGTTATAATAATCTGCCTCATATTCATGTTATTTTGAGGACATACAGGGCTTAAATGACTTGTTTGTTTACTTATTAAGCGTGTTAACTAAGAGACTGGTCTGTTTACTGGCAGCCATCGCAAGAGTTGGTTCTACTCTTTAAACAAAAGTCATCTGATGTGTATTTTAACCACTGAGCATGTCTGCTTTAATTCAAAATAATGAGTTCAGATTAGGGATAAAACACCAGCTGTCAGCAAATAAAACACGGAGATTGTTGTACTTGTGTTGCATTCACTGAAGTCGGGAAATTACAAAGCTACCTTCTTATTTAATGTCATATAGCGGCTTATTTTTTTTCTCGTTTTTGTTTTCTCTTGACATCTATTCTGTCTCAAACATTAAAAACTTAGTATTCATCACCTTTTTTTTTTTTTTTTAAATCTATTTATTTTCCTATAAAGCATAGCGTGCCAGAAGTTGACTTGTCTGTATAAACTGTTCAGTTTCCCTGCAGCAGAGCAGAGATGTCTGTGTCATTGTTCAGTTGCAGAAGTCTGCAGGAGTGCAAAATTTTATGCATGCTCATAAATGTGGTATAAAGCTAAGCAGAAACAGTGAGTAAATGTTTGGTTGTAGGGCCTCATTCCTTGGCCTGGTCTTGTGGATAATCATTCAGCTCGTATCACTCGATCTGCTCAGGAGTCAGACGCGCCACAGCCACCATGCTCTCCTCCAATCAGCATACAATCAGAAATTCATGCCAGGAAGTGCCCGACACATGTTCATCAAAGCTTCCTGGTAGATAAATCAGATTCATATGTGTAATTAATTAAGAGTAACATGTAAAGGATCAGAGAGTGGGCAAAAGTTCCAGGAAGCAGATCCAGGTTTTCCACAGAGAACTGAGTGAACCCAACAGTCTTTCTGACAGAATCAGGGTGCAGCTTATTCCAGAAAACATCATCTGATTCTGTAGTCGGGGTGGGATCTTGCTGCCTGTCGGTTAGTTCCAGAAAATCCCACAACTGAAACACAGTCTGAGGACAAGGAGGATCCATCACCTCCAGAGGTCAAAGGTGAAAATCCAGCTCACATGTCCACCATAGGAGCCATATCCACACTGTTCACAGTCACAACCAACAGGGCTCTGCCAGACCCTCTGGTTCTGGGATCCCCAGGCCCCATCAGCAGCGGCCGGGTCCATGCAGCCACATCTGCATATCAGGTTCTGCTCCAGGACTTAGATCGGTCACAGAAGGGAGGTGGAATGATGCTTTAGGTTGTAGGGACCGTTTCTGCTCCAGTCTCCTGACTGACCACGCGTGACACCCAGAACTCTGCAGTGACCCGGATCAAGAACTCACTCTCCCCCAGCCCCTCCTCTGAATCCCCTCAGGCAGGATAGACAATTTTAGGACCCTGTGGACCAAGCTGCATGCTGACAAGGGTTTAGAAGGGAACGCTGCAATGCGTCCAACACCATACAGCAGACGAGCTTTTGAGACTGAACCATTTGGTCATGTGGTGTATTTTCTTCTCCAGTAAGGGGAAAATAAAGATCATAGCCTCATAATTATAATAGTTTTCTTCTGAATCCTGTGGCAAACATATTATGTGAACCATGTTCTGTGCTGTGAACATCATGTAACTTGAATATTACATTGTAATTGTGTGTGTGAGAGACTATATTATCAGTGGATTCATAACTCAGTTCTCTCCTGGGAAAGCTGAACATGATCTTGCTAAGAAGATACACTTGTTCTGAGAACTTCTCTTCTCGCCGTTAGCTCACATTTAGCTAAAGTGAATTTATTGCAAGAGAAATTTACTCTAGCACGTTGGTTCACCATTCCTATTTTAAGGTCAAGAATTTTCTTTTTTTCCTAACATTATGCTTAGTTTCAGCATCCTCCAGCTGCATTATTTATTTCCAGTTTATCTAGATTTATTTAGACATGCTAGGTGTAAATTAATAATAGCAGTAGTAAAGGAATAAAAATCACCTTATGAATGTCTGAAAGGGAACAGACAGAAACCTAAGTTTATTGCCTACACAATGTACAGTAATTTAACAGAATAAGTCCCTAATACTATAAATCACATCTCTCACATTTCAGATTTTTCATTCTTAATATGTTGTTGCTCTTTAAAATGTTCTCAGGTGATAATAAAGCATTGCTTTTCCTTAGGAAAAGGGTTCCACATTCATACAGGGAGTGGCTTTTATGCTCTTATAAAAGCTTTAGGAAGAAAAGCACAAGCAGCTATTTTACACAGGATTTATATGTTTGTTTCTGCCTAACATGCTATGACATCATCTCCTTCAGTGAGCAGAAGGCCTTTAATGAACACACTCTTTTCCTCACTTCCCTCTCTCATACATTTTTTGGGGTTTTTTTTTCTTACTGCAGTAAATTAGATTTTACACAAACAATTCACTCCAACAGTTGGATGAATGCATGTGAATGGGTCGTGCCCCCACGTTTGTCTACCCCCACACAAGCTTCTAGGCTCTCCTGCGAGAGTCCGGTGTGGCTTCACAAGACGTGGTTTTAATTCTCCACACAATCAATCCAATCAAGTTTAACACAGGAAATTTTACACAACCACCCCAGTTTCCCCTCACATGAAGACAGAGATTTCAACTTCTTAATGGTGCTGTACATCAACCTCCTACTGCAAAGGAACTAGTTCTGTTTGCAGCGGATGTACACAGAGGGTCAATCCCACACCTTTGTAAAATTATCAGGCAAAATTCTCAATGTCTCCAGAAACCAGCCCACACAGTTTCTTCTCTGTTCCTCCTCACTCAAGATGGCTATCCTCTCCGTCTTCTAACTCAAGGTTGGCCTGGTCTTGCTTCTCGAGCTCACAGGACTTACTGACTAATTTACTGGTCTCGGTCTTGTAACTCACAAGATTTACTGGTCTGGTCTTGCTACGTCTAGCTCACAGCACTTACGACTTGGTCTTGTTACTCACGATTTTTAACTTAAACTTTAACCTAAACTTAACTTAAACTCACAGGATTTTATTTATGACGTCAACCTGATCTTGTCTTAAGTTATTCTCTTATCCCTTGAGTTATTCTTTCGATGAGGAGGTGAGGAGGAGAATCCCTGTCACAATGAGAATAATGAAGACAATTGACCACAAAACAGAAAAATATTGTGATTATTAATTAAGATATTGATTCTTAATTTGTGATAAATTTCTAGTAATGTTTGACTCCAGTTTGAGTCTGAAAATTAATGTAAATTTAGAATAACACTTCTCACCATTGCCCTTTCACACTGGTTCAGAAGGAGTCCTGGCGTAGTCGACCACGGGTGGGAGAAAGACGTCCTGTCCTCTGAAATTCTCTAATTGAGGTTCTTAGGATGAATCTGTGGATTCAGGTGGCCAACCCGTCTATCCCCAACCTGGGCGGACTGACGCAGGATCCCGGACGAGCCCCCAAAAACTGTGGTGGAAAATACTCTGGTCTTGAGAAGTTGTAATACATCTAAGAGTCAACTGTCCTCTTACAATGAACATTTTATTATAAACTAATACAAGCACACGCTGGAGCTTGGAGAGAGAACTCTCTCTGCAGATGCTGAAGTAACACCCGATTATAAACCATGCTTAACTCCTCCTAGTTGCTGGGCAGACCACAGAAAACAATCATTCTCTCCTCCGAAGCTAAACTGAGCTCACTAAGCATCAATCACTCACTATATTACTTTATTACCTTTAACCTTTAGACAACTGGTCAACCAAGCAGCTGACAAAAACAGATGCCCTGCAGGAAACTCTTCCTGTCTCAGACTTTGTCTGCACATTCCAGACAAGGATCATATGACTTAAAGAAAGCTTTGTGCATTGACACAAAACACAGCAGGATCATAGCAAATCAATGCATATATGTCTAATACTTAATACAAACCAAACTCATAACAATTTCTCCAACACCATCAACCAGCAGGTTCATGTGAAAGCGGTCAGCCTCAGGAACAAAAGGGTTCGGCTGTGTTTGGAGGTCGTCTACCTGGCGTCATATTTAAATGATTGACTGCAGCTACTGTAAAGCGATGACATTTGTCTGTCGTTTGTCCTTGTAGGTGATCGAGGAGGATCCCGAGGTGCTGGAGGAGGAGCTTCCTGCTGCAGAGGAGGCAGCTCCTGTCCAGGAGGCCGTGGAGGAGGTTTGTGCTTTTTCTGCCATTAGAAGAAGAAATGTTAGGATGGATGTGAGACCCTCTCTCTGATCTGTGCGGATTATTCCCATCGGAGGCCTCGCTACAGGTTTTTAGATCAGATGGAAACTTTTTTGGAACAATAATTAGAAATAACACGATAAAACCTGAAAAATAAATAATTCATGTTTTTTTTTCTAAAACTCACAGGTTGCTCCTCCAGAGGAGGAGCTGGTGGCCGAGGAGCCAATGGAGGTAGAGGCTGTCTATGAAGTTGTAGAAGAGTCTGAGGAGGGAGTTGAGGCTGCAGAGGAGGAGGCTGCTCCTGCAGAAGAAGCTGCTGAAGAGGAGGAGGCTGCTCCTGCAGAAGAAGCTGCTGAAGAGGAGGCTGCTCCTGCAGAAGAAGCTGCTGAAGAGGAGGAAGAGGCTGCTCCTGCAGAAGAAGCTGCAGAGGAGGAGGAGGCTGCTCCTGCAGAAGAAGCTGCAGAGGAGGAGGCTGCTCCTGCAGAAGAAGCTGCTGAAGAGGAGGAGGAGTCTGCTCCTGCAGAAGAAGCTGCAGAGGAGGAGGCTGCTCCTGCAGAAGAAGCTGCTGAAGAGGAGGAAGAGGCTGCTCCTGCAGAAGAAGCTGCAGAGGAGGAGGAGGCTGCTCCTGCAGAAGAAGCTGCTGAAGAGGAGGAGGAGTCTGCTCCTGCAGAAGAAGCTGCTGAAGAGGAGGAGGAGTCTGCTCCTGCAGAAGAAGCTGCAGAGGAGGAGGAGGCTGCTCCTGCAGAAGAAGCTGCTGAAGAGGAGGAGGCTGCTCCTGCAGAAGGAGCTCCTGCAGAGGAGGCAGCTGAAGAAGCTGTGCAGGAGGAAGAAGCTCCTGTGGAGGAGCTTACTGAAGAGGAGGCAGGTACTGAAGAAACTGGTGAGGCAGCAGAGGAGGAGGCTGCTGAGGAGGAATTGCCCTCAGAAGAACCTGCTGATGAAGAGGAGGAAGTTCTGACAGAAGAGGAGGAAGTTCAACAAGAAGACTCAGAGCAGCAAACAGCAACAGGTGAGAAGAAGCCAGACTACTGGATCAGAACCCAGCAGCTGGTGCTGCCTTGAAATGTTTGACTATGTTGGTTTTTCTGTTTTTTTGTCCCAGAAACAGAAGAGGAGGTCGGAGAAGAGATGGAGGCAGCAGAGGAAGGTTGGTGAACTTATAAAACATCTCTGATGGTTTTGTTTAAACTTTGATCTCATTTCTTCATGTTTGTTTGCAGCTGAGTTTGTGGAGACAGAGGAACCGATTCAAGATGAACCAACAGGTAAACAAAGAACCTCAGACCAATGAAAGCATCAGTTGAATGGGACCTATCCTCAGCTCAAACTGGATTTTATCATAGCTGAAGTCCAGTCATAATGACTAGTTTCTCAGCATCAGTAGGAGAAAATCTGATGGGATCAGTTTATGTCTCCGTTTTATTTTGCAATGTAAATGTTCCAGTGTAAGTTATTAGTAGTGCATGGAGTCATGTGAGCTGCTGGTGGACACCCACACTACCAAACCTGACCTGAAAACCAATACTGAACTGGCAGCTAATGACTTCTGTCCTAGTTTACATTTGTTTGGTTTCATCAGAGAAGAAAGATGCTGGCTCTTCAGATTTTTTTCTACCTCCTGTCTGTAATGATGTCCTGAAAGAAAAACAAATCTATCTCCACAAATATAAGCCTGTATGACGAATGCTGGTCTCTACAGAAAGCTAACATTTGCAATGACCATCATGTCAGAATTTACATGTTTGTCAGAGAAAATTAATTTGGAAAACAGAATATGTAACTGTTTCTCCTCTTAAATGATGACGCCAAATTACTTTCATGAGAAACCAGAAGATAGGAGCTCCATTCATCGAGGAACAAATAAAGTATTCCTACTAAGGAGTAAAGCAATGCTAGGAATGAGTAAAGTAGTCATGGAAATGAAAAAAGTAACCATAGGAATTAGTAAAGTATTTAGGAATAGGTAAAGTAGTCATATGAGTGAATAAAGAAATGCTAGGAATGAGTAAAATAATCATAGGAATGAGTTAGGAATTCACAGGAATGAATAAAGCAATGCTAGGAACGAGTGAAGCAATCATAGGAGTGAGTTAAGGAGTCAAAGGAATGCGTAAAGTAGTCTCAGGAATGAGTGAGCCGTCACCTTATCGTGGTGGAGGGGTTTGTGTGTCCTGAAGATCCTAGCAGCTATGTTCTCGGGGGCTTTATGCCCCTGGTAGGGTCACCCATGGCAAACAGGTGTCTAGGGGAGGGACCAGACCAAGCACGGCTCATAGACCTCTACGATGACGACCAACATGGGCATGAATGTTCCCTTGCCCGGACTCGGGTTACCGGGACCCCCCTCTGGAGCCAGGCCTGGAGGTGGGGTACGAGAGCGAGCGTCTGGTGGCCGGGCCTTCGCCCATGGGGCCCGGTCGGGCTCAGCCCGAAAGGGTTACATAGGCCCTACCTCCCATGGGCTCACCATCTGCGGGAGGAGCCGTAGGGGTCGGGTGCAGTGTGAGCTGGGCGGCAGCAAGGGGCGGGGACCCTGGCGGTCCGATCCCCGGCTGCAGAAGCTGGCTCTAGGGACGTGGAACGTCACCTCTCTGGTGGGGAAGGAGCCTGAGATGAGGCGCGAGGTTGAGCGGTTCCAGCTAGATATAGTTGGACTCACCTCGACGCATGGCTTGGGCTCTGGAACCAGAACCCTCGAAAGGGGCTGGACTTTCTTCCACTCTGGAGTTGCTCATGGTGAGAGGCGCCGAGCAGGTGTGGACATTCTCATCAGCCCCCGGCTTGGTGCCTGCACGTTGGGTTTTACCCCAGTGGATGAAAGGGTAGTTTCCCTCCGCCTCCGGGTGGGGGGACGGGTCCTGACTGTTGTCTGTGCTTATGCACCGAACAGCAGTTCAGAGTACCCACCCTTTCTGGAGTCCTTGGAGGGAGTGCTGGAGGGTGCTCCTTCTGGGGACTCCATTGTTCTGCTGGGGGACTTCAATGCTCACGTGGCAATGACAGTGAGACCTGGAGGGGAGTGATTGGGAGGCTAGTAGTGTGGTCTTTGTCATGGTCGTGGAACAGTGGACCAGCTCTATACCCTCTTTGGGGTCCTGGAGGGGGCATGGGAATTTGCCCAACCAGTCTACATGTGCTTTGTGGACCTGGAGAAGGCGTTCGACCGTGTCCCCCGGGGGCTTCTTTGGGAGGTACTCAGAGTATGGGGTACCGGACCCCCCTGTATGAGCTGTCCGGTCCCTGTACGACAGGTGTCAGAGCTTCGTCTGCGTTGTCGGTAGAAAGTCTAATTTGTTTCCAGTAGGTCTGGGCGATTAATCGGGTTTTAATCTCAGTACGATCTGGGTTTTTAACGATGATAAAGATAAAAGGGTGTGATTATTTTTCTCTCTGCAGTTTCCTCTCCTGCTGTCTTCAGCTGCTAATCGGGCGTCTCTGGCGTTGCAGCGCTGTGCTGTAAACTCCTCCCACAGCCGCTTTGCTTTCATTCAGACACTGTTGCCAACTTGGAGACTTTCTCGCTAAATCTGGAGACTTTTTTTTGTTAAAAGCGACAAATCTAGCAGCTTTTACTGGAGTTATTAGAGACTTTTCTGGTGTTTTGGCGACTGACTTGAAGGCACATATTGTTCTGCAGTTACTGTAAGGAAAGAGCAGCGGGAGCCTCTCCCGTCCTAAAGCACTCCCAGGCGGCCAGTCTCAGTCGGCTCCGGCTGCAGGTCCATGTAGAATAACTGCAGTAGGTTGTGGAAGTTCACCTAAACATAGTTTATACCATTGTCAGTGACAACTGGCTGCATTATTTTCCTATACATAGTTCGGCCAGTTAAACACTGTAATATCCCTCCGTTACGGGGCGTTACCATAGCAACGCGTTAACCAGCTGGTTCAGATCAGTCGTCTTTTAACAGGTGAATGAGAGAAACGCGCTGCAGCCTGACAGCCTTGTTTGGCAAAAAAAAAAAGGTTAGGGAACAAGTCGGAACCGTGCATTAGACGGTTATAATCCGCGTCTAGAACACCACAATGCACAGCGTTGTTTAAAAATACTGGATAATTGTGTTAAATAATCGAGATCTCAATTTCAGTCAAAATAATCGTGATTATAATTTTAGTCATAATTGAGCAGCTCTAGTTTCCGGTGAGGGTTGGACTCCGCCAAGGCTGCCCTTTATCACCGATTCTGTTCATAACTTATATGGACAGAATTTCTAGGCGCAGCCGAGGTGTTGAGGGGATACGGCTCGGTGGCCTCAGGATTGGGTCCCTGCTTTTTGCAGATGACGTGGTCCTGTTGGCTTCATCTGCTCGTGATCTCCAGCTCTCACTTGAGCGATTCGCTGCCGAGTGTGAAGCGGCTGGGATGAGAATCAGCACCTCCAAATCTGAGACCATGGTCCTCAGCCGGAATAGGGTGGATTGCCCTCTCCGGGTCGGGAGTCAGGTCCTGCCTCAAGTGGAGGAGTTTAAATATCTCGGGGTCTTGTTCACGAGTGAGGGAAGGATGGAGCGCGAGATGGACAGACGGATCGGTGCGGCGTCTGCAGTAATGCGGACTCTGTGCCGGTCTGTTGTGGTGAAGAAGGAGCTGAGCCAGAAGGCGAAGCGCTCGATTTACCAGTCGATCTACGTTCCTACTCTCACCTATGGTCATGAACTGTGGGTCGTGACGGAAGTATAATTATAGAAATAAGCAAAGTAAACCAATGCAAGGAATAAGTAAAGTAATCATAGGAATGACTAGTATTCATAGGAATGAGTAAGGGAGTTAAGACACCGACACTCTCATGTTCTTTGAACTGTTTGCTTTTGATGATGTTTTCTCGAGTCTTTTAGCAGAGTTTCTCTTTCATGTTGCTATGCTACATGTTAGTGTCACTGCTATGCTACATGTTAGTGTCACTGCTATGCTGCGTGTTAGCGTCACCGTTACGCTGCGTGTTAGCGTCACCGTTACGCCGTGCGTTAGCGTCACTGTTACGCCATGTGTTATCGTTACCTTTACGCTGCGTGTTAGCGTCACTGTTACGCCGTGCGTTAGCGTCACTGTTACGCCATGTGTTAGTTACCTTTACGCTACGTGTTAGCGTCACTGTTACGCCGTGCGTTAGCGTCACTGTTACGCCATGTGTTAGTTACCTTTACGCTGCGTGTTAGCGTCACTGTTACGCCGCGTGTTAGCGTCACTGTTACGCCGCGTGTTAGCGTCACTGTTACGCCGCGTGTTAGCGGTGCTGCTTGCAGGATTTAACATGGCCTTTTTGTCTGTTTCCTACAGAAACGTAGAGGCAGCGGCAGTTGCTGTGGTGATGGAGTACAGACCTGATTGCAGCATCAGCACCTGTCGAGGTCATGCTCAACCACGACGCCTCTCTCCACCTCCACAGAAACAACCGAGTCGTCATCATGACACCCCTCATCCTCCTCCCCCCAACCCTTCACATGTTTTTCTTTTCTTTTCATCCTTTATTTTTTTCTTAGTGAAAATGTGATGAGCTGTTTACTAATACGGTACTCCTCTGTTCTTTCCTCTTTGTTCTTTCCTTTTTCCAACCAGAGTATAGTTTATTTTTTCTTTTTCAGGGTGTTTTTTTCCTTCAGACTGTTTGTTGCCAGATTTGCAGGCAGGTTTAGTAGTTTTGTGGTTGTATTTCTGTATTCTGCTGCCAGTCGTACAAGTTCACGACTGGAAAAAAAAAAGAACCAACAGTTTGTTCCTGGTTGTCTGAGAAGAATCAGACTTTGTAGATCCTATGCAACGCTGTGATGAGGTGTGTTTCAGCCAGGTAACCTACCACTCTGTGTGTGTGTGAATGAGACATGAACTGAGAATATGCTGTATGTGTGTGTTGAGTGTTTCAGTAATCATTCCTCCGTGTGACCGTAGACGCCATGACGTAGTTACAGACTGTGTTTAATTCTTAATCTTACTACTTTTCGACGGTGTGTTTTCCTAGCTGTTTTTTTTCTGTATTTTCTGATTCTGAGGTCAGGAAATTAAACTACAACCTTCAACTGTGATGTAAATGAAGACACCATGGACACTCTTCTGGTTTTGGTTTTATTTTCTGTTTTTTACTAAACGGCTGCAGATGGTGGCAGCGAGGTGGTTGGAGGAAACCTGAGGTTCTGGATCAGATGTGGTATCCCTGTGGAAATCCAACCAAAACTCGCTGCTGGTTAAAATGTGGAACTTTGCTGCCTCTTTTGTTTTTCGTTGTTTTTTTTTTTTTTTTTTTATTTTGTTTAGTTTTTTTCTTTTTGTAAAGGGAAACATGGTGACATTTTTCTGCTTTTTTTTTTTCTCACAACTCCCCTTTTTATTTGACGACATTGGCACTGAACGTTCGTAGCAAAGCTCCTTCAGGCATAAAAGTTTGTTAAAATACAACTTAGATCTTGTTTTCACATGCAGATAGATATGGGCACATTCCCATGAAGTTGGAATCCTCCAGATGCATGGAAATGATATCAGTGCTTCATTTTGAGTCGTTTTTCTTGTAAAAGTCCCATTTTGTGTCCATCTTTTGGTAGCACAACTATCTCATTGTTAGGGACGTAGCTCGCAGTAGCTATTTCCAACTTTTCTACTTCCTAACACTTTACATAAATCAGCGTGAACCCAAACACCTTTTTAATGTGAAAGATTACAAACTTTACCAAGACAGAGCTTCTAGATTTTTAAAAGAAATGTTTATTTAAAAAGACAAAAAAAGGAGTTGGAGAAAAAAAAAAAAGTAATTTTCAGAAAATGCTTTAAAAAGCTTTTTAAGAAGCCATAAGCTGTTTGACCGGCAGGTTGAGACGAGGCTGCACTACTTCAGGACAAAACGTAGCGCAATAAAGGAACAGACAGCCGAGCGCCGGAAAGCACGCAGGACAGCGGGAAAGATGGCCAACTCAGGTTTTATCTTCAGTCTGCAGCCTGATGCTGGACGCAACTGTCATGATTACATACAATGTGTTGATGGAACGTGTTCTGTAAAGATCTGGGAAATGCAATAAAATGATTGGGACACTAACATGCTTTCTGTTTTTTCATCAGTCCAGACACTTCAGCTTTATTTATACAACATCAGTTCACAACAGTCACCTCAAGGCAGGTGTCCAGTCTAAACAAAACCACCATCTGATCCGCATCAGTCCAGTTTATAGCTCTCCATACACACCAGTTCATAGATAATTACCTCTACCAGAACCAGGAAGGAATTTATCTAATCCAGCAACCTGCTGAGAAAGAAGAGAAACACAACAAGAGGAACGTCAGATGGAGAGTAAAGAAAACAGAAAACATGGGGCGTCTCCCAGTGCATCATGGGACATCTGGTTCTTTGTTCCTGAGGCCAGACTCGGATCTGGTTCTGGTTCCTGAAACCAGACAGGAAACTGGTTCAGTTTCTGAAGCTAGACTGGGGCCTGGTTCTGGTTCCTGAAACCACACTGGGAAACGGTTTGGCAGAGAGGTTCTGATAACTTTTAAGTATATAAAATCAGTTTAAGGTGTCAGACAAAGGAAAGCTGCTACTTTCTTTCATATTCATAGTTTCATAACTTCATTGCAGATGTTAAACATCCGTCATTTCATTTGCAGGTTTTATCTGAAACTTAAAACTGTAATACATATACATATATATATATATATATATATATATATATATATATATATATATATAAAAATAAAAACCTGTGTGTGTATATAGTATAAATATATATATATACATATATATATATATATATATATATATATATACACACACACACATATACAGTTTTTTTTTTTTTTAAATATAAATATATAACAACCCATAAATCCAGCATCATATTTATCTTGAAGATGCAGGTGTGAAGGAGCGGCGGTACCACATATGACCTGAAGGTGTCGCCACATACCCATTTTACCCAGTTATACATATTCATTCATTGTTTTCTGCAGAGCCCAGAGTTTCTCCACAGGCCAGGGTCACAGGAAGCTGGAGTCTTTCCCAGCGGTTAGCAGGTGAGACGCAGGAACACCTGGACAGGTCTCCTGTCCATCACAGGGACAATACAGAGAGTCAAACAACCAATTGCACTAAAGTTAGAGACCAATAAACCTCCAGCCGGATCCCTGGATTAAAGTTAAGCTGCACACTGAAAAACCACTGTTCGAACACATCCTGTTTAGACCTTTTCCCTGATAAATGTCAGAGGCAACAGGAAGCCCCTGTTCCTCCAGTAAGCCCTCCAGAGAGGTCTGTGATGTCTCTTACAGCTTGCAAGCGCTGCTTCGGGGAAATGTGTTTTTCATTTTCTGCTGTTAAAATGAGCAGAAGAAAACTGTACAATTTAATCTTTCTGAATTGCACATGTTAAATTTTGAGTTTGTTGTTAAAAATCTGTTGAAATTGTTGTCACAGATTCAGTAAATATTTTCAGCAAATTTGACTTTGAGTGAGTGAGTTGCAAATAGCAACAGCCTTATGTTTAACTCCGCCCATCTCTCTTTATTTATAGTCTATGTTTGCCTCCCGTCCTGTAAAATATGGAATCGTCCTTTAATTGACAGACAAACGTTGTGCCCTGGATTGAACCAATACGGGATGCACTTTGTTCTGTATTTTCATAACTTTTCAACAGCTACACATGTCGGTCACACTCATCAACACTCAATCAAAAAAAAAAACAACAACCACAAAATAAATAGAAAAATACAACAGCCAGTAAAAACATCTTTTCAGGCAGTCTCCACAGGTACCAGCCTCCGCCCCTCTGCACAGGCTCCGCCTTCGTCCCCCCCGCTGCACAGGCCCCGCCTCCATTCCGCTGCATAGGCCCCGACTCCACCCCTCTGCACCTGTGTGTTGTGAAGTAAATTATTTCATTAGTGTTGTTAAACTGTTACAATAACATGACTTCCCTTCAAGTCATGAGACAGGCAGCAATCAAATACAGTCTAAAATGTAAGAATTAAACGAGGAGCTGCATTTCATGGAACGAAGCAAAGCATCCCACACAGAAAACATCTCATAACAGAAGTTTGTTTTTTGTTTTTTTTTACAAACTATGTTTAAGTATGTGAACTATTTTATGTCAGTCTCAATAGTTGGCCTTAAAGTACTGTGAGTTTCTCTCATTCACCTGTCAACTGGCTTATTACACAGTACTGTCAAGTGGCTTATTATTTCTTTTTCTTTTCTTGGCTATTTTTCCCTCTAGATCAGGGGTTGGCAACCCAAAATGTTGAAAGAGCCATATTGGACCAAAAAAACAAAAAACAAATGTGTCTGGAGCCGCAAAAAATTAAAAGCCTCATTATATAAGCCTTATCATGAAGGCAAGACATGCTTTATGTATATATATTAGCTATATCAGCCTACTATCAAAATGACTAAGTTGACTACAAATACATAATGAGCCTTAATGATAAAATTTCTATTTTCCCTGTAGTGTATTCTGTTGAGAATGACGCACCATGTGACAACTCTGTTGTACGATGTCGCCTCATGTTTAACTTCATTACTATATTAATGAATTATGTTTCGTTGCTTTGATGAAATTAAAAAATGCAATAAAGAAATCCGAATTTTGATGTTGTTTTTATTTTGAGGATTCGAAAAAACAACAATAAAATGGAATGTGCATAGCGCGCCCCTTATCTGGGCAACAAACAGAGCGCAATAAAAATGCAGCCTGCATTTATAAAAAAAATTTTTAAAAAAACCCAGCAGCCTTTTAAAAAGGTAAAGTATATCAAATCAAATTAATAGTTTGATTACTGTGCAAATGCCAAGCAAGTCAGTGCAAGGGTAAAACGCAGCAGCATCCTCTTCTCTTTAGACACGCAACCAACACAGCTATCCTCCGACCTGAGCACCATTACCACGTGTCATTCCAGATATATACTGACAAACAACAGAAATAAGTTTATAAAAACATCCACTTTGTTACTCAGTATGCGTCTATGAAGGATGATGTTCTTACCCGTTTAATGTGACTTCTGTTGTCGGACATCACTGGTCAGCTTTTCAACATGTAAGATGTAACTTGTGCTGAATTAATGTCCTTGATTTGCTGATCGGTGATGTTGCCGCCATTTTAATGGTCCTTTCCTTCACTGTCTTAGTGGAGAGGGGCATGTCTTTGATTTTCTGTATTATCTCAGTTTTGTTTTTGAAGTCTCGAAATAGGTGTTCTGATATGCTGATGACTGACTCCTTCATGTAGTCACCATCTGTGAACGGTTTTCCACGCTTTATTATCTCCCGGGTTGCAACAAAACTTGCAGCGGTAGTGAAGTCTGGAGATGCGATCCACTTAAATCTATTTTTGCGCTTCTCTAATTTCTCCAGAAGTAATGCAGTCGCACTTTTTCTGCAAATGTAGCATGCTTTCCCTGGAAATGTCTTTCCACATTACTCTTTTTGTTATTTGACAACTTCTCGCAGCAGAGCAAACATTCAGGCAATCCTTCCGCATTGGCAATGAATGCAAACGATTCGGAGAAATGTTGAATCCTCTGTTCTCCTCGGTTATTTTTCTCTTTTCCCTTTGGGATCGATGGCCCATCGCATAGCCGCCGGTTTTGTTTACAACAAACACCTGCCTGGCATCCGGCCTTGCTGATAGACGTGTGTCGCAGGCTATGACGCAAATCTCCCTATTCTACACATTTTTTACAGCATTGGAAAACTTTAAGAATGTTTGTGTCATGTTTGTCCTCCTACAGAACCATCTAAAAAAAAAAAATATATATATATCCCTCCCCCATCTTTTTCCAAATTTTAAACATTTTTGAAGAAGCTCCAGGAAGCCACCAGGGCAGTGCTAAAGAGCCGCATGCGGCTCTAGAGCCTCGGTTTGCTGACCCCTGCTCGTCCTTTTCAGTGGTTGAATGATCCACAGTTTGTCCCCATTCAGCTTCACTATCTAAAGATGGCGACGCAACATGATGCATTCTGTTGGGTGTGCCACTGCTCGTCATTAGTAGGATAGACAAAGTATTTACATTTAGAGGCTGGTGATCATTATACCATGTGTATCCAACATGTGTATTGTTAAGTTTAAACCCTTAACATCTTAACATAATTATCATTAAATAAGAAGGAAGCCAGACGAGACGATCTTGTTTAATTTGCAACGAGGCTCATCTCAGTAGCCTGAGTTTCAAAAAACCCCAATCCATTTATTGAAAGATACCACGTGACATTCATAGAAGTTGATACAATTCAATGTGTGTGTGTGTGGGTGTTTGCTTGGTTCAAAAGTCCAATGCGTATGTGTGCTCTTCTTAAAGATACCATTCTGATAGGAACCGATACCATTCTGATAGGAACTGAATGTTTATCAAATTTGATCAGACCACTCTGACCTTGCACATCACTGGAATGTCCTGCTTATCCAAACAGAACACAGAGGAAAACTTTTAACTTGTACATGAGGATTAATGAAGAACATCAATGTAAGATTAATAAAAGATTATCATAATATAAACTGAAAATATTATAACAATTGAAATTCCCAACATTCCCCCCTCTTGACCGAAAAATACACAAGTTATGTCAACATCAGTTACTTTTCACTTGCCAAAGCATTTTCGAAAGTGACATCATATTACTTGTATACATGGTAGTAGGCCAAATGTTTTTGTTTTGCAAAGAAACACATGTGGCTATGCAGTACACAAAGTTATCCGTTAGATGGGGTGAATAGGCCATGAATAAATGAACACAGGACCTCCAAAACCCATTAGCACTGCAATTTGGATCTACTAAGGGAAAATCCTTAGCTCAACTTTTCCACCGATATCAACAACTCCAAACCACCAAGAGGAAATGTCCAGATACGGTTCTTCATGGCTCTTCTCCATGTGATAGGTCCCCCCGAGTCCACCGCCCTGTAAAACACATTTAGATCGCTCTTCCAGTCCTCTATCCTCCACAGAGGAGAGTTTTCTCAGGTGTGTCACACAGTCTTTCCTGCCATGTTAGGTAAGACACCAGTCAGCATCCTCTGTTTGGGCTGGGAACTGAAACACACGCTTCACATGCATGAGTCCAGGAAGATTTTCCTTCAAGTTTTACAGCGGTGGGGGTTGTGAGCAAGACACGGAAAGGACCTGCCCATCTCGGAGAAGCCCAACATTTTCGCTTGAGAACGCGTACCAGGACTAAATCCCCAGGGGCTAAGACCGATGGTTCCTGCAGAGAAGGAGAACAGACTGGCAGGTCATTGCTTTTAACAACAGATTTATTCTTAAACATTTGTATCATCCAATCTGCTGATGTATTTTCTTGGTCGGCCTTAGCTTCATCATCCTCAAACATTGGCAGTTTAAAAGCTCTTCCATGCACAATTTCAAAGGGGTTAATCCATTTCCATCTGTAGGCGTGATATGCATATACAGTTTAACTTAAGAATAGGTTAGAAACTGAGTTCTCAATCATGAACACAAAACAGGCATTTCAAAAAGTACGAACACTGACAGGGTGTGAGTCCAAGCCAGTTGCTCACACAGTAACTGACCCAGTGCAGTTTGTAACTGAGCTCAATACATTTTATGCACGATTTGACGAGGTGGATTTCTCAGGGGAATGTGAAGAACTGCTGGGAGCACTCCCCCCAGTGGATCCAGATGAACCTCTTCCCTTCACTTTGGAAGACGTGAGGCGACAGCTCAGCAGGTGCAAGCCGGGTAAGGCTCCTGGTCCGGACAGCATCTCAGCAAAGGTGCTTAAGAACTGCACCCAGGAACTCTCACCTGTTCTCCACTCACTCTTCAGAGAAGTCTACTATTCTACCGTCATACCAGCTATCTGGAAGAAGGCAACAATAATCCCAATTCCAAAGAGGCCCAGACCCACTGAACCAAACCATTATCGACCTGTGGCTCTTACATCCATTATCATGAAGTGCCTGGAGAAGCTGCTGTTGAACACCATCCTTCCAGCTGTTGGCCCTCAGCTAGACCCTCTACAGTTTGCCTATAAGGCGGGGAGGGGCACAGAGGATGCTGTAGCTTGTCTGCTGCATCTCCTCCTTCAACACTTGGACTCTCCAGGCCACTCTGCTCATGCACTCTTCGTGGACTTCAGCTCAGCTTTTAACTCCATCCAGAGGCACCTGATGATCCAGAAGTTGCACCACCTTAATATTCCCACCAGAATGATTCATCTCCTTCATAACTTCCTGAGCAACAGGCAGCAGGTCGTACGGTTGGGTTCTACAACATCATCTGTCCTCACCATCAACACCGGAGCACCGCAGGGGTGTGTACTTAGTCCTTTCCTTTACACACTTTACACAAATGACAACATCAGTCCTTCACCTCACATCAAGTACTTTAAATACTCAGATGATACTGCCATTCTCGCATTACTTAAGGACAATAACTCCACCATGGACTTGGACTATAACAACTCTGTCATACACTTCACCAAATGGTGCACAGACAACCATCTGTACCTCAATGTTAATAAAACAAAGGAACTCATATTCAGCTCTACTTCACCACAGCAACCCATTGCCATTGACAATCAAACAGTTGAAATCGTGGACAGTTTTAAATATCTTGGAGTAACAATAGACAGTTCACTAACATTTGATCAGCATATTATGGACATTCAAAAACGAAGCCAACAACGACTATCAATAATCCGGAAACTGAAAGGACTCTATGTTTCTCCACCTCTACTCCTACGGTTATATCAGTCCATTATCCAGCCTGTTATTCTGTACTGTTCAACTTGCTTTTTCAATTTGTTGACTGTTAAGAACCGGACTAAACTCATAAAGGTAACCAACACCGCAGCAAAAATCATAGGACTCCCCACACCAAGCCTTACAGAGCTTAACAACAGAGCCATTGGACGCTTTGCACTTTCCATGGAGCAGGACCCCACACACCCCCTTCATGAACAACTCACCCCTCTTCCTTCAGGACGGAGGTACAGGGTGCTCAGGTGCAAAAAGGCTCGGTTGGGAAAAAGGCTGATCCCCTCAGTCATAACATTTCTAAACAGCAGGGGGCGCTGAGTGTACTCTGTTCATTGTATTTGTATGTTGTTTCTGTGGTCTGTTGTCATTGTCCTTTTTGTTGTCAAACATGTGCTGTGTACGTGAAAAAGAATTTCCCTTTGGGGACAATAAAGTCTAAGTCTAAGTCTAAGTCTTAAATAAGTCTAAACAATCAACCCAATTACGTCCTGTGTGTTCCATTGTTTTACGTAACCTAAGCTTTATAGTAAAGTTTGTTCGTTCAACTAACCCTGCAGATTGTGGATGATATGAACAGTGGTTTTTTTTAAGGTGATTCCTAAATTAACAGCAATTTCAGAAATGACTTTATTTGTAAAATGAGACCTGTTGTCCGACAGAAGTTGTTCAGGAATTCCATGTTGTGGAATTATGATCTTACATATTGCTTTTGCCACTGCTTGGCATGATTTCAACCCATTCAGAAAAGGGACATATAAGTACTAAACAATACTTATATTGTTGACATCTATTCAACTCAATAAAATCCATGTGCACAAACTGAAAGCTGGTCCTTCTTCATCTGAAGAGCTGCTGGGTTTCCATCACAATCAGATGACAGACTAATAAAGACAAACAAGAATTGTTTATCCCACATTAGTCCTGCGACTGTAATAAGTGTATGTTCTAACAGACACGCATCGCTGCACGCATGCACACACAGAGTATGGAAGCGGTCCACACACACGCAGATAAATCAGCAGCAGCTTATGTTCTTTCTATGATTTTGTATTTATGAACAAATGTTTACAACTGGAGGGAAATAGAGGTGTTGAACCGCTGTGTCTCTTTCATCGCTGCTCTTTTTGCTTCACGCACACTCGGACTGAACGAGACCCGCATGAACGGTTCCCCCGGTCCGGGGTCTGACGTTTTAGAGCCGAGACCCCGAGTTTTCTAACAAACCAGGTCCCACGTCTTTAGCAGACCCAACAGAACCATTGGAAATACGGCAACAGTAAGAAACAACGGAAAGAAAACAACGCGGGCCCCTCCTCCCCCAATCCCGACGCACAAAGTAAACAAGCCGCCCCCCCCCCATAAACAACAGAGTTACTCATCTAAACAGCTTATAAAGACACTGTAGCTGCAGATAGAAGTTCTTACTTTTCATGTTCTTCTCCTTCAGGAACCACATCTTCTTCTGCAGTCAGAGACGTCTTCCTCTGTAAACATCACTGTTCCTCCATGTAAACGACTCCACCACCTCCTTGCGGGTGTAAACGACTCCTCCACCTCCTCGCGGGTGTAAATGACTCCACCACCGCCTCGCGGGTGTAAACGACTCCTCCACCTCCTCGCGGGTGTAAACGACTCCTCCACCTCCTCGCGGGTGTAAACGACTCCTCCACCTCCTCGCGGGTGTAAACGACTCCACCACCGCCTCGCGGGTGTAAACGACTCCTCCACCTCCTCGCGGGTGTAAACGACTCCTCCACCTCCTCGCGGGTGTAAATGACTCCTCCACCTCCTCGCGGGTGTAAACGACTCCACCACCTCCTCGCGGGTGTAAACGACTCCTCCACCTCCTCGCGGGTGTAAACGACTCCTCCACCTCCTCGCGGGTGTAAACGACTCCACCACCTCCTCGCGCGTGTAAACGACTCCTCCACCTCCTCGCGGGTGTAAACGACTCCACCACCTCCTCGCGGGTGTAAACGACTCCACCACCTCCTCGTGGGTGTAAACGACTCCACCACCTCCTTGCGGGTGTAAACGACTCCTCCACCTCCTCGCGGGTGTAAATGACTCCTCCACCTCCTCGCGGGTGTATTTCTGCCTGTTTTGCAAAAGTTCATACAGAGAAAAATCTGACAAAAAGGCTTCCTCTGCTTTTACGCACGGACGCATACAAGTATGCACGTTGTCACAAATGTTTACACACGGACCCCCTGAAGCCATTTTACATCCCACACACACAAGCTGCACATCGCCGTGACAGGAATTTTATTGGCTTTATGGCAGTGGGGTCAGAACTGGCATCAAAGCTGGTGGAAGCAGAAACGTCTGTGATGGTCAGGCCACTTGGGTTGACACTCATTGGCAATTATTGGCTAAGGAAGGACCATGGATCAATCCAGCTGGTCAAAAATGGGGTCAATCAGAAGGGCAGAGCCTACCGGTGCGTCATCTGCAGTTTTATTGAAATAGGAAACGTCTAAGGTATTGTACAAGTGTGATATAAAAAGAAAAATGGAAAACGGCCGCCGACGGTTAAGGGGTTAAAAAGACTTTTTGGTAGCACAGGTTTGTTTTGAATAACATAAACATCATTCTTCAGCTCAGCTCCTGCAGTTAACCACAGCTGCTTCTCAGTTGTGGGTGCGTTTTGCTGCATGTCTTTAATTATCGAAACATCAATGTGTGCATGCTGACTCTCTGTATATAATGTTTTTAGACCGTGCACTCCGGTTGCCACCTGTTTGGCAACTTCGTCTGCAAAAGCATTTCCTAAAGCTACATCTGATTTCTGTGATGTATGAGCTGAGCACTTGCACACAGCAATCTTCTCTGGCAACATTACTGCTTTTAATAAGTCTGTTATCAAAGATGCATGCTGAACCGGCTTTCCAGATGATGTTACCATCCCGCTACGCTCCCATTGAGCTGCAAAAAAGTGTAAGGCTGCATACGCGAATTGGCTATCTGTATAGATCGTAACTGATTTTCCTTCGGCCTGTTTTACATGCTCGTTGTAAAGCTATTATTTCTGCTGCTTGTGCTTACAGACTCGATGAAATTGTCCAGCTTCCACAATTTCTTTTTGTGTAACAACAGAAAAACCCGTTCGCTGTCTGCCCTGAATATCTTTAGAACTCGACCCATCAACATAGAAGATCAGACCATAACCAAGAGGTGTATCTTGCAGATCAGGCCTGGGCTTGCACAGTCTCTCTGTTAAAGCTTGGCAGTCATGTTTTTCACCATCTTCCTCAAAAGGAATCAATGTTGCTGAATTCAGATTTACAGCGTTTTATTGTCAAATGTGGCTGAGACAATAATGTGGCAACTAAAGATAAATCTCTAGATGGTGACAGAAAAGTCATTTTTGTTTGCATGAGAAGAATTTCCACCTCGTGAGGGACTAATAATGTTAATGGATGAAACAAGACAATTTCAGCTGTTCCTTGTACCCCCAATGTTGCGGCACAAACAACTCTCACACACAGAGGTAACGCACTCAACAATAAAACCCTATGGGTTTTAGTTTCCCTCCATGTTCTTGAGCTAACATTGAAGTCTTGAAATTTCCTTTACAGTCCACAGTTTGAATAAATGGCTTTGAGTAATCTGGCAAACTTAGAACTGTAGAACTTGTCATGGCTTGTTTCAGATCCTGTAAAGCCTGTAAGGACTCTGGTGTCCAGGTCAGCACATCTGACATGGACTTTGGCTGCTCGGATGTTATATCCAATAAAGGCTGAGTAATTTCTGCATAGTTAGGAATCCAAGCTCGACAAAAATTACACAGACCAAGAAACTGCATCATTTGTTTCTTGTTCACTGCTCGTGGTGCGTTTAATATTGCTTCCTTTCTGTCTTCACGCAGTCTTCTCCCTTCACCACTTATTAAATGGCCTAAGAACTTCACTTCCTCTTTTACCCACTGAAGTTTTTTGAGTGAGACTTTGTTTCCGGTATCATCTAAGAATCTGAGTGATGTTTCTCTACAGTTTTCTTTGCAGTTTGCCACTACGACGATGTCATCGATGTAGGAAATTACCTGTGAATGGGCGGGGACTTTAAATCCAGCCAAACAGTTTTGGATGGCTGCTGAAAAAATAGTTGGAGAATCACAAAAACCTTGTGGTAATCTAATAAATGTGTACTGTTTTCCTTCAAATGTAAACCCGAACCAACCTCTGGACTCCTCTGATACAGGAATTGATAGAAATGCTTTACTCAAATCAATCACTGTGAAAAATTTCTGTGAAGGTTTCAAATTGTTAAGAACCGTGTGTGGATCAGGGACATTTGGAGTGCAACTCTCTATGGCTTCATTTACTGCTCTAAGATCCTGTACAGGTCTCCAACTTCCATCTGCCTTCCTGACTGGGAAGATTGGAGAACTGCAACACATGTCCGCATTTTCTTCGGTAATTCCTGTCTTTTTCATATCCTCTATGACTGGTCTTATTTCTTCAATTGCATCTTGTTTTAAAGGGTACTGTTTGATCTGATCTGATCAGTGCCAGATCTAAGTCTGATAGACTTAGATCTGGCACTCTGGAATTTAAGACTGATTTATCTGCTCCTGTATCATATAAAAAGGAAATTTTCTTGCCATTTAATTTGAGTGTTATCATCGGTTTTCTCTTCATGCTGCAGAGATGTCTACAATGCAGACAGATCCTCGCTGCTTCTCTGGAGCTTCCTGTGTTTTTCACGTCATCCTGTCCTGATGAGTCATGTGGGGGTGGTCTGTTTAATTCAGCTGGGTGGACCCTGTAGTTCCTGGCCATGTGACCTTTTTGGTCGCATCTCCAGCACTCCAAGTCTCTCCCAAGCTGATTTAGTCTTTCCCCCCTGCCTTTTCCCATCCAACCTCTGATTGGCGGCCCTGCATAGAACACTTGTGGCTGTTCCACACCGTTTGTCTCACTCATAAAATTTGATCCAGTTGTGAGATTCTTCTTAGATTTCTTCCCTCAAATAACAGTTTGAGTGTGCTGCGCCCAATTCAGAGTTCCTGTTGCATGATTAACTTCATGTTTTCTGATAAAGTCGGCTATGCATGGTTTTAACCCAGACATCAGTGTTTGCTTTAGCTGTCTCATATCAGGAGTGTCCTCCGCTGCCTGTTCCGGGATTCCACTATGTTTTTGAAAAATGTCCTCCAGTCGATTTCTATGCGCATAGATGTCCTCATTTTCAGCCTGTTTACACTGGGCTATTTTGTTAAAGTCTGGCGTTGGTCGAAATGTTTGTCTCAATCTCGCATAAACTGCCTCAGTTGGTTAATTAAAGCCTGTTCCGTGTGATTTAGCACAGTTCCATTTGCCTGTGTGCCAGTGTATTGTCCCTGGACCCTCAACCAGTCATATGGCAGGCATTTTTTAAAAGTTGTTTCAATTTCCCGTCCATCAAGAAAATGAGACTGCCTGAGGCTGTGATGCTTGTTTATGAAGTCCTCTACATTGAACTGAGGGTCGCCTAGGCTTTTACATGTGTCAGTACATTCCTGGTCTGTCCAAGGTCGGTAGACACGTATCGTGCGTTCTCGGTCATTATTGAGGCCGTAATGAGGGTTTGCAACCTCTATCAGGGGAAAAGACTGTGCTGTCGCTTGGTCTGCTATTCCATATTCCCGCTTTTGCCCTGTTAAGCATGGATACAGACCTTCTGATTTTCCTGTCAACTTATCTGATTGTTCTGTCACTACTGCATTTACTTGTACTATTTTGTCAACTCGGTCTTTTTTTCCCCCTGTCAGTCCATCTATCTTAGCTTTTCTAGTGATCATCTGACTGCACTTCTCCGTTATCTCTCTCTGCTCCTTCTGCCTCCTGCTTCTGCCTGGTTACTCTGAGTTCTCTCTGGGTCTCTGTTCTGGTATCTTGCCTAATTTTTTCTCTCCTCACCGCATCTGACGGGACCAACGTCTCCTCGTCTGACTTCACAACAGCAACTGCCTGAAAAATTTCTGTTTGTTTATTCCCTGATCGTCTTCGAGCTTGAGTTAACCATAATCTTGACATCCTGAGCTGAAACTCTTTTTTCTGCTTCTTTTTCCCTGTCCTCTCTGCTACTTCCAAAGTCAGTTGTTTCATAACCTTTTCACATTCTTCCACCGTTAATCTTCCTGCAAATTTATACTTCTTGCTCCATTTCCTTAGAAATTTTGTGCTGCCAGGGAAATTTTGTTCCATGAACTTCCCATCTCCCTCTAAGGCAGTTTTTTGTTCCCATTATCACAACTTGTGCTCTTTACAGATTACGTGTCCGTTAGAGCATAAATCAAATCCACTCCTTTCGTATAGTTCACAAGATCAGATGTTTTTAACACCGTCCCATGATTCACATTGATTTATTCTGTCTTACGGAAACCTGGTTACAGCAAGAGGATTATGTTAGTATTAATGAAGCTACGCCAGCTAACTATTTAAACTTTCACATTCCTAGAACTACAGGCAGAGGAGGAGGTGTTGCAGCTATTTTTAAGTCAGAATTTTTAATTAATCCTAAGCACAAAACTAACTATAAATCCTTTGAATTCCTGATTTATCTCAATTTATCTCAATTTATCTCATCCAAAATGGAATTCAGAGAAACCGCTCCTTTTAGCATTAGTGTATCGCCCACCTGGACCTTACTCCGAGTTTCTGACCGAATTCTCTGATCTCTTGTCTGAGTTAGTGCTGACTACTGATAAGGTCATTGTACTAGGTGATTTTAATATTCATGTTGACGTTGAAAATGATAGTTTAAACATTTCCTTTAGCTCTATTCTAAACTCAATTGGGTTTTCACAAAATGTCCATGGAGCCACTCACTCTCATGGTCATACTCTTGATCTGGTTCTAACATATGGTATTGAGACTGATAAGCTCAAAGTATTTCCTCAAAACCCTGTCTTGTCCGATCACTTCTTATTAACCTTTGAATTCACTTTATTTGATTACTCACTGACCAAAAATAAATTCTACTATAGTAGATGTTTATCAGACAATAATATTACAAAATTTAAACAATCAATTGAATCAATTTTTTCACATCTACCATGTGTTAGCATGACCGAGAGTCCCCCTTTAAGCCTTACTCCTGCTCAGATTGATCAACATGCTGATACTATAACAGCTTCAATGCGTACAACCTTGGATAATGTTGCTCCCCTAAAGAAGAAATTAGGTAAGATTATGAAGGCTCCCTGGTTTAATTCCCAGCTTCGAGCTCTAAAACAGGCATCAAGGCGTTTGGAAAACAGATGGTGTTCATCAGGACTAGAGGAGTCTCACTTAACCTGGAAAGAAAGTTTAAGCGTATACAAAAAAGCCTTACGTATGGCAAGAACAGCTTATTATTCATCATTGATAGAGGAAAACAAAAACAACCCTCGGTTTCTTTTCAGCACTGTAGCTAGGCTTACTAGGAGCCGGAGCGCTGTGGAGCCATGTATTCCTTTCTCACTTAGCTGTGATGATTTCATGTATTTTTTCAGGAATAAAATTGACACTATTAGAGATCAAATTGACAATACTCTTCCTTCTACCTATAATGTTGAGCCTGTTGTGGTCTCCGAAGCATCCTTAGAACCAGGATCTGACTTGTGTCTAAATAGTTTCTGTCCTGTCCAACCCTCTGAATTAACTAAAATAATAGCTTCATCTAAACCATCCACCTGTATCTTAGACCCTCTCCCAACGAGCCTCTTTAAGGACATTTTCCCTTTAATTAATACATCACTACTAAATCTTATCAATATGTCTTTAGTGACAGGATATGTACCACAATCATTTAAAACTGCTGTAATCAAGCCTTTACTTAAAAAGCAATCTCTGGATCCAGAGGTGATAGCAAATTATAGACCTATATCTAACCTCCCGTTTATGTCCAAAATTCTGGAGAAAATAGTTTCAGCTCAGCTACATGCCCACCTGAGCAGAAATAATTTATGCAAGGAGTTTCAGTCAGGATTTAGAGCTCATCATAGTACTGAGACAGCATTGGTGAAAGTTACTAATGACCTTCTTATGGCCTCAGACAAAGGACTTGTGTCCGTACTTATCTTGCTTGATCTTAGTGCTGCATTTGATACAGTCGATCATAACATTCTGTTACAAAGACTAGAACAGGTGATTGGAATTACAGGTACAGCGTTAAGCTGGTTTAAATCATATTTATCTGATAGACTTCAGTTTGTTCATGTAAATGACAAGTCCTCCTCCCAAACTACAGTAAGTCATGGAGTTCCTCAAGGTTCTGTACTTGGACCAATACTCTTCACACTATATATGCTCCCTTTAGGCAAAATTATTAGACAGCGTGGAATAAACTTTCATTGTTATGCAGATGATACTCAACTATACTTATCCTTTAAACCAGATGAAACAAATCAGCCCAATAGGCTACAAAATTGTCTCATAGACATAAAGACTTGGATGTCTAGAAATTTTCTCCTCTTAAACTCAGATAAGACTGAAGTAATTCTCGTTGGATCTGAAAAACTCAGAGCTAAATTTTCCGGTTTTGTAATGAACCTGGATGGCATTACTTTAGCTTCCAGTGCTACAGTGAGAAACCTTGGAGTAATATTTGACCCTGACCTGTCCTTTGGCCCGCATATTAAGCAGGTTACTAAAACAGCCTTCTTTCATTTACGTAATATAGCCAAAATTAGGGACATTCTGTCTCGGAGTGATGCAGAAAAACTGGTTCACGCTTTTGTTACTTCGAGACTAGATTACTGTAACTCTCTATTACTGGGCTGTCCTAAATATGCCCTGAAAAGCCTTCAGCTGATCCAGAATTCTGCAGCCAGAGTCCTGACCAGAACCAGCATGAGAGATCATATTTCTCCAGTTTTAGCCTCTCTTCATTGGCTGCCTGTTGAATCTAGAATAGAATTTAAAATCCTTCTCCTTACATATAAAGCCCTCCACAACCAGGCACCACTATATATCAAAGACCTCATTGTTCCTTATATACCAAGTAGAGTACTTCGTTCGCAGACTGCAGGCTTACTTGTGGTTCCTAGAGTCTCAAAGAGCCGAGCAGGAGGCAGAGCCTTTGGTTATCAGGCCCCTCTCTTATGGAATAAGCTCCCAGTTAGTGTTAGGGAAGCAGATACCCTCCCCACCTTTAAGACTAGGCTGAAGACTTATCTTTTTGATAAGTCCTATAGCTAGGGATGGTTAGCATCCCTTAGTTATGCTGCTATAGGTTTAGACTGCTGAGGGACATTTCCTGATACACTGAGCTTCTTTCTTTTCTCTTTATCTCTTTCTTTTACCCCCCCCCATAACAGTGTTGCATCATTAACATGTATGTCTCCTGTCTCAGCAGGTCTCCCTGGCCGGGAGTAGCAGTTCCTGTTGTCTGTTGTCTTTCTGTCCTCTTCCCCCCACACAGCAGAGGCAGATGGCTGCCTGTCCTGAGCCGGGTTCTGCCGGAGGTTTCCTTCCTGTTAAAAGGGAGTTTTTTCCTTCCCACTGTTGCCAGTGTGCTTGCTCAGGATGGGAGATTGAGTTGGACTCAACTCAATCTGTTGGTTTCCTTATATAGGCTGTTATGAATTGGCCTTCATTATGTTTTCCCCTCTGTCTGTAAAGTGTCTTGAGATGGCATTGCCGTGATTTGACGCTATATAAATAAAGTTGAATTGAATTGAATTGAATTCCACAAGAGTGGCACTCACAGTCACAAACTCTCCTTACACATACACACACGTGAGGTGAGAAAAGGAGAGAAGGAAAAAAAAGAAAGACCCAACTCTTGCTATAGGCTCACTTCCGGCAGAGCTACCAACACATTTTTAACCTCCTTATTTGGCAGAGATGCCATTAAACTCCTTAAAGAAAGGCGGAGAAACCTTCTTGCTAACTAAATTAATTAGTTAACGAACCACTTATTTACCTCCTCAAGGTGGGGAAAACTCTTGCTTACTAAATAAATTATTCAACAAACCCTTTTGTTAACTAGCTTAACTAGTCAACCAGCCTCCTTCTAGGCGGAGATGCCTTAGAAAGAAAGAAAGAAAAGAAAACCCTTATCTCACCTCTTTGTGTCATCTTGCTCCAGATGTTCGAAATTCCGTCAACCGATGTCCAGTGAGGAAAGTTGGGTACACCACCGGCCAAGTGACGAATTCATGCCACAGGACTTTGTTACAGGACGCAATAACGCCCCAGCTGTCGACAGACTAAATGACTTGTCCCCCCCCCCCCCCCCCCTTCCTCAGCTGTCACCGACCCTGGAATCCGGCTTCAGAAGGACCAGATATGTTAAGTTTAAACCCTTAACATTTTAACATAATTATCATTAAATAAGAAGGAAGCCAGACGAGACGATCTTGTTCAACTTTGAGGAGGCTCATCTCAGAAGCCTGAGCTTCAAAAAACCCCAAGCCATTTATTGAAAGATACCACGTGACGTTCATACAAGTTGATACAATTCAATGTGTGTGTGTATGTGGGTGTTTGCTTGGTTCAAAAGTCAAATCCTGATAGGACAATGCGTATGCGTGCTCTTCTTCGGTTCTTATAGGAACCGAATGTTTTTCAAATTTGATGAGACCACTCTGACCTTGCATGTCACTGGAATGTCTTGCTTATCCAAACAGCACACAGAGGAAAACTTTTAACTTGTACATGAGGATTAATGAAGAACATCAATGTAAGATTAATAAAAGATTATCATGATATGAACTCAAAATATTATAACTGAAATTCCCAACATGTATCTAATGTGAAAATCTAACATGTGCATCATATTATCTAGGAGTGAGTGTGAGCATGAATGGTTGTTTGTCTCTTTGTTGGCCTTGCGATGGAACGGTGACCTGTCCAGGGTGCACCCTGCCTCTCTCCCCATGGTTGCTGGGACAGGCTCCAGCTTCCCCGCCACTCTTTACTGCACTAAACAATTAAGGAAATGGATGGATGGATTCTAAAGGAAACAAAAAGAAAAGTGGTTATTTCTTCTCTGGTTCGGCCTCAGATGAAGGATGCTCACCACCGTGTCCTGGCTTAATGATATACTTCACTCCCTTTTATTTCCTTTAGTTGTGATCCAGTGTTCTGAACCCACACTGAGCTCTCTGCCATTGTTGCCATGGTGAATTTCTGACCAGCCAATCAAAGCTCTGCTTGCAGCTCGAGTGTGGCGTATGTGTGTAAATACATACACAGTCACATATAGCAATACTATGAAGAAAAAAAAAGCATTATAAGCACATATATATTTTGTTTCTGCCCAGAAATATATAATAAATTTGATGTTAGTCTCTCCTCTGCATCTCAACCCACCCCCAACCTTTTTGCTCTCCCTTGTGTTATTGCCATGGAAACTCAGCTGAGACTGCAGGGTTGCAGCAACAATGAGGAGAGTCAGTGAAACTGAGGATGGATGAGTAAAATAGAAACAGAAGAGATAAATATATTGGAAAAAGATTGAAACATCCTTTATTCTAAATACATAATCAGGCAGTGTTGATGTTGTTACTCCAACATCCTCCTTCTGGAATAACTGGATCATGTGTCTTTATTTTTTGCTGAAAGCTTTGTTGGTTGTTTAGCACACATCCCTGTGGTTATCCTTCCTCCTGGTGATCAGTATGGATCCTGGTATAAAAAATTATCACCCAGTGTTAAACTGGGCCCCAAGTATTGCAGTGTAACCAAAATAAAGAGCAAAAGATGTTTAATAAACGTCAGTTAAACACAGAAGATTTTCACTAACCATAGTTATCGTTTACCCTTAAATCTCTTCTGCATTTCCAGCACCCACAAACTAATCCAATCACTATAGATTTCCTTTGAAGAAATGCATTAACATTACTGAGCACAAGCATAAGATCACCACACATTTTCTGTAGAGGAATGACTCTGCATTAGCTACCACATGCTAATCACACCACTATACATTTTATATGGAGAAATGAATGAGTATCAGTTACCATAATACTCTGTTTACACAAAAAGTACTTTACATGAGTACTTTTGAAAATACTCCAGAGAACATGAGGCAAAGACTTAGGAAAACAGGCTTTTTGATATGAAACCTTTATTTTATTACAGAAACACTATCGCATAACAAGATACTTTAAAATTTCTGTCACTATCGGTACACCATCATTGTCACACAAGTTCCAGCTCAATTAGAATAAAACATTTATTTAGTCACACTGATAACGTAACATGTCTGCAGTTTGTTCTCCACGGTCCTGCTCAGCCAGAAACCATCACATGCAGAAACTGTTTGTGTCAATCATCAAGGAACCACAGTGTGGATGAGATGACTTCATTTCAGTAGCTGCATTTACATGGTGACATTTCTTAGCTTACTGTTTGGAGTGACTCATTTCCTGCAAGTTGAATGTAAACTAGCTAATTTAAAATAATAGTACCTGGACAAACCAGTAAAATAAACTGGGACTATATAAACAAAGTCAAGTTTATTTTGTTTCATTTAAACGCCATGACTAATCAATTTACATGTAAAAGGCCACTGAGAGAAGCTGTAAAGGTTCAGAGATAATAAAATTCTCACTGGATACAACATGTGACTCTTTTGTGATTTTCAGATTTACACAACTCATTTACCAGTTCTAATGCAAGATATAAAAACTAAAATGAACAATAATAAAAATGTTTTTTGTTGTACATGAGTGTTTCCAGCTGTTAAACCAAAAAGAACTTTGGTTCAGATTTAGGTCCCAAACATCCATGATGAAAATCAATACTCATACAGTACTTAGAAAAGAGCTAAAAGTTGTTACGTGGCCATTTACAACTCACTTGTTACTGCAGGCCTCGGAACATTGAACCGGCTGAAAATGTCTTAACTGTGCTGAAAAGTGGCATCTCCACCGAGCGAGCAACCTTCATCTGGGTTTACTTACAGGATATACTAATGAGTAGAAAGGTACAAATGTGTATTTACAGCCATAGAAAGTGGAGATCAGTCTAGTCATTCGTTATACAAACAGCTCGTACCTTCAGTTGATTATAAATATAATAGAAAAACAAAGAACAACCTAAACCTACGCCA
This sequence comes from Telmatherina bonti, assembly GCF_933228915.1. NCBI lineage: Eukaryota > Metazoa > Chordata > Actinopteri > Atheriniformes > Telmatherinidae > Telmatherina > Telmatherina bonti. The sequence goes on from NC_136625.1 coordinate 38,619,535, forward strand.
AGCACCCATTCAGAAATGTGTACAGCATCATTTCTGTGATAACTGGAAATCTTGGACTTGTACCAGGTCAGACTGTAAGAAATGCTGAAAACAGCAAGTAGTCTTTTTTTTTGTTGTTGTTGTACTTTTCAGAGTATAAGGTAGTAGAATTAGGTAGCTGAACATCAAACAACAAGGTACCATCTATTTATTCAGGACATTTATAGTTTTCCAGTCAGACCATAACCCGTCCTAACAGTCTGATGGGGTATGTCATAACTAGTTATAACTAGCCCCAACAACGTGTAAGGACAGGTTATAACTGGTTATACCAAGTTAAGTGATAATCCGAATGCCAACTGGCATTCATTATTTTTGTATATACGCACACAAAGTTTGGCGAGTTAAATCACTGTAATATCACTCCGTTACAGGCATCACTATAGAAACGCCTTAATCAGCTGGTTCATATCAGCTGGCTGATCAGATCAGGTAAATGAGAGGAAACTGATGCAGCTTGACAGCGGCTGTTTAGCATAAAATCTACATCAACGCCAAAAATGAAATAGTTCTTATAATGTTTAGCCATTTTTGTAAAAAAAAAACAAAAAAAAAAACAAAAAAACCCCCAAAACATTTATTTTAAAATGTTTACAGTGTGGGACCATGGCATAAGTGGATTAAACAACTCGGAACCGTGCATTAGACATTTATAATGCACTTTGTGTCACGATGTTCTGGACTCCGAGCCGTGCATTATAACTGTCTAATGCATGGCTTCTTGTTGTTTAATCCTTACTTATAACTGGTTGTTATTGGTTATAGTATCAGGACAGGTGGTAACTGTTTATAACTTATAATAACTTGCTATAACTCTTTATAACCAGTCATAATCTGGTTAAAAGTGATTATAACCAGCCTCAGAATGGTTATAACCAGTTTAGTTGTTCCAAATGATGTTTATATCATATAAAACAGGAATGTAAGCAAAACAAATCCAGAACAATTAGCTGAAAACGTGTTGGCCAAATCTGGCTGTTCTGAACACCTGCAAATAGAAGATTCTTCAAAAAACAACCAAAACAAATTTCATTGCACACCATCATGAAAAGAGATTATATACCTAAATGAGTGGTTACCATGGCATCTAGGATGATGTTTACCAAGTAAATATAAAAAAAAAGATCATTCACATAGACTGATAAAAAAATACAGATAGTACATAGTTCATCTTATCTACTGATATTGTATAAAGACAAAAACAACAGATAACAAGTAAAATAGTTTTCTCTTTATCAGACACAATGAGACATTTTTTGGATAAATGCTTATCATGTGGTTCAGTCTGTTAATAATAGCCTGAACCATGTGTTGTAATAGATGATGTTAGGTAGTTTCAGACGGGTGAAAGAGTACAGCTAGCTAACGTCCTACCCTCGTGTGGACTCGTTTATTCCCAGTCCTTCACAAACTCAGTATTTTAAACACAAAAAGGGATTCATAAACATATTCAGGCAACTGCCAAAAAAAAGACATTTCATAAAACTTAAAAATCTGCTGTGATGTAAACAATAAACTAGATTTTCAGAGACAATTAGACAGATTAGCATTATTCAAAGTGACCAACTTCAAGAAAAGTGTTATCTTTTAGCTTTATGTATCTGTATAAATATGTAATAAAAATTAAACCCATACAAAAAAAGCAGAATTTCACACTGTATTCAGGAAACACTTCTAAACAAACAGTGAGAATAATTTTAGTAATGATAAACTTCCTATAAACTTTAGCTTTTTGAACTAATGCTAGCATTAGCATTGCTAGTTTAATGTTTCACTGTTAACAAGGTTTCTGAAACATCTGGAAAGTTCACGATCCCATGAAACCACATCTATAACTAAGAGTTCTGTCAGATAACCATTGTTAGCTTGACGTTATTAAATGTGAATGTTTTCCTGTTTATTTGTGATTGAAATTATGCTAATTGTAGAACTGCCAAACAAAACAAATTTATCATCACAGTAAATAAATTAAAATTAAAAATGGTACTGATATAATTATCTGAAATGAAGACATTTTCTAACAAGCATTGCTAAAATTAAGCACTGCTCCTATTTAAAAATCCAAATGTTAAAGAAGCAAACACATGCAATAACATTCAACACAAACAAGTCGGCTCTCTGGATGAGTGATTGTGCTGCTCTTTCATGGTACAGCTACGGAGTTTCTAGGAAAATCTCTATTAAAATGGCAAATATAGTATATATAAATCTCAACTTTAACTTAAAATATCTTCTTTATATCAAAATACTCTTTTCATTCATCAAAGCAGTGTTTCCAACCTGCCCTCGGGAAATAAAAACAATTCTTAATCCTGCCTCATTTATAAAATCATGTTTTGAAATTTTAATTCGATTTAGAAATGGCCAAGGCTGGTATAACAATGCTTAAGAAAATTAAATAAAAAGGATTTGTGCTGCAACACTACATTACACAATGAATTCCACATTCCACACGAATTGGCACTAAAACCTCCTTTAATCCTTAACGTCAAACTATCATGGATTTTTTTTTACTCTATTAAATGTACAAACACGATTCCAAAGAAGTCTCCCTGTGTGGGAAATGCAAATAAAAACAGAATCTCATAAGGTAATATTTAATTCCTCATAGAAGAGAAAAAAACACAAATGATTCAACTGATGGAAAATATAAGCTAATTGTGAATCTGATGGTGTCAGCTTATCTGTAAAAAGTTGGAGAAAACACAAAAGGCTGGAAAAAAAACTGGAGGATCATTTAACAACTAACTGGCAACAGGTCAGTAACTTGACTGGGTATATTCAGAGAATTAGAAGGAATCTCTGTGTGCGGCGGACAAAGGGCAAAACTGGATGCTGGTGATCTTCTGCTTTGTAAGCAGACATGATTCTTTACTTGAAATTACAGCATGGACTCAGGGTGGACTTCCAGAACTCACTGTCTGTAAATACTGTTCACCCTGAGATCCACAAATGCAGGTTAAAGCCTCATATGTAAAGAAGAAGCCATATCTGAACAGGATTCAGAAACACTGCCGTCTTCTCTGGACCAAAGCTCATTTAAAATGGACTGAGGCAAAGTGGAAGACAGTGTATCTTTCTGGACAGTGTATCTTTCAAACTAAGGAGGAGAGGGAGCATCCAGCTTACTGTCAGTGGACAGTTGAAAAGCCTGCATCTCTGATGTTATGGGGTTGCATTAGTGTCTATGGAATGGGCAGCTTCCAGATCTGGGAATTTCCATCAATACTGAAAAGTACATGGAGGTTTTAGAGCAACATCTGCTTCCATCCAGACAACGTCTCTTTCAGGGAAGGGCTTGCAGATTTCAGCAGAACGATGCCGAACCACATCTTGCATCCATCGCAGCAGCATGGCTTCTAAATTCACAATCAGCTCATATGAGATTATGTTTCTATTTACATTTTTGCACAACTCATTAGGAAGTGTGCTTATATTTAGTTGGAAAGGACAATCTGTCAGCATCGACTATCTGCCCCCACATTCAGCCATATATAACCATTTCTATAATAAAAGTTGAAATAAAATTTAAAAACCTCACCATTTAATTATTTTGCACAATATCTTTTAGAAAAAATGCAAACATCAACACACCTAAGTGTATGATAATTAGCAGCATCATCTCCAGTAACATTATGAGCTAAATATTTACTTCACAGCCCTGCGCCCACAAATTTTATAAGCAAACTCACATTGGAGCAGAAGTGCAGATATTATATATATATATATATATATATATATATATATATATATATATATATATATATATATATATATATATATATATATATATATGTATATATATATATATATCTACAAAGCAATAGTTGTATTCTACGAATTTCACGTTGTGCTTTCTTGTGTTTCAGAACCCACACTCACTGAACTGAGTGTTTTTTGGCAGATTCCCATAAAAAAAGAGTCAGTCCTCTACAGCCACAAATCTTCCTCTTTTGGCACCGAATGCATGAATAACGTAAACATATATAAAAAAAACAAACAAAAAAAAACAACAGATTACATGTTCACATAGAAACCAAAATGTAAGAATGCCCAGAACTGAAGTTCGAAGCCTGCAAAAATCCAGCTTTACAGCAATAAAAACAATAAAATTGAAATTATTATTTAAAATTTTTAATAGTTCTTTTAGTAAAAATATGACTATGTATGGACTTCAGAAGTATGTTAACTTTTGTGTAAAACATTTGATCTTTAATCAGAATATCTTAAATAATTTGACATTTGATAGTTTACAGAATTTATACAGAATTTATGACATTCTGTATAAATTTTAATAATAAAATTTAAACCTTAACGCCCATCATTTCATATTTAAGTTAACGCAAGAAGGAAGACCTATTGCATCCCTTTATATTTAAAAATGTTTAAGTTATTTCACTAGCCAGTGAATGTTGATTTATGAATAAAATATTATTGCTATTTTTTCATAGATGTTTGTACTTATTCGATCATGTTAACATTTTTCTAAAATCATCTGTTTAATAGTGGTGTAACGGTACATGTACAAGAATTAGGAATTGGTTAGGAACTGAAAAACCCCTGTACCTACAGCCTCTTGCTAATCAACGCTATGATGAGCAGACATATTGGCTAGTACATATTTTAGCTAGCATATGTCATGCTAACAGATGTTATGCTAACAAATGTCATAGCTAGTGGGTGTTTTGGCTCTTGGGCATTATGGCTAGCTTTATGGGTAACGAATATTATAGCTAGTGAACATTGTAGGTTGCAGACAATACGAAATAAATAAAACATGTAAAACAGTTGAAGCGTTTTTCCTTTGACTACAAACTTTACCTGAAAATGTCTCATTCAAGCAATGTTTTATTAGCCAAATGTTGTCCTGTAACTAATCATATGCTACTTTGTATTTTAGAGCATACATGCATTAAAGTTTTACTTTTAAATGATATCATCAAACAATGGATAGAGTTAATATTTTTACATATTTGAATTGATTGTATTTTCTTTTTCTTTTGAAACAACAATCCCTCCCTTATCATATGTATTTGCTGACACTGGCCAATTAAAATAAAGGGGACATAATTATATTTATTTGATACAAGCTGTTTTCATTTGATTTAATCTTAAATGTTAGTAAACATTTTCCAGTTTACACCATTGTTAAGCAATTTTATGTTTACTTCTTAAAAACATCCCATTTATCTGCCAAAAGCATTGGGAGTGTACCAGACATAACTCTAATTTACTTTTGTCTTTCATCTTAAGTTTTTCATTGGTGATCGATGCCGAGCGTCACAGTACGATCCTTTATACACAGCACACGTTTAAATGCACCACTGAAATTACAAAAAGGAAAAAGGTTTGTTTTATGATTTATATTTTAACACATCACAACTTACTACAAGTTGTTTCTGCCCTGTAGCCCTTCTGGCCTGTCAAATGTACAGTCACAGTTATGACAAAATAAATGTCCCTCCAGGTGACTTACATTAACGTGTAAAATGGAAAGGTCTCTGAAAATGATCCATCCTCACTGGCACAGAAATGTCGAACCGAAGCAAACGCTGCCATCTTTCCTCGACTCAGCACTTTATTCATCCCCTTGTCTTTGCGACTTCATGGCAGATTTACAAAAATTTCTCAAGTCTGTCCAGCAGTCGATGATAAAAAAGGCAATTAAATAAAATCAAATTAAAAAAGACTGAGCCTTTAGGTTACTCTTCAGTCACTGGTAAGTTACGGCCGTGGGGGTCCATAAGCCACAATGATACAGGAGCCTCTTGCTTGTTGGACTTAATGCACCAAAAAAAAAAGTCTAAACTGGATGTAAAACCAGTTGTGGGATACAGATGATTATCATAATGGGGCCTTAATCAGCCATTTGAGGAGATATTTTGGCTCCTCTTACTGGATGGATGACCCAAGTGTAGGTAAATGGACTTAAAACCCTTATTCCTTATAGGCCAATCCCAAATTAGGAGGTGGAGTGTGTGTCAGGATGGGTCGGGGTAAGGTAGGTGGAGGAGTTGGGCTTGGACGCCCATACATACCCTGCATTTGCCTGCTGGGGAAACTGGGTTGGATGGGGTTTTCTTGAAAGCTTCGAAGGTTTTCGTGGAAACGGTTGCTGCTCTCATTGTCAAGGCAGTGGCTGTCGTCGCAGGGGCGGTGGTTGTTGTGGAGGTCGGGGGTAGGTCCTCTATCTGAGACGTGAACGGTGGAGATGCTGCTCTTCCTTCTGAGGCTGGACTCTCGGCTGGATGAGGCCCCTGACTGGCTGTCTGAGCCCCCGTCGCTGCTGGCGGCGGTTCCCTCCACTGGGGTGACCCTGATGGTAGTGACAGCATGAGGGTGTGGATGGAATGGAGGCGCAAAGGTGGCGGTTGGGTTGTACGGCATGTTGGAGTTGGTAGAGCTGGGGTGGATGTCAGGGTGAGCATTGTTAAAATTTGTATTGTTGGGATTATTAGGATTAAAATTAGGATGCTGGAAATTGTTGGGATTGTTAGGATTAAAATTAGGATGCTGGAAATTGTTGGGATTGTTAGGATTAAAATTGGGATGCTGGAAATTGTTGGGATTGTTAGGATTAAAATTGGGATGCTGGAAATTGTTGGGATTATTTGAATGTAGGGGGTGCAACGGGTGCACAACATGCGCGTGGCTGATGTACACGCCTCCGCTTCCCCCTCCATCTGATTCAGTCCGTATCACACTCCTTTTCCCATCCACCGAGCCGCCATCTCTCAGAGAATCACAGCTTTCTGTGTGTCTGTTCAGGTCATTCAGGGTGAAGTTTGTCTGTCGGAGGGATGCTCGTTGTTCTGGTGGTTTCCATCGCCAGGAGCCACTTCCGTCGGTGCTTGGGGGTTTCACCACAGGCTTGTTTTGTCTGGACTCGGGGTGGGCTTCCACACGTACTATACTGCCGCTTCTTTCAAGTCCTCCTAAAACAACAAAATAGCTCAATTATCCTAAAGGTGTGTAAGTGAAAATGCATTATATGTGCATCAAAATGACATCTGAAGTCCCGCAAGGCTCAGGTTCAAGACTTCTCTTTGACATCCATATGCTAAAATCATTCATTTTATCAGGTGAATTTAAAATATAGGGTGGCCTTTGCCAGCCCCTACATGGTTCAAGCGTGAACAGAGAGCACATATGCCATCTGACTGAGGGTATACATGGTTATTTTATGAGTATTTTCATTTTTGATTAGATTGTGAAAAGGTTTAACCCTTAAAACTCCACAAGTTTTCTGCTATCCATCTCCTTTTTTACAATCTTAACCATCGTGTGGACAGAATCGGAATCATTTTAATCCTAGTCAGCATGCACACATGATGTCTTCAGCCTCAGTTTTCAGATTATAAGGCTAAAATAATGTAAAATAAATGTCTAAGTAGATATAGTGACATAAAGGCCAAACAGAACAACAAAAACTGTTAACATATTTTCAGTTTTTGTTAGCAAAATATTCAAACAGTTTTAATAAATATGGGATTTGAGATTACAGAGAGATTTATGTTAATGCTGCATGCAAAACCTGGGTTCATTCTGGATTTCATTCATACTGACAGAAAAGAAGCAGGACCAAGACAGATCCTTGTGGAACTCCTTTGAAACTCTTTAAAGTGCATCTAAATTGAAACCTATAGGGCTTGGCAACGGACGTAATGTTGTCTGGGATGTAAATAGTAGACCGGCGCCATTTTCGGAGGCCATTCCTGATGATCATTGAGATCATTATTAGAGCAGTGATTTTTATGTTGAACAACTGCTGTCAACCATAAGCTAAAGCGCGTTTCTTTCATTCACCTATGGAAAGCCAGCTGGTCTGAACCAACCGATTAACGTGGTGACGCCCGCAACCGAGTGATATGAACTTGTTATAATTATGCGAACTATGTGTGCATGCAGACTAAAATAATGCACGCCAATATATATGTTTCTATATATAATTTTTTTTTTCATAAACTCTGTTCATCGGTCCTCACAAGTCCTGCATTCTCAGCGGCTGAACGAGCCTCCTCTCAAGCCCTGGGTGATGGTGAGCAGTGCGGGCAAAGTGGAATGTGGCCGCTGCACCTGCATGGCAGGAGTAGCTGACACCTGTATGCATGTAGCTGCACTCCTGTTTAAACTGGAGGCAACTGTCGGCATCCATGGAACGAAGACTGTGAGCAGCATACTGGGTTTTGCGCAGCAACTTCACACAGATTCAACCAGAAGTGGGATGTAAGATTATTGTTACTCAGTCAGATGACTGATCTGGTTGTTTGGACAGAACAGGACTTTGTAGCGGTGCGTCTTCCCAGACAGGGAGTTCTGGAAAACTATCTTACAGAAACACAGGTCTTCTTTAGGAGGGTGTGCTTCCAGAGCTACTTGCTAAATATTACACTAAGGCTGTGGAGCCCAGAGAGTAAAGTCAGCTTGAATACAAGCTTTTAACTTTGTTTTGCAACTATTACATTTTGTACATTATACTTTGTATTAATAAATACTTCTGCTGTCACTAAGTGTACCTTATTTATCATTTCCAGGCAGTGTACAGACTGGGACTGTTGTAGTTTTAGTACACACACACACACACACACACACACACACACACACATATATATATATATATATATATATATATATATATATATATGTGTGTGTGTGTGTGTGTGTGTACATATATGTACACACACATACGTCCATTCTTTTTACTTGAATCAGTATTACGTAATAATTACAAAATTAACCTCAGTTGCACTGTTGAAAGTTTTAATAAGTTTAATTTTTTATTGAAGAATCAGACATATCAGCGCTTGTGAGTTTTAAGTGATCTATAGAAGTGGTTTTACACCATTATAGACACTCTTCAACATGCACACATCTCCCTTGCATCCGGTCTTACAACAACACTTGGACACATGTTTACAAGTATACAACAAACATTAACAATCTAATGAAGAAGAGTAAATTCTTCCTCCTCACAGGGAAGCAACAAACTTATTGGTAGTGTTTTGTGTAACAGTGTGTACTTGTTGCACAAGCTGCCTATCACTCTTTCTACATGTCTCCTCAGGTGGGCTAAAACACAAGTATCTTTAACATCTTTAGCATCAGCTTGATGTTGAAGTAGCTCCTCTCCTACAGCTCCTGCATCTGCTTGGATTCCACCTCTCTCATTTCCATTCATGCACATTTCTTTATTATTGCCTCTTCCTATGGATTCTCCACATCTGCGCCGTCTGCAGGTCTGGCGGTCTGAGGCTGTGGCTTTCACCTCAGAGTGACCCAGATGTTGGAGCCCAGTCTGGATGTGACTCCTCCATCTCATATGCTGGTTTACCTTCGGGGTGGCAAAAGAATTCACATGAGGACGTATTAACATCCAAAGAATGCTGTGAATGCATCAGACTAGAGACACCATTCAATTTCAGGTCCCACTAATTATTTATTGGTTAAGTCATATCAAAGTGTATTAATAAACCATTTTAAATTAAAAACTAACACCCCCCCCCCCCCCCCCAAAAAAAAGTAGCACAGTGATTCATGTCAAAAGTCATATTTTAGCACATTATAAATTCATGTTTCTCCACAGTTAAGAATATAACATAACGATAAAAACACACATCTGTTTGTAAAGAAAAACAAAATCACATAAAAATCCAACCACAACTTATGTAAGAAAATAACGAGCCTTGTTCTGAAAAGATCAACAGTCTTTGCAGCCTGGGGCTGTTTGGCAGTTTCTCTGTCGATCAGCTTTAACCTTGCAGATATCAGGAAATTATAAGACATTTCTGTCAGGCTTAACTTGCTGACAAATTGAGCCAAATAGCTGAAAAAGGACTCGGCTGGTTGTTAATCAGTGTATCAGATTGTTAATCAGTGTATCTGATGGTCTAAGCTGGTTGTTAATCAGTGTATCTGATGGTCTAAGCTGGTTGTTAATCAGTGTATCTGATGGTCTAAGCTGGTTGTTAATCAGTGTATCTGATGGTCTAAGCTGGTTGTTAATCAGTGTATCTGATGGTCTAAGCTGGTTGTTAATCAGTGTGTCTGATGGTCTGAGCTGGTTGTTAATCAGTGTATCTGATGGTCTAAGCTGGTTGTTAACCAGTGTATCTGATGGTCTAAGCTGGTTGTTAATCAGTGTATCTGATGGTCTAAGCTGGTTGTTAATCAGTGTATCTGATGGTCTAAGCTGGTTGTTAATCAGTGTATCTGATGGTCTAAGATGGTTGTTAATCAGTGTATCTGATGGTCTAAGCTGGTTGTTAATCAGTGTATCTGATGGTCTCGGCTGGTTGTTAATCAGTGTATCTGATGGTCTCGGCTGGTTGTTAATCAGTGTATCTGATGGTCTCGGCTGGGTGTTAATCAGTGTATCTGATGGTCTAAGCTGGTTGTTAATCAGTGTATCTGATGGTCTAAGCTGGTTGTTAATCAGTGTATCTGATGGTCTAAGCTGGTTGTTAATCAGTGTATCTGATGGTCTAAGCTGGTTGTTAATCAGTGTATCTGATGGTCTAAACTGGTTGTTAATCAGTGTATCTGATGGTCTAAGCTGGTTGTTAATCAGTGTATCTGATGGTCTAAGCTGGTTGTTAATCAGTGTATCTGATGGTCTAAGCTGGTTGTTAACCAGTGTATCTGATGGTTTAAGCTGGTTGTTAATCAGTGTATCTGATGGTCTAAGCTGGTTGTTAATCAGTGTATCTGATGGTCTGAGCTGGTTGTTAATCAGTGTATCTGATGGTCTGAGCTGGTTGTTAATCAGTGTATCTGATGGTCTGAGCTGGTTGTTAATCAGTGTATCTGATGGTCTAAGCTGGTTGTTAATTAGTGTATCTGATGGTCTAAGCTGGTTGTTAACCAGTGTATCTGATGGTCTAAGCTGGTTGTTAATCAGTGTATCTGATGGTCTAAGCTGGTTGTTAATCAGTGTATCTGATGGTCTAAGCTGGTTGTTAATCAGTGTATCTGATGGTCTAAGCTGGTTGTTAATCAGTGTATCTGATGGTCTAAGCTGGTTGTTAATCAGTGTATCTGATGGTCTAAGCTGGTTGTTAATCAGTGTATCTGATGGTCTAAGCTGGTTGTTAATCAGTGTATCTGATGGTTTAAGCTGGTTGTTAATCAGTGTATCTGATGGTCTAAGCTGGTTGTTAATCAGTGTATCTGATGGTCTGAGCTGGTTGTTAATCAGTGTATCTGATGGTCTGAGCTGGTTGTTAATCAGTGTATCTGATGGTCTAAGCTGGTTGTTAATCAGTGTATCTGATGTTCTAAGCTGGTTGTTAATCAGTGTATCTGATGGTCTAAGCTGGTTGTTAATCAGTGTATCTGATGGTCTCGGCTGGTTGTTAATCAGTGTATCTGATGGTCTAAGCTGGTTGTTAATCAGTGTATCTGATGGTCTAAGCTGGTTGTTAATCAGTGTATCTGATGGTCTGAGCTGGTTGTTAATCAGTGTATCTGATGGTCTAAGCTGGTTGTTAATCAGTGTATCTGATGGTCTAAGCTGTTGTTAATCAGTGTATCTGATGGTCTAAGCTGGTTGTTAATCAGTGTATCTGATGGTCTAAGCTGGTTGTTAATCAGTGTATCTGATGTCTAAACTGGTTGTTAATCAGTGTATCTGATGGTCTAAGCTGGTTGTTAATCCGTGTATCTGATGGTCTAAGCTGGTTGTTAATCAGTGTATCTGATGGTCTGAGCTGGTTGTTAATCAGTGTATCTGATGGTCTAAGCTGGTTGTTAATCAGTGTATCTGATGGTCTAAGCTGGTTGTTAATCAGTGTATCTGATGGTCTAAGCTGGTTGTTAATCAGTGTATCTGATGGTCTAAGCTGGTTGTTAATCAGTGTATCTGATGGTCTAAGCTGGTTGTTAATCAGTGTATCTGATGGTCTAAGCTGGTTGTTAATCAGTGTATCTGATGGTCTAAGCTGGTTGTTAATCAGTGTATCTGATGGTCTAAACTGGTTGTTAATCAGTGTATCTGATGGTCTGAGCTGGTTGTTAATCAGTGTATCTGATGGTCTAAACTGGTTGTTAATCAGTGTATCTGATGGTCTAAGCTGGTTGTTAATCAGTGTATCTGATGGTCTGAGCTGGTTGTTAATCAGTGTATCTGATGGTCTCGGCTGGTTGTTAATCAGTGTATCTGATGGTCTAAGCTGGTTGTTAATCAGTGTATCTGATGGTCTAAGCTGTTGTTAATCAGTGTATCTGATGGTCTAAGCTGGTTGTTAATCAGTGTATCTGATGGTCTCGGCTGGTTGTTAATCAGTGTATCTGATGGTCTCGGCTGGTTGTTAATCAGTGTATCTGATGGTCTAAGCTGGTTGTTAATCAGTGTATCTGATGGTCTAAGCTGGTTGTTAATCAGTGTATCTGATGGTCTGAGCTGGTTGTTAATCAGTGTATCTGATGGTCTAAGCTGGTTGTTAATCAGTGTATCTGATGGTCTAAGCTGGTTGTTAATCAGTGTATCTGATGGTCTAAGCTGGTTGTTAATCAGTGTATCTGATGGTCTAAGCTGGTTGTTAATCAGTGTATCTGATGGTCTAAGCTGGTTGTTAATCAGTGTATCTGATGGTCTAAGCTGGTTGTTAATCAGTGTATCTGATGGTCTAAGCTGGTTGTTAATCAGTGTATCTGATGGTCTGAGCTGGTTGTTAATCAGTGTATCTGATGGTCTCGGCTGTTTGTTAATCAGTGTATCTGATGGTCTAAGCTGGTTGTTAATCAGTGTATCTGATGGTCTAAGCTGGTTGTTAATCAGTGTATCTGATGGTCTAAGCTGGTTGTTAATCAGTGTATCTGATGGTCTCAGCTGGTTGTTAATCAGTGTATCTGATGGTCTCGGCTGGGTGTTAATCAGTGTATCTGATGGTCTAAGCTGGTTGTTAATCAGTGTATCTGATGGTCTAAGCTGGTTGTTAATCAGTGTATCTGATGGTCTAAGCTGGTTGTTAATCAGTGTATCTGATGGTCTAAGCTGGTTGTTAATCAGTGTATCTGATGGTCTAAGCTGGTTGTTAATCAGTGTATCTGATGGTCTAAGCTGGTTGTTAATCAGTGTATCTGATGGTCTAAGCTGGTTGTTAATCAGTGTATCTGATGGTCTAAGCTGGTTGTTAATCAGTGTATCTGATGGTCTAAACTGGTTGTTAATCAGTGTATCTGATGGTCTAAGCTGGTTGTTAATCAGTGTATCTGATGGTCTAAGCTGGTTGTTAATCAGTGTATCTGATGGTCTAAACTGGTTGTTAATCAGTGTATCTGATGGTCTAAGCTGGTTGTTAATCAGTGTATCTGATGGTCTCAGCTGGTTGTTAATCAGTGTATCTGATGGTCTCAGCTGGTTGTTAATCAGTGTATCTGATGGTCTCGGCTGGTTGTTAATCAGTGTATCTGATGGTCTAAGCTGGTTGTTAATCAGTGTATCTGATGGTCTAAGCTGGTTGTTAATCAGTGTATCTGATGGTCTAAGCTGGTTGTTAATCAGTGTATCTGATGGTCTAAGCTGGTTGTTAATCAGTGTATCTGATGGTCTAAGCTGGTTGTTAATCAGTGTATCTGATGGTCTAAGCTGGTTGTTAATCAGTGTATCTGATGGTCTCGGCTGGTTGTTAATCAGTGTATCTGATGGTCTAAGCTGGTTGTTAATCAGTGTATCTGATGGTCTAAGCTGGTTGTTAATCAGTGTATCTGATGGTCTCGGCTGGTTGTTAATCAGTGTATCTGATGGTCTCGGCTTGTTGTTAATCAGTGTATCTGATGGTCTAAGCTGGTTGTTAATCAGTGTATCTGATGGTCTCGGCTTGTTGTTAATCAGTGTATCTGATGGTCTAAGCTGGTTGTTAATCAGTGTATCTGATGGTCTAAGCTGGTTGTTAATCAGTGTATCTGATGGTCTAAGCTGGTTGTTAATCAGTGTATCTGATGGTCTAAGCTGGTTGTTAATCAGTGTATCTGATGGTCTAAGCTGGTTGTTAATCAGTGTATCTGATGGTCTAAGCTGGTTGTTAATCAGTGTATCTGATGGTCTCGGCTGGTTGTTAATCAGTGTATCTGATGGTCTAAGATGGTTGTTAATCAGTGTATCTGATGGTCTAAGCTGGTTGTTAATCAGTGTATCTGATGGTCTCGGCTGGTTGTTAATCAGTGTATCTGATGGTCTAAGCTGGTTGTTAATCAGTGTATCTGATGGTCTGACCTGGTTGTTAATCAGTGTATCTGATGGTCTAAGCTGGTTGTTAATCAGTGTATCTGATGGTCTAAGCTGGTTGTTAATCAGTGTATCTGATGGTCTGACCTGGTTGTTAATCAGTGTATCTGATGGTCTAAGCTGGTTGTTAATCAGTGTATCTGATGGTCTAAGCTGGTTGTTAATCAGTGTATCTGATGGTCTAAGCCGGTTGTTAATCAGTGTATCTGATGGTCTAAGATGGTTGTTAATCAGTGTATCTGATGGTCTAAGCTGGTTGTTAATCAGTGTATCTGATGGTCTAAGCTGGTTGTTAATCAGTGTATCTGATGGTCTGAGCTGGTTGTTAATCAGTGTATCTGATGGTCTGAGCTGGTTGTTAATCAGTGTATCTGATGGTCTAAGCTGGTTGTTAATCAGTGTATCTGATGGTCTAAGCTTGTTGTTAATCAGTGTATCTGATGGTCTCGGCTGGTTGTTAATCAGTGTATCTGATGGTCTAAGCTGGTTGTTAATCAGTGTATCTGATGGTCTAAGCTGGTTGTTAACCAGTGTATCTGATGGTCTAAGCTGGTTGTTAATCAGTGTATCTGATGGTCTAAGCTGGTTGTTAATCAGTGTATCTGATGGTCTAAGCTGGTTGTTAATCAGTGTATCTGATGGTCTCGGCTGGGTGTTAATCAGTGTATCTGATGGTCTAAGCTGGTTGTTAATCAGTGTATCTGATGGTCTCGGCTGGTTGTTAATCAGTGTATCTGATGGTCTAAGCTGGTTGTTAATCAGTGTATCTGATGGTCTAAGCTGGTTGTTAATCAGTGTATCTGATGGTCTAAGCTGGTTGTTAATCAGTGTATCTGATGGTCTAAGCTGGTTGTTAATCAGTGTATCTGATGGTCTAAGCTGGTTGTTAATCAGTGTATCTGATGGTCTGAGCTGGTTGTTAATCAGTGTATCTGATGGTCTAAGATGGTTGTTAATCAGTGTATCTGATGGTCTAAGCTGGTTGTTAATCAGTGTATCTGATGGTCTCGGCTGGTTGTTAATCAGTGTATCTGATGGTCTAAGCTGGTTGTTAATCAGTGTATCTGATGGTCTCGGCTGGTTGTTAATCAGTGTATCTGATGGTCTAAGCTGGTTGTTAATCAGTGTATCTGATGGTCTAAGCTGGTTGTTAATCAGTGTATCTGATGGTCTAAGCTGGTTGTTAATCAGTGTATCTGATGGTCTCGGCTTGTTGTTAATCAGTGTATCTGATGGTCTCGGCTGGGTGTTAATCAGTGTATCTGATGGTCTAAGCTGGTTGTTAATCAGTGTATCTGATGGTCTAAGCTGGTTGTTAATCAGTGTATCTGATGGTCTAAGCTGGTTGTTAATCAGTGTATCTGATGGTCTAAGATGGTTGTTAATCAGTGTATCTGATGGTCTCGGCTGGTTGTTAATCAGTGTATCTGATGGTCTAAGCTGGTTGTTAACCAGTGTATCTGATGGTCTAAGCTGGTTGTTAACCAGTGTATCTGATGGTCTAAGCTGGTTGTTAATCAGTGTATCTGATGGTCTCGGCTGGTTGTTAATCAGTGTATCTGATGGTCTAAGCTGGTTGTTAATCAGTGTATCTGATGGTCTAAGCTGGTTGTTAATCAGTGTATCTGATGGTCTAAGCTGGTTGTTAATCAGTGTATCTGATGGTCTAAGCTGGTTGTTAATCAGTGTATCTGATGGTCTAAGCTGGTTGTTAATCAGTGTATCTGATGGTCTAAGCTGGTTGTTAACCAGTGTATCTGATGGTCTAAGCTGGTTGTTAATCAGTGTATCTGATGGTCTCGGCTGGTTGTTAATCAGTGTATCTGATGGTCTAAGCTGGTTGTTAATCAGTGTATCTGATGGTCTAAGCTGGTTGTTAATCAGTGTATCTGATGGTCTAAGCTGGGTGTTAATCAGTGTATCTGATGGTCTAAGCTGGTTGTTAATCAGTGTATCTGATGGTCTAAGCTGGTTGTTAACCAGTGTATCTGATGGTCTAAGCTGGTTGTTAATCAGTGTATCTGATGGTCTAAGCTGGTTGTTAATCAGTGTATCTGATGGTCTCGGCTGGGTGTTGTTTGGGTTTTACTTATCTGTGAGAGTCAGAGAGTCCGCTAGCGGACCTCGGCTGCTTGGTTTCCGTCAGTGTGCTGCAGGACAGCTGTTGCTACACATGTTGCTTACTGTCACCAAGTATGAATGAGGGATGGATTAAAAGTAAAGCGCTCTGATGCCTTGTAAGGTGCCATATAAAGCTAATCATTTATCACGATTATTATGCGATCTTTGCGTTAGCATTCACGTAGCATGCTAGCTTGCTAGGCGCTATGTCAACAGATGCTCTTCCAGCCAAAGTAGCTTCGGATTATTTGATTGAAATCGGAACAAAATAAGAACACAATAATCGAATTACACAAAACAGTCACACTTACCGTAATGAAAATGTCGCGAGCAGACTTTCAAAGATGTTGGGATGTTAGTAAAACTTAACTCGGCGCGTCTAATGGCCGATATCCATCCGTCTTCCCTGTGTTACATCAGGTACAAGACTCCCCTTGTTTTGCTTCCATGTAGGAAACGAGTGAAAAGACGAGCCGTTATCTATTTTTTCCCGATCGATCTAGTGCTCGGACATTGCAGTCGACTACACAGCAAGTTCTTCCCATATTTACTGCGATCCTTCTCTATGGCCTCAAACAATGGCAGCTTTTCCCATCAGCCACTGCGGGGCCAACAAGGTGACGTCACGTTGCCAAGCCCTATTGCAATAAAACTGACACACAACAGAAAGAATTAATATTTTTACAAATTTTCCTCATTTCCACTTCTTCCTGCTACTATCTACCTGCTCTCCTCACTGCAGCACCTCCACCTCAGCTGCATCCCAAACGTCTTCTTGGCTTTATTCCAGCCATAGAGGATCATTATTTTCCTGCTTTTCTCATCACTCCTGATTGGACGTTACCGTCAGTTTAAGCTCTCTGATTGGTGGAAAGTCTGACAGGTAGTGTCTTCATCATCATGTTCAGGTGAAAATAGAGGTCTCTTAGCAACATGGTGGTGATGGTGATGAAGATGTGATAAATAATGGTGTTATCATGGATCATTGTGGATTTACCATTAAGCCTAGAGGAGACTATATAGTAGAAGAGACGGACGTTTAAGGGTTAAAACACCCCTTTTGATTGGATAAAGAATATTTTCAATTGAGGTGGATTGAAGGTGTTTATATGACCAGGGATGGTTTTTGCTATGGGCAAGGTGGGCGACCGCCCAGGCCGCAAACTATTTGGGGGCGCACGAGCACTATAAAAAAAAAAAAAGTTTTCTAATACCACTCATTTCCATGTCAAGTTAAAAGATAGATAGATAGATAGACAGACAGACAGACAGACAGACAGACAGACAGACAGATAGAGAGATAGATAGATAGATAAATAGATAGATAGATAGATAGATAGATAGATAGATAGATAGATAGACAGACAGACAGATAGACAGATAGATAAATAGATAGATAGATAGATAGATAGATAGATAGATAGATAGATAGATAGATAGATAGACAGACAGACAGATAGATAAATAGATAGATAGATAGATAGATAGAGAGATAGATAGATAGACAGACAGACAGACAGATAGATAGATAGATAGATAGACAGACAGACAGACAGATAGATAGATAGATAGATAGATAGACAGACAGACAGATAGATAGATAGATAGATAAATAGATAGATAGAGAGATAGATAGATAGATAGACAGACAGACAGACAGACAGATAGATAGATAGATAGATAGATAGATAAATAGACAGACAGACAGATAGATAGATAGATAGATAGATAGATAGATAGACAGACAGATAGATAGATAGATAGATAGATAGACAGATAGATAGACAGATAGATAGATAGATAGATAGATAAATAGATAGATAGATAGACAGATAGATAGATAGATAGATAGATAGATAGATAGATAGATAGATAGATACTTCATTCATCTGGGGGGAGGGGAGGGGGGGGTCCAGGATGTTCCAACAGTTCCTTTAAAAAAAGATAAATAGATTAAATGAAAGAATAATATTAAACAGTCTAATTGCGGCTGGAATGAAGGACCTTCTGAACCTCTCAGTCCTGCATGGAAGAGAGATCAGTCTCACTGCAGCTGCTCCTCTGTCCTGCCAGGGTATCATGGAGGGGATATTTCTTATTATCCAAATAACCCTGAAGTTTTCCCCTCATCCTCTGCTCCACCACCGCTCTGACAGGGTCCAGACTTCTGCCGAGGACAGAACCAGCCTTCCTGACCAGTTTGTTCAGATGTTTGCAGTCCTTGTTTGTAATGCTGCTCCTCCAGCAGACACCAGCGTAAAACATCACACCAGCAATGACGGTGTGATAGAACATCTGCAGCAGGTCACTGCAGACATCAGAGGACCTGAGCCGCCTGTGGAAGAAAAGGTGAATCTGTCCCTTCCTGTACGCTGTATTGGCTGACCATCCCAACCTCTGGTCCAGAACCACCCCCAGGTACCTGCAGGTCTTCACATTCTCTATTCCCTCTCCATCAATACAGACTGGCTTTCTGTGTGACGTAGATCTCCTGGAATCCACCACAAGCTCTTTGGTCTTGGAAGTGTTCAGGAGAAGACATTTCTTGTTAGTCCAGTCTGTGAAGGCCTCTACCAGGTCCCTGTACTCCCCTTCCTGTCCACCTCTCACACACATGCTACAACAGCTGTATCATCTGAATACTTCTGATGTGGCAGGACTCTGAGTTGTATCTGAAGTCTGAAGTGTAGAGTGTGAAAAGAAAGGGAGCTAAAACAGTCCCCTGTGGAACCCCAGTGCTGCACAGTCCCAGAAACACTTCTCCCCATCCTGATATACTGTGGTCTTGATGTTAGATAGTCCATAATCCAGGATGTCAGGGAGGGGGCACCCCCACATCTAAAAGTTTATCTTTCAGTGTGGGAGATCTGATGGTGTTAAACGCATTGAAGAAGTCGAAGAACATGATCCTGACATAAGAACCAGGCACTTCCAGGTAGGCATATGCCCGGTGCAGCATGTAAAGAACTGAATCCTAAACTCCTAAGTGTTCCTGGTCGGCAAACTGGAGAGGGTCGAGATCCTCAGTAACCTGAATTCTCATGCGACGAACAAGGAGACGCTCAGAGGTCTTCATTATGTGAGAAGTCAACGATACCAGTCTGTAGTCAACTGCAAACTCTGCAGTTGATAAACACAGATGGAGCAGCTCAGCGGGCTCATGAGGAGGATTATCAGCAGCGGTAGAGGTAGAAGCAACAGCTGCAGTGGTGGAGACAGCTGCCACATAGGTGGAGGAAGCAGCAGCAGAGGTGGAGGTAGCAGCCAAATCTTGAACTCTTATGGCCCTGTTCCAGTAGTTCGTCTCAACTTAACTCGCTTCGGCTTAGTTTGTAGGATTTCCCCTCGGCTTTTGTACCCATTTACCGGTACTTTTTTGTAACTCCTCAGCCCAGGTTCTAAGCTAGCTGAGTTGGGTTGTGTGTGACGTCGCCAGACTGCGTGCCACTATTGGTCAGGGATGCGGCCAACCCATGGTTAGGGTCAGGGAAAGATATCACTGGAAGAGCGACTCCAAGTTGTTTACATTACGTGACAAGCAACAGCGCAACAAGTCTTTTTCCGTGGTCCAACACTGAGGTGGAGACATTTCTTTTCTTGGTTGCTGAGGAAAGGATACAGAGGGAGCCAGATGGAGCGACATGAAATGGAAAAATCTATCAAGAGCTTTCTGACTCATTGGCTACGGCTAACAAAGGAGTTTTCAGCAGCGTAGAGAGAAGCTGAAAAACTATCGGCAGGTCAGGGACCACGATGGTCGGAGTGGATCAAACAGACGAGACTGGAAGTGGTTCCAACAAATGGAAACGATTTATGATCAGCGACTGGCGAGCCGCAGGCCAAGTAGCAGATTGTCTCTAGGTCCTGTGTTGTTAAAGAGCTTGTCATGCACACCACTGACATCACAGTGATTTCACACAAACCCCGCCCCTTTTAGACCTGGTACTAAACTGTAATGGAAAAGAAACAGGACCAAGCTGAGACGAGTTAAGTTGATACATGCTGGAACTAGTGGAAAAGAGGTGCTACAATCCAAGGCCACTCACAGAACACAAACTACTGTGTCCAAATTAATTATATTTCATTCATAAAATTAACACATATGTATTATTTAATTTGTTGGGTTACGTGAAAATAAAAAAGAAAGAAAAAAAACCCCAATAAATCTGCCTGCATTAATGTAAATTTGTTCACATTACGTGACGTCCATTTTAACTCTGGGTGTTTGACGGACGGAAAGGTGGTGATGTTAAGTCAAGTCAAGGCTGTATTATGGACAAAAGACCACAGAAACCATCAGATGCCCAGTTCAGAAAGAGAAGGAACAAAGAAGAGGAGAAACACTGAAAAGATAAAGGTATGCTGGTCTCTATGAGTGATGTTAAATGTACATGTAATGAAACAGGAGCCTGAATACTATTTATGATCCTCTGTCTAAATGTTGCTGCTTCGCCACACAAGACAACTGTTTGGTTTTTAGCTTTGCTGAAGCAACGTTTAAAGTTTGAGGCATGAAGTCCTGCAGTTAATTTCACCAATAGGCCAGTTCGTGTTTGCAACACAACAAGTGTAAGTTCATATGTTACTCTGGGAAACGTCCTGACTGTGGAACTTTTAATGCGATGTGTGGGTCTATATGAACTTAATAACTAATATAACATTTACACAATGCAAATATACATTAACACAACATTTTGTAGGCTTAATGAGATTCTTTTTGAATAATGTCAAGTGTGTTATGTTTAGTTAATAGAATGAAAACAAATTATAATAATTTGTGCATTATTAAGGTTTATTTTAATCGGATAACTGATGCATGTTATGTGTGATCTAACTTACATATTATATCTTAACTGTAAATTCAGGGGAACTTCTGAAATATGGGATGGGGTTGGTTGGTTGTGGTTAGTTGGTTGTGGGGGTTCTGATGGGTGGTTTGCCCAGGGTGCAAAACTAGCCAGGACCGCCTCTGTATATGACACTTTCTTATTCTGAATTGGAATTGCTCCATTTAACGCAGCTGGAAAACCCCACACTGCCCTCCAAACATTCATCAGACTGCAGAGAAAAACTGTAAAAACTGAAAATAGTTAGTCGTCAGATGAGAAAAATTATCTTTGAGTTAAAAAAAACTAATTGTTTTGTGTCCCAAAGCTCAGCTCTGTTAGCTAACATTTAGCATTCCTGCATGTGGGATCTAAAAGCAGTGCGGCAATACGGACCTCCTCCCACTGCTCCTGTAGTAGAGGCCGGTGGTGATGGGTCTTGGTCCGTCAGAGCTCGGTACCGAATAGATCCGGTGCAGCTAACAGTGCTTCCACCGTCCTCTGACCGAGGAGAGTGAAGCAGACCTTGCTGTTTGGATAAGGCTATCACCTGGAAAAGCACAAAGGCAGAATGAAAAGCAGGCTGTTATACATATTACTAGGATCCAGAATCTTTTGGTGAGAATGTGGAAGGAAAACGGGCTGCACAGTAGCATAGGTCCTCGGCTAGGGGGGGGGGGGGGGGGGGGGGCTCGAACAGTGGCCTTTCTGTGTGGAGTTAGCATGTTCTACTATAAAGACAATACACACTGACAGGTTGCTGGTTAGCTCTCAGACACAAATCTCATCCAAAAATGCAGCATCTCAAAGTAAAATATCGAAACTAAAACCATGATATAAGGAAATAATGCTGTACTGAGCTGGATTGTGTGATGACACTGAACGCAGCATTGTCTTTGATTCTGCATTTCATGGCAACATGTTAATGTGTCTGATTACAGTTTTCTGAGGTGCTTTGGTGCTTTTCTCACAACAGAATCAACATTCTCATAATTATTAGTTCAAACTCCTTTCTGCAAATCAGAGCAGCATTTCTCATTGCATGGATCTATAAGAACATGTAGCGTTTGCTACAAATCTCTCTTTTCATTTTTAAACCATTTTCAAATCAGTCAAAGTAAACTTAAACTGATAGCTTTCCTTTCAGTGTTTGAGCCATTACATAGAAAAGAGTTAAACTAGTTATTAAAATGTCCAGCAGAGGATGAATTCTCCACTGGAGGAGATGCCTTCCTCTCTGCAAGAGATCTGATCAGCACCTGGCCAGACAGGTGCTGATCAGGTGTGTGTGTGTGTGTGTGTGTGTGTGTGTGTTTGCAGGATCGCGGCCGTAGCTATCAGAAGACACCGAGGTCTGGACCTTACTATTTTTCCTCTGGGTACATAATAAGGAATAAAATAAAAGCTTTCTTGCTGTGAGGTGATCGGAGAAGAGATGTAAAGATTGATACTGACATATTGTTTCTTTAACATCAACTGTTTATATTCTACAACTGATTCTCAAACTAAATCATCTTCTCATATTAATAATTATCATCAACATGAACACAGCGGAAGCGCTGCGATGGACTGGCGAGCTGTCCAGGGTGTACCCCGCCTTTCACCCAAAGACTGCTGGGATAGGCTCCAGCTTCCCCGCTTCCAGAAGCCGTTTGATGATGAATGAATGAAGGAATGAACACAGCAGAATATAGTTAAACTCTTAGGATAGGCAGGAACTACTTCTTCTTCCGCCTGCCATTGTCATGTATGATGTAAGGCCCAGCGTAGCATCGCAGCAGCATAATGCTGTACGTAAAGGAATAGAAGATGGTAAAAAGCGTATAAAGTAGAAATGTGTAAAGTCACTTTAGTTTTCAGATGGCTGTACATTAGTATGGAGTCCTGTGTTGGACATTTTCAGGTTGTGTCTGCTGGATCTGACTGGTTGTGTTAAAAAAAATACTTCTAGATCAGATTGTCACATGACTAAACCATTGGAGCACTGTGCTAGTACTCAGTGGTGAAAGAACTTTTCATGATGATGCATGTTCATTGAAATAAATACTTGCTTCTCACGAATCATCTATCTATTTTTAGCAAGTGACATGTTTTGCAGGTTATCCATCAGGTTCTGCAGTTTGTACTGTTGTGCAAATGTTTATTCTGTTGTGAGAAAAGCACCAAAGCCACTGAGAAAAGCTGCAACATGGAACCATCTCCCATTGATTTAATCATTTTGGTGGTAAGTAACCACGGGGCCCGTGGCCCATGTTTGGGCCCCAGGTGCCACCAAGAGAGCCGGAATAAAAGAAGAAAAAACGAGACATTGTCTGAGAGAAGATCCGTTGCAATGCATCTTCCCACTGTTTGGTGGCAGTAACGTGTCAGTCAGTCCTTTATCAAACTCCAATAAGCAGAAGAAAATGTTCAGCAAGCCGCTAGCAGTGTTGCCAGATTGTGCGGTTTTCCGCCCATTTGGGCTACTTTTGGTGACACCGGGCGGGCGGAAATGCGTTGGGCAGGTGTATGACATTTGAGCTGCTTTTCCCCACATATGGCGGGCTTTTAGTATTGTTTTTTGTTTTTTTTAGTATTGTGAAAACAGCACAACATACTGATTCTTGCTTTCTTTCTCGTGAAGATCACTTATGGCATGTGGAAGAAATACGCTTTAGAATGTCAGGCACGGATCTGCAGGCACTTATAAAGGGGGACCCGTGCCAGGCACTTGATTGGTCTGTCTTGGACAGACTTGGTAACAGAGCTTCCATGATTGGTCACACCAGAGGGCGCTCCCATAGTGAGATACCTCAATTTTCATAGAACCGGGGTTACCATAGTAACCTAACGTTTTGAGCACTGTGTGGAAAGAGCTTTTAGCGTCCCTAGCAACATATTAATCACAGCAATGGCGTGTTTTGCAACATTTGTAGCCTATTTGGTTGATTTACTGTGCTCTTTGTTGGTTGCAATTTGCTATAAAATATTGGTCAACCATTTATCTGTAGCCATTTGATGCAGATAGGAAGCTCTGGATACTTCTGAGTGTTATCTATTGTCTGTGTAAATATTTTACACGGGTGTCTGGCAACTTCGTGGTTTGGGCTGTTTTTTATTGGATTGGGTGGGTTTTAAGCTATGATTGGGCTGGATACTATCAGTCTCATCTGAGAACACTGGCTGCTAGCTGGACTTATGTAAAGGGAAAAAATGAAGACAGAAGTGATCTTACATCTCCTAAAAGGCAAACATTTTGCTGAACGTACTAAACGTGTTAAACTTTAAGTGGATTTCTTTAGGTTATATATAAATTTAACAACTGTTGATATTTAAATGGATCCGACAGCAACTTGCATTGGAAAAATTGGGCCCCAAGGTAAAAAAAAATGTTCAGAACTCCTAGACTAAAGGATCAAAAACAAATAAATAGTTTTAGTAACGTTTGTCTGTCCAGACATGTAGCAACCAATAACAGAATAACAACCAATAATTTATTGAGCTGGAAAAAATTAAATAAAACAGACATAAGACTAAATTTCACTAAAATACAAGATTTTTTCAGTAGTTTGTTCGATGACATTACATCTGCCTCTTAAAAAAATGATTTTCAAGTTTTTCTAAAAACACAAAAAAATGATTTCTTGTCGATATCTGGTTGAGATTTTGTGTTTATAGAAAACCTTGAAAAAATTACCTTTATGACATTATTTTAAGAGGTCACATGATAGGCTTTATAAAATTTAAAATGTACAAAACGATCATGTTATTGGCTGTTATCACATTAATGATTGCTACAATGTGCTACATTTACCGACACTGGACGCTCTGACAGGAGAAGTTGAAGTTGATGCAGAGATCTAATCACAAAGTTGGACAATGAAAGAATTGCAATGAGAAATATTGATGAAATGCAAAGAAAAGACGTTTTAAAAAAGGCAAATAAAATTGTTAACCTGCATGAGACGAGGCTGCCCTCCAGCACTAAGTGGTCTGCAGGGCATGGTGGTCTTCTCAGTCACCCTCAGCCATTTTTCCCTCACTGACCCACCTCCATCCATTATGCTGTCCTCTGATTCACTCTCCAGATCCTTGCAGGTTGGATTTTCCTCCTCGGGAATGTGAACTAGTTGGGATGATCCAGGTCGGGGTTGGACAGAAACCCGAGCTCCGCCGACCATTCCAGTGCTTCCATTAAGCACCAGGTGGTTATGATTGGCTACAGGTACAGAGCTCGCTGCAAGCTTCATGTACTGAGCTGGGATGTGCGCTCCAACACGCATCTCTGCTTCCTGGCCTGTGGATAAAGGCATTTGGTTCCCAGCGCGGAGCTCTGCCTCCAGGCCCATTGCAGATGGTTCAGAGGAGCAGCGCAGCTCTACATTCCTCTGAGGAGACGAAGCAGAGGCCGGTCTTATGCCATCCATCACCTGCAAGGATAGCTTCCTGTTGTCGTTTTTGTTCTTCCATTGGCTGAGCAGCTGCTTTGATCGTGTTGAGTCCATGGAGGCGTGGATTGAGGCGTGACGCCGGGGATTGCGACCCTCCTCCAGCGAAGAGCCACCGTGGGACCTGAAGGAAGAGACGAAGAAACTATTGGGACAAGAAGGAAGGATAAGGACTAGCTGCTGGCCATTCATAAATCTGACATTTTACCTCTTGTGACATAACTTCAGCCTGGCTGAAGGCAGACACAAGCCTTTTTGTGGCGTTATATGTTTTCTGCATCCTTTACATGCATATTTTAGCATGTTTTCTGAGAGCTTATGGACGTGTAGCTGAGTTGCAAATGAAGTAATACCTCTAAACACCACTAGGGGCAGTGTTAAGCGTTCTAACTGATGTATGGGACCAGCAAGAGGAATAAAGAATGAGAAGAGGAAGCCACTTTGTATGTATTGTTTGCACAGAACATCTTCATCTACTGAGCTGCCTTTTCTCATGTCTCTCTGAGAAAGAATACTCCTCCACCTTTGCCACATTGACGAATGTCTGAAACCTAAATCAGAACTCAGACGTGAACTCTGCACTGTCCCCTGGTGAGTATATTACTTAACAACCACACCAATGCAAAAGATGGATAGAAGTATCCAGTCAGTGACATATGACAAAGTTTGAAAAAGATGTATCTGTACATGTACATGTGAGCTGATGTATGAGTGTACTTAAACAGATCTCAGGAAGAAGAACATCTGCAACAGCTGTTGTCAGTGGGTTAAAAGAAACCAAATACATTTAATCGAGTAAATAAACAGGATTCAGAAGACCATACAACATTGCTCTTGTAAGAAACAGAAGGAACCTGAGAGTGGCCCAGGAGACCTGAAGTTAGCCCAGGAGACCTGAAGTTAGCCCAGGACACCTGAAGTTAGCCCAGGACACCTGAAGTTAGCCCAGGAAACCTGAAGTTAGCCCAGGACACCTGAAGTTAGCCCAGGACACCTGAAGTTAGCCCAGGAAACCTGAAGTTAGCCCAGGACACCTGAAGTTAGCCCAGGACACCTGAAGTTAGCCCAGGAAACCTGAAGTTAGCCCAGGAGACCTGAAGTTAGCCCAGGAGACCTGAAGTTAGCCCAGGAAACCTGAAGTTAGCCCAGGAGACCTGAAGTTAGCCCAGGACACCTGAAGTTAGCCCAGGAAACCTGAAGTTAGCCCAGGAGACCTGAAGTTAGCCCAGGAGACCTGAAGTTAGCCCAGGACACCTGAAGTTAGCCCAGGACACCTGAAGTTAGCCCAGGAAACCTGAAGTTAGCCCAGGACACCTGAAGTTAGCCCAGGAGACCTGAAGTTAGCCCAGGACACCTGAAGTTAGCCCAGGAAACCTGAAGTTAGCCCAGGACACCTGAAGTTAGCCCAGGAGACCTGAAGTTAGCCCAGGAAACCTGAAGTTAGCCCAGGAGACCTGAAGTTAGCCCAGGAGACCTGAAGTTAGCCCAGGAAACCTGAAGTTAGCCCAGGACACCTGAAGTTAGCCCAGGAAACCTGAAGTTAGCCCAGGAGACCTGAAGTTAGCCCAGGAGACCTGAAGTTAGCCCAGGAGACCTGAAGTTAGCCCAGGAAACCTGAAGTTAGCCCAGGAGACCTGAAGTTAGCCCAGGACACCTGAAGTTAGCCCAGGACACCTGAAGTTAGCCCAGGAAACCTGAAGTTAGCCCAGGAGACCTGAAGTTAGCCCAGGAGACCTGAAGTTAGCCCAGGAGACCTGAAGTTAGCCCAGGAAACCTGAAGTTAGCCCAGGAGACCTGAAGTTAGCCCAGGAAACCTGAAGTTAGCCCAGGAGACCTGAAGTTAGCCCAGGACACCTGAAGTTAGCCCAGGACACCTGAAGTTAGCCCAGGAAACCTGAAGTTAGCCCAGGAGACCTGAAGTTAGCCCAGGACACCTGAAGTTAGCCCAGGAAACCTGAAGTTAGCCCAGGAGACCTGAAGTTAGCCCAGGACACCTGAAGTTAGCCCAGGAAACCTGAAGTTAGCCCAGGAGACCTGAAGTTAGCCCAGGAGACCTGAAGTTAGCCCAGGAAACCTGAAGTTAGCCCAGGACACCTGAAGTTAGCCCAGGAGACCTGAAGTTAGCCCAGGAGACCTGAAGTTAGCCCAGGACACCTGAAGTTAGCCCAGGAAACCTGAAGTTATCCCAGGAGACCTGAAGTTAGCCCAGGACACCTGAAGTTAGCCCAGGAAACCTGAAGTTAGCCCAGGAGACCTGAAGTTAGCCCAGGAGACCTGAAGTTAGCCCAGGAAACCTGAAGTTAGCCCAGGACACCTGAAGTTAGCCCAGGAGACCTGAAGTTAGCCCAGGAGACCTGAAGTTAGCCCAGGAGACCTGAAGTTAGCCCAGGAAACCTGAAGTTAGCCCAGGAGACCTGAAGTTAGCCCAGGACACCTGAAGTTAGCCCAGGAAACCTGAAGTTAGCCCAGGAGACCTGAAGTTAGCCCAGGAGACCTGAAGTTAGCCCAGGAAACCTGAAGTTAGCCCAGGAGACCTGAAGTTAGCCCAGGAGACCTGAAGTTAGCCCAGGAAACCTGAAGTTAGCCCAGGAGACCTGAAGTTAGCCCAGGACACCTGAAGTTAGCCCAGGACACCTGAAGTTAGCCCAGGACACCTGAAGTTAGCCCAGGAAACCTGAAGTTAGCCCAGGAGACCTGAAGTTAGCCCAGGACACATGAAGTTAGCCCAGGAAACCTGAAGTTAGCCCAGGAGACCTGAAGTTAGCCCAGGACACCTGAAGTTAGCCCAGGAGACCTGAAGTTAGCCCAGGAAACCTGAAGTTAGCCCAGGAAACCTGAAGTTAGCCCAGGAAACCTGAAGTTAGCCCAGGACACCTGAAGTTAGCCCAGGACACCTGAAGTTAGCCCAGGAAACCTGAAGTTAGCCCAGGAGACCTGAAGTTAGCCCAGGACACCTGAAGTTAGCCCAGGAAACCTGAAGTTAGCCCAGGAAACCTGAAGTTAGCCCAGGAGACCTGAAGTTAGCCCAGGAAACCTGAAGTTAGCCCAGGACACCTGAAGTTAGCCCAGGAAACCTGAAGTTAGCCCAGGAGACCTGAAGTTAGCCCAGGACACCTGAAGTTAGCCCAGGACACCTGAAGTTAGCCCAGGAGACCTGAAGTTAGCCCAGGACACCTGAAGTTAGCCCAGGAAACCTGAAGTTAGCCCAGGAGACCTGAAGTTAGCCCAAGAGACCTGAAGTTAGCCCAGGAAACCTGAAGTTAGCCCAGGAGACCTGAAGTTAGCCCAGGACACCTGAAGTTAGCCCAGGAAACCTGAAGTTAGCCCAAGAGACCTGAAATTAGCCCAGGAGACCTGAAGTTAGCCCAGGAAACCTGAAGTTAGCCCAGGAGACCTGAAGTTAGCCCAGGAAACCTGAAGTTAGCCCAGGAAACCTGAAGTTAGCCCAGGAGACCTGAAGTTAGCCCAGGAAACCTGAAGTTAGCCCAGGAAACCTGAAGTTAGCCCAAGAGACCTGAAGTTAGCCCAGGAAACCTGAAGTTAGCCCAGGAAACCTGAAGTTAGCCCAAGAGACCTGAAATTAGCCCAGGAGACCTGAAGTTAGCCCAGGAAACCTGAAGTTAGCCCAAGAGACCTGAAATTAGCCCAGGAAACCTAAAGTTAGCCCAGGAGACCTGAAGTTAGCCCAGGAAATCTGAAGTTAGCCCAGGAGACCTGAAGTTAGCCCAGGAAACCTGAAGTTAGCCCAAGAGACCTGAAATTAGCCCAGGAGACCTGAAGTTAGCCCAGGACACCGGAAGTTAGCCCAGGAGACCTAAAGTTAGCCCAGGAAACCTGAAGTTAGCCCAGGAAACCTGAAGTTATCCCGGGAAACCTGAAGTTAGCCCAGGAGACCTGAAGTTAGCCCAAGAGACCTGAAAATAGCCCAGGAAACCTGAAGTTAGCCCAGGAGACCTTAAGTTAGCCCAGGAGACCTGAAGTTAGCCCAAGAGACCTGAAGTTATCCCAGGAAACCTGAAGTTAGCCCAGGAGACCTGAAGTTAGCCCAGGAGACCTGAAGTTAGCCCAGGAAACCTGAAGTTATCCCGGGAAACCTGAAGTTAGCCCAGGAAACCTGAAGTTAGCCCAGGAGACCTGAAGTTATCCCAGGAAACCTGAAGTTAGCCCAGCAAACCTGAAGTTAGCCCAAGAGACCTGAAGTTATCCCAGGAAACCTGAAGTTAGCCCAGGACACCTGAAGTTAGCCCAGGAGACCTGAAGTTAGCCCTAGAGACCTGAAGTTAGCCCAGGAAACCTGAAGTTAGCCCAGGAGACCTGAAGTTAGCCCAGGAAACCTGAAGTTAGCCCAGGAGATCTGAAGTTAGCCCAAGAGACCTGAAGTTATCCCAGGAAACCTCAAGTTAGCCCAGGAAACCTGAAGTTAGCCCAGGAAACCTGAAGTTAGCCCAGGAGACCTGAAGTTAGCCCAGGAAACCTGAAGTTAGCCCAAGAGACCTGAAGTTAGCCCAGGAGACCTGAAGTTAGCCCAGGAAACCTGAAGTTAGCCCAAGAGACCTGAAGTTAGCCCAGGAAACCTGAAGTTAGCCCAGGACACCTGAAGTTAGCCCAGGAAACCTGAAGTTAGCCCAGGAGACCTGAAGTTAGCCCAAGAGGCCTGAAATTATCCCAGGAAACCTGAAGTTAGCCCAGGAGACCTGAAGTTATCCCAGGAAACTTGAAGTTAGCCCAGGAAACCTGAAGTTAGCCCAGGAGACCTGAAGTTAGCCCAAGAGACCTGAAGTTAGCCCAGGAAACCTAAAGTTAGCCCAGGAGAGCTGAAGTTAGCCCAGGACACCTGAAGTTAGCCCAGGAAACCTGAAGTTATCCCAGGAAACCTGAAGTTAGCCCAGGAAACCTGAAGTTAGCCCAGGAGACCTGAAGTTAGCCCAGGAAACCTGAAGTTAGCCCAGGAAACCTGAAGTTAGACCAGGAAACCTGAAGTTAGTCCAGGAGAGCTGAAGTTGGCCCAGGAAACCTGACGTTAGCCCAGGAAACCTAAAGTTAGCCCAGGAGAGCTGAAGTTAGCCCAGGACACCTGAAGTTAGCCCAGGACACCTGAAGTTAGCCCAGGAGACCTGAAGTTAGCCCAGGAAACCTGAAGTTAGCCCAGGAAACCTGAAGTTAGCCCAGTACACCTAAAGTTATCCCAGGAAACCTGAAGTTAGACCAGGAAACCTGAAGTTAGCCCAGGAGACCTGAAGTTAGCCCAGGAAACCTGACGTTAGCCCAGGAAACCTAAAGTTAGCCCAGGAGAGCTGAAGTTAGCCCAGGAAACCTGAAGTTATCCCAGGAAACCTGAAGTTAGCCCAGGAAACCTGAAGTTAGCCCAGGAGACCTGAAGTTAGCCCAGGAAACCTGAAGTTAGCCCAGGAGAGCTGAAGTTAGCCCAGGAAACCTAAAGTTAGCCCAGGAAACCTAAAGTTAGCCCAGGAGAGCTGAAGTTAGCCCAGGACACCTGAAGTTAGCCCAGGAAACCTGAAGTTATCCCAGGAGACCTGAAGTTAGCCCAGGAGACCTGAAGTTAGCCCAGGAGACCTGAAGTTATCCCCGGAAACCTGAAGTTAGCCCAAGAGACCTGAAGTTAGCCCAGGAGACCTGAAGTTAGCCCAGGAAACCTGAAGTTAGCCCAAGAGACCTGAAGTTAGCCCAGGAGACCTGAAGTTAGCCCAGGAGACCTGAAGTTAGCCCAGGACACCTGAAGTTAGCCCAAGAGACCTGAAGTTAGCCCAGGAGACCTGAAGTTAGCCCAGGAAACCTGAAGTTAGCCCAGGAGACCTGAAGTTAGCCCAGGAAACCTGAAGTTAGCCCAGGAAACCTGAAGTTAGCCCAGGAGACCTGAAGTTAGCCCAGGAAACCTGAAGTTAGCCCAAGAGACCTGAAGTTAGCCCAGGAAACCTGAAGTTAGCCCAGAAAATGTGGCGTTAGCGCAGAAGACCCAAAGAAGCCGAGGAGACAACACCTTCCTTGATTTCACAGGAACAACAACACAACCCAGAAACTGCTGGACATCCAGCAGTTTGTCTTCTTCCTGCCTGGAAAAAAAAGCATACATTTAAACATGGAGCTGTTCCTGCTTTGTTATTATTATCGAATCACACAGGAAGTGATGATCCTTTCCACCAGTCATCAGGTTGCAGTGTATGACATCAGGCCCTTTAGGTTCAGATCAGATTGGGACCTCATCAGGATGGTAGGACAACTTGACCAGATCAGTAAGACTGAGTAGGACAACTCGGATCGAATCAGATATTCTGGAACCCTTCCCAGTTATTACTTGTGGAAATGTAAAAAAGCTGCGTACCAACCCGTCACTGAGCTGGACCTGTTGGTGGAAATGAGAAGCGTTAGTGGATATAGGGTGGAACTGAGACTGCTGATGGACCAGGTCAAAGTTTTTGATCTAAAGGCAGTTGTTGTGATCTAAACTGCATGAAGGCATCATGTTAACAGGTTAAAGTTCTAGTTTTCATCCCTAACTAAAACAGAGGATGATATAGACTCCTGTTACCTCGGCAATGTACTGCTGTTGAAGGTCATCATGTTGTCACGGTTACCCAGAGGACTGGATGGACCTATCACCTCCACCTCAGCACTGGCTCTTTTTAGGTTGCTGAGGGAGGGCTCTCGGTAGGAGGAGCTTCGTGTTAAGATGGGTCCCGTTTGGTCGGGGGCTAAGGTATGGGACGAGGTCCTGGTAATGATGGCTTCTGGTTGGCTGGGAGCCAGGCTGTGATGGCCTGGAGGAGACAACAGTAAGTATTCAAAGTGTGACCGTCACATTGGGTTTTAGAAGATTTACATGTGATTCATATATGTATTCAGTCAGTCCTGCCATTACAACTACTTGGTCACAAAGAGCAGTTTGGAAATTCTTTAAGTGACATCTGACCTAATCCTAACCAGTTTCACATATTTTGTCCGTTT
This sequence comes from Telmatherina bonti, assembly GCF_933228915.1. Classification (NCBI taxonomy): domain Eukaryota; kingdom Metazoa; phylum Chordata; class Actinopteri; order Atheriniformes; family Telmatherinidae; genus Telmatherina; species Telmatherina bonti. Next base: position 38,652,135 of record NC_136625.1, read on the forward strand.
TGTACCTGTTTTATAAATAAAAACTCTCCAACTGAAGAAAGAATTTCTCTCCTTAATAAAGATTTCATGAATGGTGTTGATCCAGTTCTGGTGCTATTGGTTGTCAGCATTGTCCTTGTGATAGACCCAGTAAAATGTGAAAGATTTCTCCGAACTTTCTTCCTGTTCCTCCTTCCCATAGCTTGAATTCTCCTTTCTGCCTGGCAGGATGCCCTGTAGATCTGTGATCAAACCAGCTACATGTAAAAACATATTATCACAAATCCAAATTCTTACAATTCTGTTGTAAATTACTCATAAAATTATCCCTGACCTGTAAGTATCTGAAGAAATCCTCAGTTTGCAAAACTTTTAAATTACCCGTTTTTGAGTTATAACTGTTTAGACCTTCTGAAATCCAGTCTTTAAACCTTATGTCACGTTTATTTTGGTTGAGTTCTTGAATCCATAACCACATGTATGTATATATATATATATATATATATATATATATATATATATATATATATATATATATATATATATATATATATATATATATATATATATATATATATATATATATATATATATATATATACACCCATATATATATATATATGTATATATATATATATATGTATATATACATATATATGTATATATATATATATATATATATATATATATACATATATATATATATATACATATGGTTATGGATTCAAGAACTCAACCAAAATAAACGTGACATAAGGTTTAAAGACTGGATTTCAGAAGGTCTAAACAGTTATAACTCTATATATATATATATATATGTATATATATATATATATACATATATATATATATATACATATATATATATATATATATATATATATATATATATATATATATATATATATATATATATATATATATATATATATATATGTATATATATATATATATATATTTTGGGTGAAATTTCACAAGAAGCTTAAAATGCATTCAAACCTGTACAGGTGAACTTAATGTGATCTTCTCTAAGCTTTTAAATGCACATGTCCAACTGTTAAATGTTTAAATAAATTTTGCACAAGTTGCTGTTCTCTAACAAGGAGCTTAATGGCAAAAATCACGGCAGGTGTGTGATCCTTGAATTGACCAATAAATGTCCTGGTTCAATTAGAGCTGGTGTTTAAACAGTTGTCCTCATCATGCTGTTCACATTTTGACATCATGAGACCAAGACGACACCTAACAATGGAACAACAGTCCCTTGCCATTGCGATGCTTCAAACATCAAACAGGACGTTCTCAGACAGAAGTGGCCACTGAGCTTGGAGTGTCACAGAGTGTCATCAGCAGGTTGCAACAGAGATATGGAGAGACTGGAAGAGTCACAGAAAGGCCTAGAAGTGGACGTCCTTTGGCCACATCCCGTGCTGATGACCGCTACATTGTGAACACTGCCCTGAGAAACCGGATGATGAATGCCACTCAACTCCAGGCACGTTTAAGAGAGGTGAGAGGCACCCAAGTGTCACGTCAGACCATTCCAAACCGTTTCCATCAGCGTGGTCTGCGTGCTAGACGACCTGCACGGGTACCTGACCACACCACCAGGCACAGGCATCATCGTCTTGCATGGGCCAGGGAGCATTTACGCTGGACGAGGAACCAGTGGGCCTCAGTGCTGTTCTCTGATGAAAGTCGATTCACACTGAGCAGAAATGATGGCCGGCAACGATGTTGGAGACGTCAGGGAGAGCGCTATGCATCAGCCACTGTTGTCACCAGGCCAGCTTTTGGTGGTGGCGGTGTTACAGTGTGGGCAGGGGAGTCCACTTGGTGCAGAACTGCCCTACACTTTGTGAATGGTACAGTGACAAGCCCATACTACCTGAATAACATCATTAATCCAGTGATTGTGCCCCTACATGAACAGCACAGGCCTAATTTCATCTTCATGGACGACAATGCTCCTGCTCATCGAGGCCGCATCATCAGGGAACGGCTGTTGGAGACTGGTGGACCTCAAATGGAACGGCCTGCACTCTCTCCAGACCTGAATCCCATTGAAAACCTGTGGGATCAGCTGAGCCGTCGTGTAGAGGCTCGAGACCCTGCACCCCAGAACCTCAATGACCTGAGGGCTGCCCTTCAAGAAGAGTGGGATGCCATGCCTCAGCAGGCAATAAGTTGCCTTGTGAACAGCATGAGACGTCGTTGTCAAGCTGTAATTGATGCTCAAGGGCACATGACCAGATATTGAGACGTTCACATTTCTTGTTGTGGTGTAACTACCATTGTTGTTACCTTTTGTGTTGAATGAATTTTTTGAGATGAGGAAATCAGTAGTGCATCCTTCTACTTAAATGTCTTACTTTTATGATATTATATCACTGTAGCATGAACATATTGCATTTTCCATACATTTCACCTGAAAGCCAAATATCCCTAACTTTTTGTGAGTAGTGTATATATACTGTATATGAGCACAGTTTCCTGGTATGCTGATTACACTGATGTACTTGGCGCTATATTTAGCGATGTTTCAGACCCTTCAGTGAGTTTATTTAAAGACAAAACGGACATAAACAAGCTGTTTTTCTGGTGGTATCAGGGACTCTTGTTGAGTAACAATAAAGTAACAACGTCTTCTTCTTTATGTGTTTTTTTTTGTCTGACAAGATGGTGCCATGGTGCGGCTTGCTGTCTGTCGTTACGCTGTTTTGCTGTTTTTACACTGTTTTTATGGACTGTTTCACCTTATGTTGACTCTCTGCTAGTGTATGATCGCCAGTCATTACTAAATCTAAGACCACTCTCTCTGATGTATGATGTTTGAAACCTCATCATCCTCATTTCCGTACGTAAAAGATCGGATGTTGACAGCACCATTGTAGCCATAATTGCTGAGATTTAGTGGAATTTAATCCAGCTCTTAAACTTAAGAGTAAAAGCTGGACAATGACTCCAACTCATCCAGATGTTTCTGAGACCTCCAGAGGTGCCCTAGGTGTTTAGGAGTTCCTGTTAAGCGTGAGACTGAAGACAGAGAGACGTTCCTGGTCACAAGGAGCTGTAAATCTCTCTCTAACTCTGTCCTTAATGGTTAAACTTCTTAATAACCAAAAAGCAGTAAAACAACCATTGAACCATCAGCTGGCTGTGTAAGGAAGAAGCTGGAGTCATCCTCATGTAACCAAAACCTTGTGATGTTTTCAAGACAAAAGCTTTAATATATGAAGCTTTCAGGGAAACAGAGGAGTTTTCAGGACTGATGGAAAAAATATAAACAAAGTGCAATAAGCATGGCGTTACCTTGGTGACTATTGCCTACTGCCGATTGGCTGACGTTGGGGAGGGAGGAGAGGGGCGGTTCTCTCAAAGCAAGAGTAGGTGGTGAACTTCTGGAATGATCTTCGCTTGGCTGGAAATTTCCTACTGCATATACACCCTGCACACACAGCAGACAGAACCACAGGAAGACGTCACAGAGAAGGTTCCTGTCCTGTCAGCAGGGTTGTTATGAATGATCCTCATTTAGTTTCTCTGTGTTCTACATGTATTTCCTAACGATGGATGGTGCTGAGCTAATACTTTGATCACAGCTAGCCAACTCTGACCAGCAGGTTTCTCAGAAAATGCCTGGCTAACAAGAATCAGCAGAAATTTAAATAAAACCTTAATTTTCACATTAAAAAAACAGAGAAAACGGGATGATTAAGTGTTTGTGCAGTTCCGTCAGTCACCCCCACCCCTAACAACTGGTTGAAGTGGAGAATGATTCTTTTTCCTCATTTCCACTTTGGTATGCTACAATAACTAAACCCATTTTCTGCTTTTCTGATCACTTGTTAATCTTTGACTGCTCCTGATTGGACATTGCCTTTAATTTAAGCTCTCTCATTGGTGGAAAGTTTGATCATCATCATGAAGTTTTATCATCATGACGTGAGCTCAGTATGAATAAAAACACTTAGAAGATTCAGACTACAATCAGTTTAAAGACCAGTCAACGCAGGAAAATAAGAATCTTTTGTAAGATAACATATCAAAACTATTTTTTTCAGGTCCTTTTTCGTCAGAGAAAAAAACCCTCCTGCTAATAATTTCACTGTTATTTTTTTCTTGCTTTGAGATAAAATATCTACAAACAAGAGCAACTGAACAAGATGATTTTTCATAATTCCAGAATAATTATTAACCTTTTTTTCTTTCCAAGCTCAAGTAAGAGAACAATCAGCAAACTGATAATCACAAGTTAAAACCAAGTATTTAACAAAAAGTTGGAATATTGCCTGAAATACAAATAAAAGGAGGATGCAATGACAACTTCAGAACAGAACACAGAAAATAGTTGTAATGACTGAATAAACACATAAAGGATGAACATCTGCCTGGAACGAAGACGTTTCTCATTAAATCTGGCTTCAGATAATAACAGATGAACTTCATGTAAATATAGTTTCTGTTACTGATGTGGGGTCCAGCCTGCTGGTAGATTTCCTTCTTTCAGAAAGCAGAACAAGATGCATGTAAAAGCAGTCTGTACATGTGTGCTGGATCCTGGATGAGTAACGGAGCGTGGGCTGCAGGGTGATGCTGGGTGCACATATCCTATTACGATGTATCCTAGATTTTAACAGCCGAACGTTGGTGCTTCCTGCAGCTGTTCTGCATGAATCTAAGAAACAGATAGTTCATTAAATCCTGTTTCATCTATTACAAGGGAAACAATAATTAAATGTCATTAAATCATTTCCTGCTGAGGCTCCGTGGAGACACTTCAGGGGGGACGAAGAAAGTAAAGAAGGATAACTTGTTCTATCTTTTCTTTCTGACTTCAGTTTGTATGATGAGGTGAGTCTGCTCAGTTCAGAACTACACATGTGGAAATGTACACATATGTGCAATTAAATCCAAGGTCCTGTGATCATCATGTGAAATACTGGATTTTTTGCTTCAAGATCCCAGGAATGAAATGTTTGCTGGTTTTATAGGTCCATACTCATCTGGTAGCAGGAATAATAAACGTGTAAGCATGTCAAATTTATAAACTGTGTCCAAATAGAACAAAAAAAAAAAAAAAAAAAAAATTATATAAAAGTTTACATTGATTAAGTAATAATGTAGAAATTTATGTATATCATGGAATATATTTAATATATCAAAAGTAAATAAAATTTATTATATAAATATCACTTAATATATATTTTCCATAAAATGTAAAGATTTTCACAATAAAGATATAAAATATGATAAATAAAATGAAGTATATAAATAAATAAAATTATTTAAATGTGAGAAGCTAAATAAGTTTCAGCTTGATTAAATGCTTTTAAAAGGTTTATTAAACATCTTGATATTGTTTCCCTTTTGGCTTGTCTCTCTGAAGGAGTCGCCACAGCGAATCATCACTTGGGTGAGTTGGCACATGTTCTACGCTCTGATGCAACGCTCATGCATTTATCCAGGCTTGGGCTTAGCAGCGTAGGGGAGCAGGACTTGAACCGCCGACTATTAGGTTACAAGCACCTCAACCACCTGAGCCACTCCGGAATTTAAACAGCTTGATAATGTTCTGTTACTTCTTTGTACTAAAATAAAGAGAAATGTGTAGTTTTCATAATGTTTAGGCTGTTCTGGGATTGTTTTACTGGTCCGACCCACTGGAGACCAGGTGGGTCTGTATGTAGAACCTGGACTAAGATGTAAATTCACCCCCCTGGTTTAGGGGTCCTGAAGTCAACAAAAATCTCTTAAATGTGTTTGATTGTTTCTGCAGCACCTCACAAATGGACTGACAAGTTCTCTGTGCTCTGCTTGTTGTCCATCTCTTATTCTCCCCACAGCTGTAGAGTAATCGGAGTATGTCGCAGATGACAGGAATCAGAGTCGTACTGAAAGTCTGAGGTGTACAGTGTGAAGAGAAATAGTGAGAGTACAATCCCTTGTGGTGCTCCAGTGCTACAGATACACAATCTTTCATTCTGTTGTTTAGGTAGTCATAAATTCAGGTAGGTGTGGATAAAATTTATGGAAGCTCTCACTGGTGCAGCAGAACACATGATCCACAAAATACTGAGTACGTTTTCAGAACCCTGGAGCTGAAACCATTTAGAAAAGCAGCCTTGTTCTGGTTCTGTTTCTCCTTAACCTGATTGCAGGACACAGACAGGCTAGAGGAGGAGACAGAGGAGGTTTCAGGAGACAGACAGGCTAGAGGTGGAGACAGAGGAGGTTTCAGGAGACAGACAGGCTAGAGGAGGAGACAGAGGAGGTCTCAGGAGACAGACAGGCTAGAGGTGGAGACAGAGGAGGTCTCAGGAGACAGACAGGCTAGAGGAGGAGACAGAGGAGGTCTCAGGAGACAGACAGGCTAGAGGTGGAGACAGAGGAGGTCTCAGGAGACAGACAGGCTAGAGGTGGAGACAGAGGAGGTCTCAGGAGACAGACGGGCTAGAGGAGGAGACAGAGGAGGTCTCAGGAGACAGACAGGCTAGAGGTGGAGACAGAGGAGGTCTCAGGAGACAGACAGGCTAGAGGTGGAGACAGAGGAGGTCTCAGGAGACAGACAGGCTAGAGGAGGAGACAGAGGAGGTCTCAGGAGACAGACAGGCTGGAGGAGGAGACAGAGGAGGTTTCAGGAGACAGACAGGCTAGAGGTGGAGACAGAGGAGGTTTCAGGAGACAGACGGGCTGGAGGTGGAGACAGAGGAGGTCTCAGGAGACAGACGGGCTAGAGGTGGAGACAGAGGAGGTCTCAGGAGACAGACGGGCTGGAGGTGGAGACAGAGGAGGTCTCAGGAGACAGACAGACTAAAGGTGGAGACAGATGAGGTCTCAGGAGACAGATAGGCTAGAGGCGGAGACACACTCTACTTGCTCCTTTGTCCTGTCTGACTCAAAGCCTTTTTTTACACCTCTTTTCCTCAATTTTTTATATCATGGATCTGATTGGCTGGTCTATCAAAGCAATCAATCAAATTTTCTCATCCCGAAGATCGGGCAGAGGGGAGCCAGCATGTCCTGAGCTGGATACATTCAGGACTCATGGGCCAGGTGGAGACCGATGTATCTGGGGGTTCTGTCCTCTGAGGACGTCTATATCTATATCTATATCTATACCTATATATATATCTTTGTATTGGTAATCGGGATTCTGCTGATTGGCGCTGGCGGGGTTCTGATCTACCTCGAGACCAGAGAGATTCTGCCAACAACTGGCAGGCTGCCTGAATTCTGCAACGGAATGTGCTGACCTAGCAGTGCACAGACTCTTGCGCTGACCGAACTCAATCGCAAGCAGGATGCCAGTTTTTGTCGGTACCAGAGCTGGTCCGCAGAATTGATAACAACATGGAGAGGATGTCTGCTAGGATTGGTGGAAATTTACCCCCGCATTCGGCTGTTTGGAGCTGCCAGCGTGAGACCTGCTATGGACTCAATGCCAAGGGCAAAGTGTTTTCCTTGCCTGAAATACAATGTTAAATGTCTGTATGTCAAAGCTTGGACGAGGTGGCTTGAACCTTGAATTTCCCCTTGTGGATGAATAAAATATCTTTGATTTGATTTGATAGGAGGTCTCAGGAGACTGATGGGCTACAGGTGGAGACCGAGGAGGTCTCAGGAGACTGATGGGCTACAGGTAGAGACCGAGGAGGTCTCAGGAGACTGATGGGCTACAGGTAGAGACCGAGGAGGTCTCAGGAGACTGATGGGCTACAGGTAGAGACAGAGGAGGTCTCAGGAGACTGATGGGCTACAGGTAGAGACCGAGGAGGTCTCAGGAGACTGATGGGCTGCAGGTAGAGACAGAGGAGGTCTCAGGAGACTGATGGGCTACAGGTAGAGACCGAGGAGGTCTCAGGAGACTGATGGGCTACAGGTAGAGACAGAGGAGGTCTCAGGAGACTGATGGGCTACAGGTGGAGACAGAGGAGGTCTCAGGAGACTGATGGGCTACAGGTGGAGACCGAGGAGGTCTCAGGAGACTGATGGGCTACAGGTAGAGACCGAGGAGGTCTCAGGAGACTGATGGGCTACAGGTAGAGACAGAGGAGGTCTCAGGAGACTGATGGGCTACAGGTGGAGACCGAGGAGGTCTCAGGAGACTGATGGGCTACAGGTAGAGACCGAGGAGGTCTCAGGAGACTGATGGGCTACAGGTAGAGACAGAGGAGGTCTCAGGAGACTGATGGGCTACAGGTAGAGACCGAGGAGGTCTCAGGAGACTGATGGGCTGCAGGTAGAGACAGAGGAGGTCTCAGGAGACTGATGGGCTACAGGTAGAGACCGAGGAGGTCTCAGGAGACTGATGGGCTACAGGTAGAGACAGAGGAGGTCTCAGGAGACTGATGGGCTACAGGTAGAGACCGAGGAGGTCTCAGGAGACTGATGGGCTACAGGTAGAGACAGAGGAGGTCTCAGGAGACTGATGGGCTACAGGTAGAGACACAGGATGTCTCAGGGGACCGACTTGAAAAGAGAAAACTGTGAAAATTTGATTGCTTGCAGTAAAACCATGTGTAATATTTCTGTAAACCTTTCCCACCCACAATGTCCTAATTGACACTTGAACCTCTATCTGATCTCGACCAGGTCTATCTCTTCTGCCATCAGAAACAGTAGTGTGATGGAGATCTGACCCTTTAGGTGATCTAAAGAAGTTTTCGAACATTTCTATCCGTCCAGGAGGTTTACAATCCAGACACAACATGTAGTGTTTATTCAGAGACTCTTCATGGTTAATCCATATGATCCATGATGACACCATTGTTTATCACATCTTCATCATAGTCACTATTATGTTGCTAAGAGACCTCTATTTTCATCTGGACATGATGATGAAGACACTTCCTGTCAGACTTTCCACCAATCAGAGAGAGCTTGAATTGATCAATCAGGAGCAGCCAAAACATAATACGTGATCAGAAAAGGAGAAAAATAAAAGTCCTCTATGGCTGGAATAAAGCCAAGAAGACATTTGTAATGCAGCTGAGGTGGAGGTGGTTTACTGAGGACAGCAGGTAAATAGTAGCAGAAACAACTACAAATGAGAAAATTTATATATAATTAAATAGTTGTGTGTTTGTTTCAATTCCAACAGGTTTAAAATTGGATGCACTTTGGGGATTTTCACACAGGCAAAATCTTCTTTTTCTTCTAACATTAATGGTTTGTGGTTTTGTGATGCAGCAAAATGCGTAAACATAAACTTGTCTACAAAATAGTTTAGCAAAAACTATTTTATTCTGTCAACAAAAAGGGCAAATATGTAAATAGTTTCTGTTGTGTGTTTGTTTCAACACAATATTTTCTCATTTATTTATTTATTTTTATGAATATACACACATATTTGGCCCAGCAGACAAGCTGGGAGGACAGCGGCATTGTGTCTAATAAACACATATGAATTTCATTCCAGTCGTCCTCAGATGTCTTCGTCTCCTTTCATTAAAGAAATGGCTGAAATTTATTATAGTCACTCAGATAACTGGAGACTGAAATAAGGAACAATAATTAAACATGTGCTACATTATAATTCAGTGATATACGACACGGTCATTTGATTGAGTTAAATAAAACAAACAAACAAATAAATAAATTGGTCCTGGACAAATTAGAGCATTTTTCTGATGAACAGTGGGACAAAATACCTGCCAACAGGTGCAGAAGTCTGGCTGGGAGGAACAGAAAAAACCTGACAACATCACAGGATTGTTTAACTAAATATTAATTTATGACTGATGTAACATATGTTTTTTTTTTTTTTTTTAATCATATTGGTTTGCTTTAAAAAAAAAATCTTGCTATTGAACCAGAATTAGAAAATAATGTTTTGATTTTCATAAAACTTCATTTATTATTACTTTTGTCAATTTCAGCTTATTTTCCAGGCAGCAGTTTTTCTCCTTCTTTAATGGGAAGGTATGTGCCTAACAAGCATTATTTTCCACTGAAGATAACATCAGCTTGACAGGTTGAGCTGTCAGCCAGAGGAGAGCTCGTCTAAACCGCCTCAGCCTCATGCTTGTAATTTTATCATAAAGGAAAATGAAAATAAATCAAAGTTAAATTACTGGAACCATTTTCTGTCTTTTTAAAAATATTTTTGTGTTTTTTTGTGGAAGAATGGGATCAGTAATTAGATAAACTTGGCATATGTAGTTGCTAGGCAACTGAGGACTGGAGCACTATGGGTAATTGTTGTACACTAGATAGGCCGTCTCATTTTACTGACAGGAAGCGCACTTTGGTGTGTGCAGACGACGTAGAACACTTCGTTGCCTACTCAGTCCGCGCACTTGGAGGTGTGCAGACCCTTAATTGAGAAACACCCTGAGAGAAGAGTTGAAAATACAAAACAAATAACCGTTTTCCGTCTCCTGGTTTTCTGTTGCACACCAACATAGCAACTATGTTATTTGGAGACTTCTGTTTTCACCTGGAAATAATGATGAAACCACTTTCTGAAACTGGGTTGCAGTATTAAGGGTTAAACATCTAATCAACACAGAACTGTAAGGAACATCAAAACCACGACTATTACCAGGTAAACAGCGATGGCGGCTCCAAGTAACCATCCACAATAGACGTCCACAGGATGGTTTCTGAACTGAATGATCCTGGTTAATCCAGCCAGGATGGCCAGCATTACGAAAGAAAAGACCAGGAGAGGCTTCAGCAGCTTGGCCGAGTCTGTCAGCATGGCGTTGAAGTACATCTGAAACACAGTTCCATGTTTAATCTTCTCTTTATATCTGAGCACATGGGTTTCATGTGGGTGGGGAAGTTAAGATTTAAATGTTAAACAGTTACTTACTGAGACATAGACTGCAGCAAAGGCCGCCAGCGTGGCATGCTGGGAAGGGAAAGACTTCCTGAAAGGACACAAAGAGAAGAAAAACAGGAGTGTTCTTCATGCTAATGATGTTCAGACACACAAGGATGGTGCTGAATATTCATCTGCAACTGGATAGTGACTTTCAAAGTGACTTTATTGGTGGCACACTGTCCTAGCAGGTGTTTAATAAATGCAACAGGGAACACAACAACTTGGTGGTCTGATGGTACATTTTGATTTTGCAGTCCATTTTTATTCAAAACCATTTTGTCATTTTTAATTTTGCAAACACAAATAATGGCAGTGGGGGGGGGGGGGGGGGGGGGTATTTGCATAATTCTGTTTATAACAAGGTGAAATAATTATGTGAAATGACAAGAAAAAGACTTGAGAAGAAGCTGGGGATGTTCGAGGACGCCTGCTGAGTGTGAAGCTGGTGTTCAGGACAACACAGCTGTCAGGGGGTGTGGGTTCTTTTCAGGATCCACCAGAGGGAGCCAGAGGAACCATTTTCTGGAGGGTGTTTTCACCACAGGTGTGCAGACCTGCACACCTGTAGAGAATTAGAGATCTTCTGCCAGCACTATATCTGCAGCTGATTGCCAGTCCTTCGTCGCTTGAGCGTTAAACCTCTGTGGTAAAACCTAAGCCCTCCAGCGAGTTCCTGTATCCTCTAACGTTTGAGAGACTTTACAAATTCTTGTTTTTTTTTCCAGAGACACTCCTTTGTGGACTCTCCAGAGCTACCTGCGATTTCCCTCCCAGCAGCCAATCATCACCAGCAAACACTCCCTACCAATAACCTGGCTTTCTCTTCACTGGCTATCCTCCGGATCCAATCAGCTTGTCGCTGCCTATCTGCCCTCCACCGAAAGGACCCTCACTGGCTCCCACTGCCAACATCCATCCTCTCGGACCTCCTGACACCACCTGAATTCACGGCAACTCCGAAACAAGTAGGACACCTTCACTTCCCTGAGAATTATTCCATCATTTCCATTACTCATACATCTATCTTTGCAGAGAACCCCGCCTTCGGGTCTTTCCGGAACCATCCCCTCAGTTCACCAAATAAACCATTTTCACATTCTCCAGATTGCTTAATCGTGCATGTGGGTCCAACATCTTCACACCATGACAACAGCATGTTCTGCTGCTACGTCACACGATTCAGTCAAGACTGACATTTTGGAAACAAATTGTTTTTTACGTCTCTCCTGCAACTGGTTTGATGATGAAAATAATGTGAGTGTGTAATAGAAACTAGTTACAGAACCTTCTTACCAGAAGGTAAAAAGGCCTCAAAGTTCACCCAACATTTATTAAAGATTGCGGCTTATTCTTTGCTGTTTCCATTACATTTAGGTTAAATTGCACAATTTACTTGTCACTGGATATGAGAAAGGGGGGTCTCTTGACCAGTTCATTTCACGTAAAGATGGCACAGCATGTATGGATGGAAAGGAGACGGAAATTTTTTCAAACAATTAAAGAAAAAAATATAACTTCCATCCTTGACAGCAAACAACTAAATGCAGAGTTTTACAAGGAATTAGAGAAATGAGGGGAAAAAGGCTTTGAAAAACTGCGGAGAATCCTCCACACCAGGTGGACAACCCTGAAAAGCGTTACCTGTCAACCTGACAAAAGCCGCAATTCTCGTACCATCTCATCACGTGGAAGACGATTAAACAAGAACTGTGGCTTATGGGTCAAACAGCATTCAATGGAAACACCTCCAAATCACAATTGTAATTTGTCAAAGGTTTAGAAATTCTGATTTTACTTTGTGGAAAACCGTTATAAAAACACTTAGTGTTTTTTTATTTGGATCAGAAAACTGTCTGTTTTAACACTTCAAGTAACGACATGACTGATAACAGGAACATATTTAAACCATTTTAGCCAGAGAGATGAAGGGGGGGTCATTTACAAGGGAACACAGCATTTAAAACACATTTGATAAGAACATTATATTAATAAAGAGTGTCCTCAATCAGTACAGAAATGGTACGAAGAGGTATTATATAGTCTCATTAGTTTTGTTGTTATGATAGGCGCCACTGCTGAATGAATTGGCACATAACACCTAAAACACATACTACTATTGCTTTGTGTTGCTTCCGAGTGGGATGGTGGTGCGACCTGCAATGAGCTGGATCCCTGCTTTTTGGCTGAACCAAACCACATAATTCTAAGACAAAGCAAAACGCCACAGTGACACCAGGAGGTCAGTCAAAGGGATCAAAAATAATCATTTGCCCTGCAAAGGGTAAAACATGGACCATAGTTCTATATTTACACATAGATGAAGAAAACAAATCCTGTTAAATCAAAATGAATGAATAAATTCTTAAAGAAATGTCATGAAATGAGCTGTTGTCTTTTAGTTAACTTGTTCATCATTAACAGAAATTACAGCGTCAGTGTTAGAACCAGTTTTTTTTTTTTAAAGTTCCTGTCCTGTCCAGCATCCTGACAGCAGAATGATGGTCTGGCTGCCGTGTTGTGCTGAACACATTTACTCTTCCAAGAGGAGCCCGTGGATAATAAGGCTCCCATTGGTTCTCAAGCTTAATTCTTTATTTTATTATTTGTTTCATAAGTCTTTTATTTCAGCTTATAACTGCTTGACTGGACCGGAAAAAAAGAGATAATGTATGAGGGAAAGATCCATCCATCCATCCATCCATCCATCCATCTTCTGCCGCTTATCCGGGGTCGGGTCGCGGGGGCAGCAGCCTAAGCAGGGAAGCCCAGACTTCCCTCTCCCCAGCCACATTTGCCAACTCTGCGAGGGGGATCCCGAGGCGTTCCCAGGCCAGCCGAGAGATATAATCCCTCCAGTGTGTCCTGGGTCTTCCCCGGGGTCTCCTCCCAGAGGGACGTGCCTGGAACACCTCACCAGGGAGGCGTCCAGGAGGCATCCTGACCAGATGCCCGATCCACCTCAACTGGTTCCTCTCGATGCGAAGGAGCAGCGGCTCTACTCTGATCTCCTCCCGGATGACCGAGCTCCTCACCCTATCTCTAAGGGAGAGCCCGGCCACCCTGCGGAGGAAACTCATTTCAGCCGCCTGTATACGAGATCTCGTTCTTTCGGTCACGACCCACAGCTCATGACCATAGGTGAGGGTAGGAACGTAGATCGACTGGTAAATCGAGAGCTTCGCCTTCTGGCTCAGCTCCTTCTTCACCACGACAGACCGGCGCAGAGCCCGCATTACTGCAGACGCCGCACCGATCCGTCTGTCGATCTCACGCTCCATCCTTCCCTCACTCGTGAACAAGACCCCGAGATATTTAAACTCCTCCACTTGAGGCAGGACCTGACTCCCGACCCGGAGAGGGCAATCCACCCTATTCCGGCTGAGGACCATGGTCTCAGATTTTGAGGTGCTGATTCTCATCCCAGCCGCTTCACACTCGGCCGCGAATCGCTCAAGCGAGAGCTGGAGATCACGACCAGATGAAGCCAACAGGACCACGTCATCTGCAAAAAGCAGGGACCCAATCCTGAGGCCACCAAGTCGGATCCCCTCAACCCCTCGGCTGCGCCTAGAAATTCTGTCCATATAAGTTATGAACAGAATCGGTGATAAAGGGCAGCCTTGGCGGAGTCCAACCCTCACCGTAAAAAACGAATCCGACTTACTACCGGCAATGCGGACCAAGCTCTGACACCTGTCGTACAGGGACCGGACAGCTCGTACAAGGGGGTCCGGTACCCCATACTCCCGGAGTACCCCCCACAGGAGCCCCCGGGGGACACGGTCGAATGCCTTCTCCAGGTCCACAAAGCACATGTAGACTGGTTGGGCAAACTCCCATGCTCCCTCCAGGACCCCAGAGAGGGTATAGAGCTGGTCCACTGTTCCGCGACCAGGACGAAAACCACACTGCTCCTCCTCAATCCGGGATTCGACTATCCGGCGGATCCTCCTCTCCAGGACCCCTGAATAGACCTTACCAGGGAGGCTGAGGAGTGTGATTCCCCTGTAATTGGAACACACCCTCCGGTTCCCCTTCTTAAAAAGGGGGACCACTACCCCAGTCTGCCAATCCAGCGGTGCTGTCCCCGATGTCCACGCGATGCTGCAGAGGCGTGTCAGCCAGGACAGCCCCACAGCATCCAGAGCCTTAAGGAACTCCGGGCGGATCTCATCCACCCCCGGGGCCTTGCCGCCAAGGAGCTTTTTGACCACCTCAGCGACTTCAGCCCCAGAGATAGGAGAGTCCACCCCTGAGTCCACCAGCTCTGCTCCCTCATGGGAAGCCGTGTTGGTAGGATTGAGGAGGTCTTCGAAGTATTCCCTCCACCGACCCACAACGTCCCGAGTTGAGGTCAGCAGCTCCCCATCTCCACTGTACACAGTATTGATGGAGCACTGCTTCCCCCTCCTGAGCCGCCGGATGGTGGACCAGAATCTCCTCGAAGCCGTCCGGAAGTCTTTCTCCATGGCCTCGCCGAACTCCTCCCATGCCCGAGTTTTTGCCTCGGCAACGGCCGAAGCCGCATGCCGCTTAGCCCGTCAGTACCCATCAGCTGCCTCCAGAGTCTCCAGAGTATGAGGGAAAGAGATAGAGGAAAATAGACAAATGATAGAGAGAAAAAGAAAGAAAAGAAGGGAGAAAAAAAAACAGTTTTCTACTCCACCAAAGCTGCTCTAAAATCAAAGATGAACTCTCAAACATAAATCTTGGACACTTACTTTTCTGAACTTTGTCACAATAATAGAAACACTGTAAATAAACCAGAGAAAAACTATACAGAATACTACATCTAATTTCACACTTCTACCAATGAACAACTGCATCTACACCAGAGACATCAGCAACACAGTGTCTACACATTTACCTTCTTATAGCTTCTTTCCACCAAAGAATGGCTGCTGGTTTGGTGCTGGTTCAGTCCTGGTTTGGTGCAGGTGCTTGAGCTTAGCTGGTTCAACTCCAGTGCTCCGGTTCTGGTTTTGACCAAAACCAAAACCATTGCTGCTGACGCAGGCAACGTAAAGCACTTCTCAACTCTGGCCCAGCAGAGTTGGTACCTGAATAGAACAGTTTTGAGAGCTAGTGCTTAGATGGCCAAAAGAGCCAAAGAACTGGTGCTTAGTCTGGCTCTGGCTCCAAAATAGTACTGGAACCACCTTCGGTCAAAAATTGGCACAGTAGGCTTACAAAGCTTCCTGACCTACCTTCTGTCATCCCTCAGGAGTCTATTGAAAATGATGAGATGAGTTTGTTTACAGACCAGACTGACTGGGCTTGGGCAGGCTTTTAACCTGTGAGGCGATAGTTTTGTTGAGGGAGAGCTTTCACATAATGAAGAGTGCATTCCGAACAACCACTCGGTGGTATTCTCCTGCTGTCTCAGAGTTCTCAGAATCCAGCATGATGACAACCCCAAAGGACGAAGATACTGATGCAATAAGAAGACCATTTCCTGACCCCCTCCAGACTTCAATACCAGGTAGTCTCACAGGTTTACAGTTGAGGTTTGAAGGACAATATGGCCGACAGCTCTCTAGCCAGGCAATTTGACAGTGTGATGTGAAGGGACAAATTAGCATCCAGGAGTAGGGATGGGGCCGATCTGATCCACTATATCGGGCTCAGATACCAACTGGAATCACAGATTGGAAATTTTCAATCCAAACTGGCGGTACTTCCGATCCATTAATTATACCTACAGCATTGCTCAATTGACTCCATACTCTCCTGAAAGACTCCTGATAGGTGTCTTTGTCTGTGTTTCAGTTAGACACAGCTCCCTCAGGAAATCCGTTCTGCAGTTTGCAGCAATGCTGGTAGCAGGTTAGCATTGAGCAGCGTTCATGTTAGTGAGATTTTACATGTCCGCAGTGTAGAAATATATTACTGTTGAAATTACCCGAAGGAAGAAAGCAATATGCAGTGCCTGTAAAGCTGTTGTTCCGAGAGGCCGAGCAGGTGTGGGCATTCTCATCAGTCCCCAGCTTGGTGCCTGCACGTTGGGGTTTACCCTGGTGGATGAAAGGGTAGTTTCCCTCCGCCTCCGGGTGGGGGGACGGGTACTGACTGTTGTCTGTGCTTATGCATCGAACAGCAGTTCAGAGTACCCACCCTTTGTGGAGTCCTTGGAGGGAGTGCTGGAGGGTGCTCCTTCTGGGGACTCCATTGTTCTGCTGGGGGACTTCAATGCTCACGTGGGCAATGACAGTGAGACCTTGATGGGAGTGATTGGGGGGCATGGTCCCCCTCTGAACCCAAATGGTGTTTCGTTATTGGACTTCTGTACTCATCGTGGATTGTCCATAACGAACACCATGTTCCAACATAAGAGTGTCCATATGTACACCTGGTATCAGGATTCCCTGGGCCGCAGTTCGATCATCGATTTGTAGTCGTATCGTCGGACCTGCGGCCACATGCCTTGGACACTCAGGTGAAGTGGGGGTGGAGCTGTCAACTGATCACCATCTAGATCAGGGGTCGGCAACCCGCGGCTCTAGAGCCGCATGTGGCTCTTTAGCGCCGCCCTAGTGGCTCCCTGGAGCTTTTTTCAAAATGTTTTTTTAAAAAATGGAAAAATATCTATATTTTTGTTTTGATCTGGTTCTGTAGGAGGACAAACATGACACAAACATTCTTAACGTTTTCCAGTGCTGTAAAAATGTGTAGAATAAATATTAAATTTCAACATTTCTGTCAAGGAAGATTTGCGTCATAGCCTGCAACACACGTAGCCTATCTATCAGCAGGGCGGGATGCCAGGCAGGTGGCGTTGTAAACAAACCGGGGCTGTGATGGGACATGGATCCCAAAGGGAAAAAGAGAAAAATAACCGAGGAGAACAGAGGATTCAACGTTTCTTGGACCGAATCATTTGCATTCATTGCCAATGCGGAAGGATTGCCTGAATGTTTGCTCTGTAGCGAGAAGTTGTCAAATAACAAAAAGAGTCATGTGGACAGACATTTCCTGGGAAAGCATGCTGCATTTGCAGCCAGTACCCAGTTGGGAGTGACACAAAAAGTACGATTGCATTACTTCTGGAGAAATTAGAGAAGCGCAAAAATAGATTTAAGTGGATCGCATCTCCAAACTCCACTACTGCTGCAAGTTTTGTTGCAACCCGGGAGATAATAAAGCGTGGAAAACCGTTCACAGATGGTGACTACATGAAGGAGTCAGTCATCAGCATATCAGGACACGTATTTCCAGACTTCAGAAACAAAACCGAGATAATACAGAAAATCAAAGACATGCACCTCTCCGCTAAGACAGTGAAGGAAAGGACCATTAAAATGGCGGCAACATCACCGATCAGCAAATCAAGGACATTAATTCAGCACAAGTTACAACTTACATGTTGAAAAGCTGACCAGTGATGTCCGACAACAGAAGTCACATTAAATGGGTAAGAACATCATCCTTCATAGACACAGACTGAGTAACAAAGTGGATGTTTTTATAAATGATTTCTGATTATTGTCAGTATATATCTGGAATGACACTTGGTAATGGTGCTCAGGTCGGAGGATAGCTGCGTTGGTTGTGTGTCTAAAGAGAAGAGGATGCTGCTGCGTTTTACCCTTGCACTGACTTGCTTGGCATTTGCACAGAAATTAAACTGTATTAATTTGATTTATTGGTTTATTTTTTATAAATGCAGGCTGCGTTTCATTGCGCTCTGTTTGTTGCCCAGATAAGGGGCGCGTTATGCACATTCCATTTTTTTTTTTTTTCGAATCCTCAAAATAAAAATGACATAAAAAATCGGATTTCTATATTGCATTTTTAATTTCATCAAAGCAAGAAACATAACTCATTAATATATTAATGAAGTTAAACATGGCGGCATGGTACAACAGAGTAGTCACCTGGTGCGTCATTCTCTACAGGTTGCGGGGAAAATAAACATTTTATCATTAAGGCTCATTATGTATTTGTAGCCATCTTAGTCATTTTGATAGTAGGCTAATATAGCTAATATAGATACATAAAGCATGTGTTGCCTTCATGATAAGGCTTATATTAGGCTTTTAATTTTTTGCGGCTCCGGACATTTGTTTTTGTTTTTTTGGTCCAATATGGCTCTTTCAACATTTTGGGTTGCCAACCCCTGATCTAGTGGAAGCTGGTCAGATCTGGCCGGCCCAATTATGTTGTGAGGGTCTGCTGGGAACGTCTAGTAGGGTGCTCTGACGGAGGACCCTACTAGACGTTCCCAACTCCCACCTTCAGCAGAGCTTCGTTGGTGCCTCTCGTGGCAGTAATCCCAGAACTCGTTGGTGGACACCAGTAGTGAGGGATGCTGTCAAGCTGAAGAAGGAGTCCTATTGGGCCTTCTTGGCCTGTGGGACTCTGGAGACAGCTGATAGGTACCAACAGGCTTCCAGCCATCATTGCGAAGAATCTGACAGTCCCACCAGCGCAGGCTCCGCTCCCCCAGATGACATGCTAGGCAGGTTTTCCTCTGAGCAGGCTGACCGCCGTGACCCTGTCTGGCCCCGTTTGCCAGCCTACCAGTCCGGATAAGCCGCTGATCCTGGAAAGCTAAGCGCAACCGTTTCCACCTACACCTCAATCACCAAGGTGGAGGGGTTTGCAGAGCATGGGTTCCCTCAGGTCCCTCCCCTGGAACTGAGTTTCTCAGTGGTCTTTGGTGTGACAGCCGCACGGCACGCTGGACAGTGGCCCTACCCTTTCACGCCCAAAGATCAACTTATGGCCCGCTTTTTGGACTGTTTCTACTAGTGTGCCTACCAGGTGTCAGCCACGGCGAACAACATCGCACTACGAACAACATCACGCTGCTGGCCTAATGCTGCCAGCACAATCCTAAACCTGTGGGCAGCCACTACAGTAGCCTCCGCTCACATAACTGCATGGTCCCAGCCGCACCTCTGGCAGAGCACAAAGGCACTCAATGGTGGTTGCAGCAACGAGTGCTCCCCATCCTCTTCCAGCCCAGGAGCCTATCTAGGAGCCCACCTCTTCCGGGTCTCACCCACAGCAGAGGGCCCCCAAAAACCAACAGCTCACTTGTTTGTGGTCCATCCCGCCTGGAAGAGCACCACAGAGGCCAAAAAAGCAATGATGGCTTGGGGGGGACGAATGTGAAATGGGGGGTGTTGTGTTAAATGTTGAAATAAAAAGTCAACACCCTCCCTGATGAGAGCCTGTTTCCTGATCTTCGTCCTGCTGCTAGAGCAACTGTTCCTGCCACAGCTGCTTTTTATCCATCCCCCACATTCAGTGGGGTTACCGAGCACCGCTGCACACGCTGTTCCCATCACACGCAATAGCTGGTCCGGGTCATTTTAGGCCCACTAGCACAGCAGATGACACAAAATCAGTAATCTGGCCCGTGAGCACTGTCTCCTCTCACTTTTCCGTGAATGGGAGTTCAGACGTTCAGCTCCGTCAGCCAAGCTTGCCGCCTCATAAACTGCGGCACATCCAGGCTGACACCGCTGAGCTTAACTTAACTTAACGTCTCCCCGGCAATGCTCGGATGTGAGCTTGTACATAAAAGGAGGACACTCCGGCTTCAGTGATGGCGGTAGGGGCTCTGTCCGGGCTTGTTGCTATGGCAACATTAGCGCAAACAACAAAAGCGCGCCCGCCTCAGAGCATCTCTTGGAGTGGCGGCAGCTGTGTTCTCTGGTCAGATGGATAGACAGACATGCTACAATTTGCTTCCACCTCCCAGTGGCTCAACGTGGTTCTGGAAACAGTGCTGTCATCCCATGAACAGCAGGTCACCCTCCAGTCAGAGCTGCAGGAGCTTCTGATGAAGGATATCTTCAGAGTTCCACAGGGAGAGGAAAATTGAGGTTTCTACTCTCGCTACTTCCTGGTTTGGGTGGATTCAAGCCCATCCTCAATCGGTCTCTGTTCAACAAATCCATCCCCACAAGATCTTTTACATGCTGATGATCAAACAGGTGTTGGAATGTGTCCTCAGAGGCGACTGGTTCACCTCGGGATGGAACTTTTCAGTGTGGAAGGTCATCCAGCATTTTGCTCCACTGTTGCAGGATAGCAAAAAAGTGATGGCGGCCCATCAACCACCAGGGAGGAGTGCGCTCTGCACAGCTGCTGAGCGTGGCCAGGCGGCTGCTGCTTTTGGCTCACACACACCTTCTCTCCCTCAGAGCGGTGTACATCCCCATCATCCTGAACAGGGGAGTGGTCATTATGTCAAGGGGAGGTCCCCAACACAGTGATTGGAGCCTTCACCCCGATCTAGTCTCACAGATCTGGAGCAGGTTCGGTATAGCGTGTGTGAACCTCTTAGCAACATGCGAGAACGTGCAGTGTGACCTATGGTTCTCTGAGCAGCTGGGATGAGCCTCCACTAGGGGTGGATGCGTTCAAACACCCACCGCCTCAGATGTTGCTGTATGCATTTCTTCCCATCTGTCTCATTCCCCCTGTCCTGGATCGCATCAGGGAGGAACAGCTGGCAGTGATTGTCGTTGCTCTGGAGCGCACCATGATTTCTGTGTCTACAGCAGCTGCTGTCAGGCCAACTGTGGCAGCTTCCGTGGGGCACGGACGCACTCTCCAAACCGGGGGGAGCGATCCAGAGTTACTCAGAGATAGGTCAGCACCTCTGGGTCTGGCCACTGAACAGGAAAGGTTAGAGAGGGTTGATCTCTCTCAGGAAGTCATGTGCAAAATCCAGAACACGAGGGCCGCCTCAACGAGGGCCTCCTACTCGTCTGAGTGGTCAGCTTTCCAGTGCTGGTGTCTGGAAGGAGGAATAAATCCCAGAGTGTGCAGGCTGCCCTGCATCTTCTCTTTCCTCCAGATGTTGTTGGAGAGGAACATGGCCTTCAGCATCATTAAGACTTACACTGAGGCTATCTCATCTTGTCATGAAGGTTTTGCTGACAGATCTCTGTTCAGTCATCTCCTGGTCAAACGCTTCCCGAATGGTGTACATAGACACAGGCCTTAGCGCCTCAGTGGGATTTACCTCTGGTTTTACAAGCACTGACTGGGACTCTTGATAAACCTTTGGATCAGGTCCCACTGAAGTTTCGCCAATGAAAACAGCCCTATCAGTCGCTCTGACATTTGCTAAAAGAGTCAGCGATTTATCCACTCTCTCTGTGGCTCTTTCCTGCCTCAGAATACAAGGAGACGGCGACTCTGCCGTGCTGTGTCCTAA
Organism: Telmatherina bonti; assembly: GCF_933228915.1. NCBI lineage: Eukaryota > Metazoa > Chordata > Actinopteri > Atheriniformes > Telmatherinidae > Telmatherina > Telmatherina bonti. The sequence continues at coordinate 38,674,121 of NC_136625.1, forward strand.
CCCAGAAGAGGAAGAGGAACCATACTGGAGACCAGCAAGAGGAAGAGGAACCATACTGGAGACCGGCATGAGGAAGAAGAACCATACTGGAGACCGGCATGAGGAAGAAGAACCATACTGGAGACGGACATGAGGAAGAGGAACCATACTGGAGACGGACATGAGGAAGAGGAACCATACTGGAGACGGACATGAGGAAGAGGAACCATACTGGAGACCAGCAAGAGGAAGAGAAACCATACTGGAGACCGGCCGAGGAAGAGAAACCATACTGGAGACCAGCAAGAGGAAGAGGAACCATACTGGAGACCGGCCGAGGAAGAGAAACCATACTGGAGACCAGCAAGAGGAAGAGGAACCATACTGGAGACCGGCCGAGGAAGAGAAACCATACTGGAGACCGGCCGAGGAAGAGGAACCATACTGGAGACCGGCTGAGGAAGAGGAACCATACTGGAGACCGGCCGAGGAAGAGGAACCATACTGGAGACCGGCCGAGGAAGAGAAACCATACTGGAGACCGGCATGAGGAAGAGAAACCATACTGGAGACCAGCAAGAGGAAGAGGAACCATACTGGAGACCGGCCGAGGAAGAGGAACCATACTGGAGACCGGCCGAGGAAGAGGAACCATACTGGAGACCGGCCGAGGAAGAGGAACCATACTGGAGACCAGCAAGAGGAAGAGGAACCATACTGGAGACCGGCATGAGGAAGAGAAACCATACTGGAGACCAGCAAGAGGAAGAGGAACCATACTGGAGACCGGCATGAGGAAGAGAAACCATACTGGAGACCGGCCGAGGAAGAGGAACCATACTGGAGACCGGCCGAGGAAGAGGAACCATACTGGAGACCGGCCGAGGAAGAGGAACCATACTGGAGACCGGCATGAGGAAGAGAAACCATACTGGAGACCGGCAAGAGGAAGAGAAACCATACTGGAGACCAGCAAGAGGAAGAGGAACCATACTGGAGACCGGCCGAGGAAGAGGAACCATACTGGAGACCAGCAAGAGGAAGAGAAACCATACTGGAGACCAGCAAGAGGAAGAGGAACCATACTGGAGACCGGCCGAGGAAGAGGAACCATACTGGAGACCGGCCGAGGAAGAGGAACCATACTGGAGACCGGCATGAGGAAGAGAAACCATACTGGAGACCAGCAAGAGGAAGAGAAACCATACTGGAGACCAGCAAGAGGAAGAGGAACCATACTGGAGACCGGCCGAGGAAGAGGAACCATACTGGAGACCGGCCGAGGAAGAGGAACCATACTGGAGACCAGCAAGAGGAAGAGAAACCATACTGGAAACCAGCAAGAGGAAGAGAAACCATACTGGAGACCAGCAAGAGGAAGAGAAACCATACTGGAGACCAGCAAGAGGAAGAGGAACCAAACTGGAGACCGGCCGAGGAAGAGGAACCATACTGGAGACCAGCAAGAGGAAGAGGAACCATACTGGAGACCAGCAAGAGGAAGAGGAACCATACTGGAGACCAGCAAGAGGAAGAGGAACCATACTGGAGACCAGCAAGAGGAAGAGGAACCATACTGGAGACAGTTTTCATAGGAACATCTGACCTCTTCTGACCCACACATACATTTTCTCTCTGACAGTAGAAGAAATAATCTGACGCTCATTTCCTGAATCATCCTACACATCCGTGGCTTCTCTTCCAGTTAGAAGTCATGGCGCCGAAGGAAAGCTCCTTCAATGCTGAGTTTGGTCCCAGAGGTCGAAACGAAGCCTCACCTGCCAGCATTGATGAGCCCCACGTCCTGTCCGGAGCAGATGTCCTCCAGGATGAAAGCTTCCTCACAGGTGGACATGTTAATGTGGGTCAAGTTGGGCTTGCACACGTCCAGCCAGAAGGGGGTATGTAGACCCGTGGACAGCTGGAGGATGTCTGTGATCAGTGCCGTCACACACAGGCCAAAAACATGGACACCTGGAAAAACAATGCAACAAGGAATTCATGTACAGTTTTCCGATGCAATCCTTCCACCTGGAATTAAACTTTTTTCATTTTTCTGTGTAAACTGGTCTGATCTTTATTCACATTATCAGAGTTTTTAAACTTTATTTTTGATCAACAGTTTTGACAAGAACAAAAAATGAAAGAAACGTTATCGTTACTATGGAGGAGGGCACCACAATCCAGTTTAAAATCCCATTCAAACTGGATTTTAAATGTTGTAATCACATTTTTCTCTTTGAAAACCTTACAAATTATTAGTTTTAATCTGCTTATTATATTTGGTTTATGTCATGTGAGTGTTTTTTCCAGGCACTAAAATGATGTCAGTAATCAGCTGTGGGTACGAAACACTTGTCCTCCTACCTATGAAGCGAACAGCTCTGCGTATGTAGGAGTTGAAATTACAGCCTGCAGCATTGATGTTGGCCTCAGTCTGTGTGGACGATGATCTCCTGGACAGATAGCAGTAGACGATGGCCTCTCCGATCAGGATCTACAGACACACACAGACAAAGAAAGTGTTCTGGAAAAGCTTGCGGTGGAAGAGAAGCAGTCGCAGACTGTGGATGATAGGATTAAAGTGGTTCTTAGAGAAGAATCTGGAGTCTGGAAAAGAATTTTTCTTTGGTTCATGTAACACAAATATAGATTTCAGCCTAAAGAAAATATGTGGCTGATCTCATGTTAAGAGCTTTAACCTTTAAAGTCTGAATGAAGTAATAATGGACCGATTTCTGATTTCAAATTGGCTGAATCCTGGTCCAGTGTATACAAAACATTAGACAAAGCCCTCAGTTGCTGCGCTTCTACTACTCCTTAAACTTGGAAAAATGTAAATATCACAAAAAAAAAAAAAAAAAAAAGGTAATGGAAACATCCACATTTAGAAAAACTTTCACATATCACTAAAAATGTTTTTATACTCTCATGAGGATTGTTTTCAGACATGTCTATATAGAAGAATGAAAGTGTAATGGAGACACTTCTTTCGCATTTTATTGTCCCCTAACTTGATGTATTGGTCATGTGACCAGTTTATTTCAGGTAAAGATGGTGGTGTTTGTATGGATGAAGAAGGAGATGGAGACACATTTACAAATAATTAAAAAGAAAAACAGAACCTACACAGCAAACAAGAACGAAATGCAAAGTTTTACAAGGAATTAGAAAACAAAATAAGAGAGAATGGCTTGGAAAAGCTGTGGAAAACCCTCCACAGAAAGTAGAAACCCCTGAAACAATGCTACACGGCTACATGACAACCTCGCTAGATGGACTTCTCGTTCGATCTTGTTCGTGGACGAGATTGTACGATAGCTGCAGATAATCTAACACCATTTAATGGAAACACCTTCAAATTGCAACTGTAGTTTGTAAAAAGGTTTTTTTTGCAAGAAACTGTAGTGGAAATTAAGCTACTGTCACATTGGAACACTACCCATTGGTAGCCCTTTTTGGTTTACTTATTTATCTTGTGTGAATGACTGAATGTCCTTTCTGTCATTCAAAAAGGTGAAATATTCTCTCACAGGCTTGACTGCTAACTTTTAGAAAAGATGGCAGCTTTATCATATCATAAGATAGATAGATAGATAGACAGATAGATAGATACTTCATTCATCTGGGGGGAGGGGAGGGGGGGGATCCAGGATGTTCCAACAGTTCCTTTAAAAAAAGATAAATAGATTAAATGAAAGAATAATATTAAACAGTCTAATTGCGGCTGGAATGAAGGACCTTCTGAACCTCTCAGTCCTGCATGGAAGAGAGATCAGTCTCACTGCAGCTGCTCCTCTGTCCTGCCAGGGTATTATGGAGGGGATATTTCTTATTATCCAAATAACCCTGAAGTTTTCCCCTCATCCTCTGCTCCACCACCGCTCTGACAGGGTCCAGACTTCTGCCGAGGACAGAACCAGCCTTCCTGACCAGTTTGTTCAGATGTTTGCAGTCCTTGTTTGTAATGCTGCTCCTCCAGCAGACACCAGCGTAAAACATCACACCAGCAATGACGGTGTGATAGAACATCTGCAGCAGGTCACTGCAGACATCAGAGGACCTGAGCCGCCTGTGGAAGAAAAGGTGAATCTGTCCCTTCCTGTACGCTGTATTGGCTGACCATCCCAACCTCTGGTCCAGAACCACCCCCAGGTACCTGCAGGTCTTCACATTCTCTATTCCCTCTCCATCAATACAGACTGGCTTTCTGTGTGATGTAGATCTCCTGGAATCCACCACAAGCTCTTTGGTCTTGGAAGTGTTCAGGAGAAGACATTTCTTGTTAGTCCAGTCTGTGAAGGCCTCTACCAGGTCCCTGTACTCCCCTTCCTGTCCACCTCTCACACACATGCTACAACAGCTGTATCATCTGAATACTTCTGATGTGGCAGGACTCTGAGTTGTATCTGAAGTCTGAAGTGTAGAGTGTGAAAAGAAAGGGAGCTAAAACAGTCCCCTGTGGAACCCCAGTGCTGCACAGTCCCAGAAACACTTCTCCCCATCCTGATATACTGTGGTCTTGATGTTAGATAGTCCATAATCCAGGATGTCAGGGAGGGGGCACCCCCACATCTAAAAGTTTATCTTTCAGTGTGGGAGATCTGATGGTGTTAAACGCATTGAAGAAGTCGAAGAACATGATCCTGACATAAGAACCAGGCACTTCCAGGTAGGCATATGCCCGGTGCAGCATGTAAAGAACTGAATCCTAAACTCCTAAGTGTTCCTGGTCGGCAAACTGGAGAGGGTCGAGATCCTCAGTAACCTGAATTCTCATGCGACGAACAAGGAGACGCTCAGAGGTCTTCATTATGTGAGAAGTCAACGATACCAGTCTGTAGACAATTCAGCTCCACCGGGGACTCTTTTTTTTTTTTTTTTTAAAGAAACATAGAAACAAAAACAAATAGTAAAGATCACATTAAAATAATGTATTAAATAAAAAAAAAACCCAAAGCAAGATAAGTCAAAAGTTACTGTGCAGATGCATGAGAAAAAAGAATTGTTTTTAACATTGATGTAAAAGTGTCGACACTTCCCGTGGGGTCACCATCTGCGGCAGGGCCCGCATGGGTCAGGTGCAAAGTGAGCAAGGCGGTGACCCTGGCGGTCCAATCCTTGGCTCCAAAACCTAGCTCTTGGGACATGGAACATTACTCCTCTGGCAGGGAAGGAGCCTGATCTTATGCTTGAGGTTAAGTTGCTCCGGCTGGACTCACCTCGACACATGGCTTGGGCTCTGGAACCAGTACTCTCAAGAAGGGCTGAACCATCTTCCACTCTGGAGTTGCTCCCGGTGAGAGGCGCTGAGTGGGTCTGGGCAGTCTCGTCTCATCTCATCTCATCTCATCTCATCTCATCTCATCTCATCTCATTCCCAGGGTTGGATGAGATACTTAAGGCTCTGGATGGTGTGGGCTGTCCTGGTTGACACGCCTCTGCAACATCGCGTGGACATCAGGGACAGTGCATCTGGACTGGCAGACTATGATGATGGTCCCCCTTTTTTAAGAAGGGGAACTGGACGGTGTGCTCCAACTACAGATACATCATACTCCTCAGCCTCCCTGGAAAGGTCTATCCAGGGCTCCTGGAGAGGAGGGTCTGTCAGATAGTTGAATCTCGGATTGAGGAAGAGCAGTGCAGTTTTCGTCCTGGTCGGTGGAACAGTGAACCAGCTCTGTACCCTCTTTGGGGTCCTGGAGGGGGCATATGAGTTTGCCCAACCAGTCTACATGTGCTTTGTGGACCTGGAGAAGGCGTTTCACCATGTCCAATGGGGACTCCAGTGGGGTGTACTCCAGGAGGATGGGGTACTGGACCTCGTTAAGTAAGTCGGATTTGTTTCCAGTGAAGGTTGGACTCCGCCAAGGCTGCCCTTTATCACCGATTCTGTTCATAGCTTATATGGACAAATTTCTAGATGCAGCCGAGGTGTTGAGGGGATCCGGCTTGGTGGCCTCAGGATTGGGTCTCTGCTTTTTGCAGATGATGTGGTCCTGTTGGCTTCATCTGGTCGTGAGTTCCAGATCTTTCTTGAGCGATTCGCAGCCAAGTGTGAAGCGGCTGATATGAGAATAAGCACCTCCAAATCTGAGACCATGGTCCTCAGCCGGAATAAGGTGGATCACTCTCTCCGGGTCAGGAGTCAGGTCTTGTTCACAAGTGAGGGAAAAATGGAGCGTTACATCGACAAGCGGATCGGTGTGGCGTCTGCAGTAATGCGAACTCTGCATCGGTCTGTCGTGGTGAAGAAGGAGCTGAGCGAGAAGACAAAGCCCTCGATTTACCAGACAATCTATAATCCTACCCTCACCTATGGTCATGAGCTGTGGGTCGTGACTGAAAGAAAGAGATCACAGAGCTAAAATGAGTTCCTCCACAGGGTAGTCGGGCTTTCCCTTAGAGATAGGGCGAGAAGTTCAGTCATCCAGGAGGGGCTTAGAGAGGCTGCTCCTCCGTATTGAGACGAGCCAGTTGAAGTGGCTCAGGCATCTGGTCAGGATGCCTCCTGGTGAGGTGTTCTGGGCACGTCCCTACGGGAGGAGACCCCGTGGTAGACCCAGTCCACGCTGGAAGGATTATATCTCCCTCCAGAGTTGGCAAATGTGGCTGGGGAGAGGGGAGTCTGGGCTTCCCTGCTGAGGCTGCTGCCCCCGCGATAAGCGGCAGAAAATGGATGGATGGAAGGTAAAAGTGTCAACATGTGGTGACAGTTTACTGGGAAGACCTGTTTAAAAACCATTCCAGTAATCCAGTATACTGGAAATGAATGCTTGGATGAGTTTCTGGTCTTTCAGGGAGACTAAACTTTTTATTCTGTTGATGTTTCTGATGGTAGAGGTGTGGCTGCTGAAAGTCACATCTGAGTCTATCAACACTGAGGTTACAAACTTGGTTGGGGGTTTTGAGAGCCAGAGGCTCCAGGTGTTTACTACTTCTGAACTTCTCCTCTTTGCTGCCAAACAGAATAATCTCAGTTTTGTGTTTTTTTAATTGTGGAAAATTTTCTCTCATCCAGGTGTTTATTTGCCTCAAACACTGACACAGTAAGTCTATTGGACTGCAGTTGTCTGGTGACAAGGACACATAAAGGTGTGTACCATCTGCATAACTGTGATAATTTATATTAAATTTCTGTAGTATTTGACCCAAAGGGAGCAAACACAAATTGATCAGAAGAGGCCCAAGGACTGATCCCTGAGTTACTCCACAGGTCATGGCCACTCGCTCAGATTCATTGCAGCTGATCATACCTAAATAAGTCTGGCTATAGGAGCCAAATATGTATAATGAAATGAATGAATTTAATGGGTTTCATGTACTGTGAACTGTGTGGCGCTGTCACCAAATCTATATTGGTAAGTGCCAATGAGGTCTCCGGCAAGTGTTGACCCGGAAGGGCGCACAGGCTTTTGACCGCTTCGGCGGAGTCTGTTACACATATGCTCTCCTGATTTATGGATTTTAACTTTGGATTATGGAATAAAGATCAAGAGAATAAAGAAGCAATAGAATGAAGGGTAATGTGGTGGCTAGCACAGTGACTGCTATGGACACTCATAAGGAATTTAAGCAGCCATGCTTACTCAAAGAAAATGAAAAGGAACTCTGTGTTTGCTGCTCTATGGAACACTCTTTGAAAAATGCAAGCAGTTCAAGAAAAAGAGACACATGTATAAAGTGTTCCTTTTGAAAAGAAAGGGAGTGTGTTTTGGTTGCCTTCATCAAGGCCATATCAGCCGTGACTGTGGAGCAAGATTGAAGTGTGATATCTGAAATCAAAGCCATCCTACAGTATTACACATAAATTGACAGACATCTGCTCCAGAACGTGGATTGGAATCACCAGAACCCAATTTCATCTCTCACACAACTTGCGGGCATACAGGGGCCGCCAAAGGCCGCACCATGCTGTCAGTGCTTCCTGTTAAAGTCAAGGCTGCCAAGGGCAACAGTGTGATCCAAACATATGCATTCTTGGATCCGGGCAGCACAGGAACATTTTGCTCTGAACAGCTGATGTATCGCCTGAACCTCCCTGGCAAAAGAACTCAAGTCCTGCTGCGAACCATGGGTCAAACAAAATTGAGTCCAGCCTTTTCCTTGTTCTGTCTTGAGGTGGCTGGCTTGGAGCTCAGAGTTCTGTCTTCTCCCAGAAGTCATCACACAAAAACAAATGCCAGTTTCCACAGATGATATGGTAACCTCGCAAGATCTGTTGAAGTGGCCATATCTGTCAAAGGTTCATATGCCATCCATTCACGCAAAGGTCGATCTGTTGATTGGTACCAATGCACCCAAGCTGCTGGAGCCATGGGAAGTCATCAACAGCCAAGGAAATGGCCCATATGCTGTGAGGACTGTGCTCGGCTGGGTAGTTAATGGCCCGCTGGATGGGAATGGTGAGTTTGACTTTGGAACAATATCAGTCAATCAAATTGCAGTCAGCAAGCTAGAAGAACTTCTGATGAACCAGTACAATCATGATTTCTGTGAGAAGCAAATTGACAAACAAGAAATGTCAAGGGAAGATCAAAAGTTTCTCAACATAATGGAAACATCAACAAAATTACAGGATGGAAAGTACATTATGAATTTACCATTCAAGAAAAATGAGGTCTACTTGCCAAACAATTTTGCTGTGGCTCAACAAAGATTACAAGGTTTATAGAAAAGGTTTAAGTTCAACCAGCAGTTCCATCAAGAATATGTAAATTACATGAATAACATCATTGCTTGCAATTATGCAGAACAAGTACCCGTGGAACAAAGAGACCTTCACAGTGGAAGAGTTTGGTACATCCCCCATCATGGGGTACATCATCCGAGAAAAGGAACCTTACGTGTTGTGTTTGACTGTGGTGCCACATTCAACGGTGTTTCCCTCGATACTAAATTGCTGCAAGGCCCCAATCTCACAAGCACACTGCTGGGTGTTCTCCTAAGGTTCAGACAACAGCCAATAGCCTTTATGGGAGACATTCAAGCAATATTTCATCAGGTACGTGTGCCAAAAGAAGATCGGGATTTCCTTTGCTTTTTGTGGTGGCCTGGCGGAGACACAACACAAGAACCAGTGCCCGACAGAATGACGGTGCACTTATTTGGAGTGGTCTCATCACAGAGCTGTGCAGCCTATGCTTTAAGAAGAAATGTCCGAGACGACCAGTTGGAATTTCCAACCATTGTCACAGAAACAGTCCAAAAGAATTTTTATGTTGATGATTGCCTGAAGAGCTCAGCCACAGAAATGGATGCAATCCAGTTGATACATGGTCTCATTGCTCTGTGTGGAAAGGGAGGCTTTGCTTTGGAAAAGTGGATAAGCAACAGTCGTGTTGTTCTGCAAGCCATCTCAGAAGAGCAGAGAGCCAAGGAGCTGAAGACTCTGGATCTGGATAAGCTCCCGATGGAAAGAGCGCTTGGCCTCCAGTAGTGTGTGGAAACTGATGCTTTCAATTTTAGAATGGAAATTAAACATCAGGCTCTAACCAGGCGAGGAATGCTGTCTGTCAACAGCTCTGTTAATGATCCACTGGGATTTTTGGCACCAGTCACTCTGCAAGGCAAAATAATGCAGCAGGAGCTGTGTAAAAGAGGCTGTAACTGGGTTGATCCTTTGCCACAAGATATTTTAAAGCAATGGAGAAGGTGGTTGGAGGAGTTGAGCCAGCTCGCGGCATTCAGTGTGGACCAGTGTATCAAGCCAGCTGATTTTGGACCTGTGAAGCAGGCACAGTTGCACCACTTCTCAGATGCCAGCGAAGGAGGCTATGGAACAGTTACATACATTCGCTTGATGAATGAAAAGGACAGAATCTACATCTCCTTTCTCCTTGGTAAAGGCAGAGTAACACCTATAAAAGCTGTGACCATTCCCCGACTCGAGTTGTCTGCAGCTGTCCTGGCTGTGAAGATCGATGCTATGATCAAGGCTGAGCTGGGAATGCAACTCAAAGAATCGGTATTTTGGACCAATAGCACATCCGTGTTAAAGTATGTAAATAATGAGGATCGGCGTTTTCACACATTTGTAGCAAATTGAGTTGCCACAATCACAGATTTGTCAGAACCTGGGCAATGGAGACATGTGAGAACGAAAGAGAACCCAGCTGATCATGTGTCCAGAGGATTGAAAGTCTCAGATTTCCTGAAAACCAAAGGATGGTTGAGAGGACCAGAATATCTGTGGAAGGATGAGGAAAGGTGGCCTGACACTCTGATGGATATCACACTGGATGTGGGAGATAAAGAGGTCAGGAGGGAGGTCGCTGCTAATTCTATCAAAATGGACACTCCTGCACCTACAGACCAGCTCATCTCATTCTTCTCAGACTGGAGGAGACTCAAACGAGCAGTGGCCTGGCACTTAAAGCTGAAGTCGTGGTTGAAAGAGAAGTGCAAAGGAGTCAGTCAGTCACTTCCTCCAGGAGAACCAGCACCACGTAAGAAAGCCACCAGACAGTCACAAAGAAGCAAAGAAAGAATCTGTTTGTCTTTTGAGGATTTACAAAATGCTGAAATTTCCATCATTCATTACTGTCAGCATCAGAAGTTCAAACAGGAGATTGACGCTCTTTCAAGTAGCTCCAAAGTGAGCCGCCACAGTCCTATCTACAGTTTGGATCCTGTATTTGAGGATAGGCTGTTGAGAGTTGGAGGCAGACTTCACAAAAGTGCGATGCCCAAGGAAGCCAAGCATCCAATTATTCTTCTTAACGAACAGCATATTTCCAGCCTCATCCTCAAGTATGCTCACCAAAGCCTTGGTCATGCTGAATGATCTCACACTTTGTCATCTGTGAGGAGAAAGTTTTGGATTACCAAGGGCAATTCTGCCATAAGAAAAGTCATCGGAGAATGCAGCTTTTGTAAGCGCTACAATGGCAGACCCTTACAGCAAAAGATGGCCGACTTGCCTGCTGCAAGAATTTTACCCGACCATTCCCCTTTCACCAACAATGGGATTGATTACTTTGGTCCAATCGAAGTAAAAAGAGGAAGATCTTGCTGCAGAAGATATGGTGTGATATTTACTTGCATGGCAAGTCGAGCTGTTCATCTCGAGATGGCATCTACACTGGATACTGATGCATGCATAAATGCCCTGAGACGTTTTTTTAGTCGAAGAGGACAAGTTCAACATCTGTGGTCCGACAATGGAAGAAACTTTGTGGGAACTGAGCGAGAACTTAAGAAAGCCCTTGCTAAACTGGACCAGGAAGCTATAGCAGGACACCTAGCGCAGGCAGGAGTTAATTGGACATTTAATCCGCCTGCAGGCTCCCATTTTGGTAGTGTTTGGGAGAGGATGATCCGCTTGGTGAGAAGGGTCCTTAGCTCAGTGCTTCGCCAGCAGACCCTGGATGATGATGGGCTAACTACAGTATTGTGTGAGGCGGAAGCAATTTTAAATGACAGGCCGATCACCAAACTGTCAGATGACCCCAATGATCTGGAGCCGCTCACACCCAACCATCTGCTCCTTTTAAGAGGAAAACCCTCAATTCCGCCTGGAGTCTTCACAACACAGAACCAATATGGAAGAAGGAGGTGGAAACAGGTGCAATACCTCGCTGATTTATTCTGGAAGAGATGGGTCCGTGAATATTTGCCATTGCTCCAGCAAAGACAAAAGTGGAATGAAAAGAAAAAGAACCTTGCTGTCAGAGATATTGTGGCCATTATGGATCCAGCTGCTCCACGGGGATCTTGGCCGCTGGGAAGAGTCTTGGAAGTTTATCCAGATACAAATGGTCTAGTGAGATCAGCAAAGCTGAAAACTAAATCCAATACAATTGAAAGACCAATTTCAAAACTATGTTTAGTGCATGGGGTCTAATTACTAATTTATGAAGGTCAATGCAGTATTTGTCTCCTTTTCTATGAAATTTTGAGAATTGCCATGTTTGAGTACCATGCCAATTAGGGGCCGGTGTATAGGAGCCAAATATGTATAATGAAATGAATGAATTTAATGGGTTTAATGTACTGTGCACTGTGTGGCGCTGTCACCAAATCTATATTGGTAAGTGCCAATGAGGTGTCCGGCAGGTGTTGACCCGGAAGGGCGCACAGGTTTTTGACTGCTTCGGCAGAGTTTGTTACACATATGCTCTCCTGATTTATGGATTTTAACTTTGGATTATGGAATAAAGATTGCACTGTTTTTTGATACCTTTCTAAATGGCCTCTGGATTTCCTTTTTGATGGACACGGAGAAGCAACAGGTAAACATAGCCACCTGGCGCGTCAGACCTAGCATTGCCGGCAACACTTCATGAGCCCAGCACTAGGCTGGCTATTATACTGGCCTTTAATAGGAGCTAAATCCAGAATCCACTCTGTGTGTGTAAGATTCGAGTCACATACACCTCCCAGATACAGATTAAGAAATAGTCTGAATAATTGTAGTGCCAAATCTGTCCACAATGGGGCAAAAGACAAGAATGAAATTGTATGCAAAATAGTTTTAAGCCTAGTTTTTTTTTTTTTTTTTTTAACCATAAATGGATTAAATAAGTCTCAGAAGCAAATATAAGAAATATGTTTTTCTTCTAGTAAAATTATGACATCACTCTAAACTGACCAGTTTTTATCTTTCTGAAGTTCCAGTACTGGTGAAAATTTTGTCTCAGCTTTTGTAAACTGCTGACAATATTTCTGTGTGGAAGATGCAGAGATGAAGGCTTACTCACAATGGCAGCAGGAGCGGCGAAGGCCAAGCTGAAAAGCAGAGGCAGTGGACAGACTTCCTGTCTGGGCAGGATATAGGGCAGCGACAGACTGCGGTCATTGCAGCTGTACCCAGAATGCACTGGCTGGAAAATATCCGTCAGCTCCAGGAAATAAAGGCTCACAACTGATGAGGCCAGGATGGGAAGCTGCAGATAAAAAGGGAGAAAATAAATAAATAAGTAAACTAATTCATGATGAAAAGCTTTAATTACCTCCGCCAAGGAGGTTATATTTTAACCGGCGTGTATCTTTTTGTCTGTGTTCAAGATAACTCAATAAGTTTTGGACGGATTTTCGGAAAATTTTCAAAAGTTGTGGAAAATGTGAAAAGGAAGAGGTGATTAAATTTTGTTGCTGATCCGGATCTTCATTTAGATCCAGGAATTTTTTAAAAGGATTATTTAACACTGTACTTGGAGGAGGTTTGCGCTCTCCATGTGCTTTTCTACTTTCTAATGCTGCAGACACAACCTGAAGCCAAGTGATTGGCTTTCCACCTGCTTTAATAAGCACATTGTGATCAAGTTGCAGTCTCGGCCCGTTTGAAGTTAAACCTATGCTGACGTGCCAAAAACTGCAGTTTCCTTCTCATCCACTAGACTCCAAAAGTGGAGTCCAAAAGGAGTTGTTGGAAATCTGAAAAGGAAGAACTGATTTAATTTTGGTGTTGATCTGGATCACAGTTTGGATCCAGGAATTTTTTAGAACTGGCCTTTGGTGGAGGTCTGCGCCCTCGGAGTGCTTTTCTAGTTCAAATGAAATGGAATGAAGAAAACACTTTTTCATTTTCAGAACGGTTTTGAAATTCTAGTCTCATGAACAAAATTATTAATAAATCATCCAAACTGCCTTTTTACTTTCTTTTTAAAGACAGCTCATTTTGTAACTTAATAAGATAAAGAAAAAGACATTTAAGATGTAATTTCCAAAAAATGCCCCAGCAAATTGATATCAAATTAAATTGAAAAAGCATTTCAGTTTCACCCTGAAGCCTTCTGATGCAATTTAAAAGAAAACATTCCTGTCTCGTAGAGAATGTTGTTCAATTCTATTTAAAATTGCAATCCCAAGCGAATTCCCAAGCGCCGCAAGAGAGTGACGTCAGTGGTTGTCTGACCAGTCTGACCAGTCTGACCAGTCTGACCAGTCTGACCAGTCTGACAGTCTGACCAGTCTAACCAGTCTGACAGTCTGACCAGTCTGACCAGTCTAACCAGTCTGACCAGTCTGACCAGTCTAACCAGTCCGACAGTCTGACCAGTCTGACCAGTCTAACCAGTCTGACAGTCTGACCAGTCTGACCAGTCTGACAGTCTGACCAGTCTGACCAGTCTGACAGTCTGACAGTCTAACCAGTCTGACAGTCTGACCAGTCTGACCAGTCTGACAGTCTGACAGTCTGACCAGTCTGACAGTCTGACAGTCTAACCAGTCTGACCAGTCTGACAGTCTGACAGTCTAACCAGTCTGACCAGTCTGACAGTCTGACAGTCTGACCAGTCTGACAGTCTGACAGTCTAACCAGTCTGACCAGTCTGACAGTCTGACAGTCTGACAGTCTGACCAGTCTGACCAGTCTAACCAGTCTGACAGTCTAACCAGTCTAACCAGTCTGACCAGTCTAACCAGTCTAACCAGTCTGACCAGTCTGACAGTCTGACCAGTCTGACCAGTCTGACAGTCTAACCAGTCTGACCAGTCTGACCAGTCTGACAGTCTGACCAGTCTGACCAGTCTGACAGTCTGACCAGTCTAACCAGTCTAACCAGTCTGACAGTCTGACAGTCTAACCAGTCTGACCAGTCTGACAGTCTGACAGTCTGACCAGTCTGACAGTCTGACAGTCTAACCAGTCTGACCAGTCTGACAGTCTAACCAGTCTGACCAGTCTAACCAGTCTGACCAGTCTGACCAGTCTGACAGTCTGACAGTCTGACCAGTCTGACCAGTCTGACAGTCTAACCAGTCTGACAGTCTGACCAGTCTGACCAGTCTGACAGTCTGACAGTCTGACCAGTCTGACAGTCTGACAGTCTAACCAGTCTGACCAGTCTGACAGTCTAACCAGTCTGACAGTCTGACCAGTCTGACCAGTCTAACCAGTCTAACCAGTCTGACCAGTCTGACCAGTCCGACAGTCTGACCAGTCTGACCAGTCTGACCAGTCCGACAGTCCGACAGTCTGACCAGTCCGACAGTCCGACAGTCTGACCAGTCTGACAGTCTGACCAGTCTGACAGTCTGACCAGTCTAACCAGTCTGACAGTCTGACCAGTCTGACCAGTCTAACCAGTCCGACAGTCTGACCAGTCTGACCAGTCCGACAGTCTGACAGTCTGACCAGTCTGACAGTCTGACCAGTCTGACAGTCTGACCAGTCTAACCAGTCTGACAGTCTGACCAGTCTGACCAGTCTGACAGTCTGACCAGTCTGACCAGTCTAACCAGTCTGACAGTCTGACCAGTCTGACCAGTCTAACCAGTCTAACCAGTCTGACCAGTCTGACCAGTCTAACCAGTCTAACCAGTCTGACAGTCTTACCAGTCTGACCAGTCTGACAGTCTGACCAGTCTGACCAGTCTAACCAGTCTGACAGTCTGACCAGTCTGACCAGTCTAACCAGTCTAACCAGTCTGACAGTCTGACCAGTCTGACCAGTCTAACCAGTCTAACCAGTCTGACAGTCTTACCAGTCTGACCAGTCTGACCAGTCTGACAGTCTGACCAGTCTGACAGTCTGACCAGTCTGACCAGTCTAACCAGTCTGACCAGTCTGACAGTCTGACCAGTCTGACAGTCTGACCAGTCTAACCAGTCTGACAGTCTGACCAGTCTAACCAGTCCGACAGTCTGACCAGTCTGACAGTCCGACAGTCTGACAGTCTGACCAGTCTGACCAGTCTAACCAGTCTGACCAGTCTGACAGTCTGACAGTCTGACCAGTCTGACAGTCTGACAGTCTAACCAGTCTGACCAGTCTGACAGTCTAACCAGTCTGACCAGTCTGACCAGTCTGACAGTCTGACAGTCTAACCAGTCTGACCAGTCTGACCAGTCTGACAGTCTGACAGTCTGACCAGTCTGACCAGTCTGACAGTCTAACCAGTCTGACAGTCTGACCAGTCTGACCAGTCTGACAGTCTGACAGTCTGACCAGTCTGACAGTCTAACCAGTCTGACCAGTCTGACAGTCTAACCAGTCTCACAGTCTGACCAGTCTGACCAGTCTAACCAGTCTAACCAGTCTGACCAGTCTGACCAGTCCGACAGTCTGACCAGTCTGACCAGTCTGACCAGTCTGACCAGTCCGACAGTCTGACCAGTCCGACAGTCCGACAGTCTGACCAGTCTGACAGTCTGACCAGTCTGACCAGTCTAACCAGTCTGACAGTCTGACAGTCTGACCAGTCTAACCAGTCTGACAGTCTGACCAGTCTGACCAGTCTAACCAGTCCGACAGTCTGACCAGTCTGACCAGTCCGACAGTCTGACAGTCTGACAGTCTGACCAGTCTAACCAGTCTGACAGTCTGACCAGTCTGACCAGTCTGACAGTCTGACCAGTCTGACCAGTCTAACCAGTCTGACAGTCTGACCAGTCTGACCAGTCTAACCAGTCTAACCAGTCTGACAGTCTGACCAGTCTGACCAGTCTAACCAGTCTGACAGTCTTACCAGTCTGACCAGTCTGACCAGTCTGACAGTCTGACCAGTCTGACAGTCTGACCAGTCTGACCAGTCTAACCAGTCTGACAGTCTGACCAGTCTGACCAGTCTAACCAGTCTAACCAGTCTGACAGTCTGACCAGTCTGACCAGTCTAACCAGTCTAACCAGTCTGACAGTCTTACCAGTCTGACCAGTCTGACCAGTCTGACAGTCTGACCAGTCTGACAGTCTGACCAGTCTGACCAGTCTAACCAGTCTGACCAGTCTGACAGTCTGACCAGTCTGACAGTCTGACCAGTCTAACCAGTCTGACAGTCTGACCAGTCTGACAGTCCGACAGTCTGACAGTCTGACCAGTCTGACCAGTCTAACCAGTCTGACAGTCTGACCAGTCTGACAGTCTGACAGTCTGACCAGTCTAACCAGTCTGACAGTCTGACCAGTCTGACCAGTCTAACCAGTCCGACAGTCTGACCAGTCTGACCAGTCCGACAGTCCGACAGTCTGACCAGTCTGACAGTCTGACCAGTCTGACCAGTCTGACCAGTCTAACCAGTCTGACAGTCTGACCAGTCTGACCAGTCTAACCAGTCTGACAGTCTGACCAGTCTGACCAGTCTAACCAGTCCGACAGTCTGACCAGTCTGACCAGTCCGACAGTCCGACAGTCTGACCAGTCTAACCAGTCTGACAGTCTGACCAGTCTGACAGTCTGACCAGTCTAACCAGTCTGACAGTCTGACCAGTCTGACAGTCTGACCAGTCTGACCAGTCTAACCAGTCCGACAGTCTGACCAGTCTGACCAGTCCGACAGTCCGACAGTCTGACCAGTCTGACAGTCTGACCAGTCTGACCAGTCTGACCAGTCTGACAGTCTGACCAGTCTGACCAGTCTGACCAGTCTAACCAGTCCGACAGTCTGACAGTCTGACCAGTCTAACCAGTCTGACAGTCTGACCAGTCTGACAGTCTGACCAGTCTAACCAGTCTGACAGTCTGACCAGTCTGACCAGTCTAACCAGTCTGACAGTCTGACCAGTCTGACCAGTCTGACAGTCTGACCAGTCCGACAGTCTGACAGTCTGACAGTCTGACCAGTCTGACAGTCTGACCAGTCTGACCAGTCTAACCAGTCTAACCAGTCTGACAGTCTGACCAGTCTGACCAGTCTAACCAGTCTGACAGTCTGACCAGTCCGACAGTCTGACAGTCTGACAGTCTGACCAGTCTGACCAGTCTAACCAGTCTGACAGTCTGACCAGTCTGACCAGTCTAACCAGTCTGACAGTCTGACCAGTCTGACAGTCTAACCAGTCTGACAGTCTGACCAGTCTGACCAGTCTAACCAGTCTAACCAGTCTGACCAGTCTGACAGTCTGACAGTCTAACCAGTCTGACAGTCTGACAGTCTGACCAGTCTGACAGTCTGACCAGTCTGACAGTCCGACAGTCTGACCAGTCTGACAGTCTGACCAGTCTAACCAGTCTGACAGTCTGACCAGTCTGACCAGTCTAACCAGTCTGACAGTCTGACCAGTCTGACAGTCTGACCAGTCTGACAGTCTGACAGTCTGACCAGTCTGACCAGTCTGACCAGTCTGACAGTCTGACCAGTCTGACCAGTCTAACCAGTCTGACAGTCTGACCAGTCTGACCAGTCTAACCAGTCCGACAGTCTGACCAGTCTGACCAGTCCGACAGTCCGACAGTCTGACCAGTCTGACCAGTCTAACCAGTCTGACAGTCTGACCAGTCTGACAGTCTGACCAGTCTAACCAGTCTGACAGTCTGACCAGTCTGACCAGTCTAACCAGTCCGACAGTCTGACCAGTCTGACCAGTCCGACAGTCCGACAGTCTGACCAGTCTGACAGTCTGACCAGTCTGACCAGTCTGACAGTCTGACCAGTCTGACCAGTCTGACCAGTCTAACCAGTCCGACAGTCTGACAGTCTGACCAGTCTAACCAGTCTGACAGTCTGACCAGTCTGACAGTCTGACCAGTCTAACCAGTCTGACAGTCTGACCAGTCTGACCAGTCTAACCAGTCTGACAGTCTGACCAGTCTGACAGTCTGACCAGTCCGACAGTCTGACAGTCTGACAGTCTGACCAGTCTGACAGTCTGACCAGTCTGACCAGTCTAACCAGTCTAACCAGTCTGACAGTCTGACCAGTCTGACCAGTCTAACCAGTCTAACCAGTCTGACAGTCTGACCAGTCTGACCAGTCTAACCAGTCTGACAGTCTGACCAGTCCGACAGTCTGACAGTCTGACAGTCTGACCAGTCTGACAGTCTAACCAGTCTGACAGTCTGACCAGTCTGACCAGTCTAACCAGTCTAACCAGTCTGACCAGTCTGACAGTCTGACAGTCTAACCAGTCTGACAGTCTGACAGTCTGACCAGTCTGACAGTCTGACCAGTCTAACCAGTCTGACCAGTCTGACCAGTCTGACAGTCTGACAGTCTAACCAGTCTGACAGTCTGACAGTCTGACCAGTCTGACCAGTCTAACCAGTCTGACAGTCTGACCAGTCTGACCAGTCTAACCAGTCTGACAGTCTGACCAGTCTGACCAGTCTAACCAGTCTGACAGTCTGACCAGTCTGACAGTCTAACCAGTCTGACAGTCTGACCAGTCTGACCAGTCTAACCAGTCTAACCAGTCTGACCAGTCTGACAGTCTGACAGTCTAACCAGTCTGACAGTCTGACCAGTCTGACAGTCTGACCAGTCTAACCAGTCTGACCAGTCTGACCAGTCTGACAGTCTGACAGTCTAACCAGTCTGACAGTCTGACCAGTCTGACCAGTCTAACCAGTCTAACCAGTCTGACCAGTCTGACAGTCTAACCAGTCTGACAGTCTGACCAGTCTGACCAGTCTAACCAGTCTAACCAGTCTGACCAGTCTGACAGTCTAACCAGTCTGACAGTCTGACCAGTCTGACCAGTCTAACCAGTCTAACCAGTCTGACCAGTCTGACCAGTCTGACAGTCTAACCAGTCTGACAGTCTGACAGTCTGACCAGTCTGACAGTCTGACCAGTCTAACCAGTCTGACAGTCTGACCAGTCTGACCAGTCTGACAGTCTGACAGTCTAACCAGTCTGACAGTCTAACCAGTCTGACCAGTCTAACCAGTCTGACCAGTCTGACAGTCTGACCAGTCTGACAGTCTAACCAGTCTGACAGTCTAACCAGTCTGACAGTCTGACCAGTCTGACCAGTCTAACCAGTCTAACCAGTCTGACCAGTCTGACCAGTCTGACAGTCTGACCAGTCTGACAGTCTGACCAGTCTGACCAGTCTAACCAGTCTGACAGTCTGACCAGTCTAACCAGTCTGACCAGTCTGACAGTCTGACCAGTCTAACCAGTCTGACCAGTCTAACCAGTCTAACCAGTCTGACAGTCTGACCAGTCTGACAGTCTGACCAGTCTAACCAGTCTGACCAGTCTGACAGTCTGACCAGTCTAACCAGTCTGACCAGTCTGACAGTCTGACAGTCTAACCAGTCTGACCAGTCTGACCAGTCTGACCAGTCTAACCAGTCTGACCAGTCTGACCAGTCTGACAGTCTAACCAGTCTGACAGTCTGACCAGTCTGACCAGTCTGACAGTCTGACCAGTCTAACCAGTCTGACCAGTCTAACCAGTCTAACCAGTCTGACCAGTCTGACCAGTCTGACAGTCTGACCAGTCTAACCAGTCTGACCAGTCTGACCAGTCTGACAGTCTGACCAGTCTGACCAGTCTAACCAGTCTAACCAGTCTGACCAGTCTGACCAGTCTGACAGTCTGACCAGTCTGACAGTCTGACCAGTCTGACCAGTCTAACCAGTCTGACAGTCTGACCAGTCTAACCAGTCTGACCAGTCTGACCAGTCTGACAGTCTGACCAGTCTAACCAGTCTGACCAGTCTGACAGTCTGACCAGTCTAACCAGTCTGACCAGTCTGACCAGTCTGACCAGTCTAACAGTCTGACCAGTCTGACCAGTCTGACCAGTCTGACAGTCTGACCAGTCTAACCAGTCTGACCAGTCTGACAGTCTGACAGTCTAACCAGTCTGACCAGTCTGACCAGTCTGACCAGTCTAACCAGTCTGACCAGTCTGACAGTCTAACCAGTCTGACAGTCTGACCAGTCTGACCAGTCTGACAGTCTGACCAGTCTAACCAGTCTAACCAGTCTGACCAGTCTGACCAGTCTAACCAGTCTAACCAGTCTGACCAGTCTGACAGTCTGACCAGTCTAACCAGTCTGACCAGTCTGACAGTCTGACAGTCTAACCAGTCTGACCAGTCTGACCAGTCTGACAGTCTGACCAGTCTAACCAGTCTGACCAGTCTGACCAGTCTGACAGTCTGACCAGTCTAACCAGTCTGACCAGTCTGACCAGTCTGACAGTCTGACCAGTCTGACCAGTCTAACCACTCTGACCAGTCTGACAGTCTGACCAGTCTGACAGTCTGACCAGTCTAACCAGTCTGACCAGTCTAACCAGTCTAACCAGTCTGACCAGTCTAACCAGTCTAACCACTCTGACCAGTCTGACAGTCTGACCAGTCTAACCAGTCTGACCAGTCTGACCAGTCTGACAGTGCTTCATAAGGCAGGTACAGGATGTGGTCTCATTGCGATCCTACGTTGCTGCTACAGCTTTCAGAAAGAACTAGAAAAGCACAAAACTCCGCCAAGGCCTTTCAGAGTTCCTGGATCCAAATGGTGGTCTGGATCTCCACCAGAATCTAACCACTTCTTCCTTTTCTAACTATTTCTAACAAGTCCTAAAAAATGTAACTGTAGGTTTGAGTGATGTTGAACCCAAACAAAAAAAAGCTGGTAAAAACACAACCTCCGCGGAGGTAATGATAACGGTTGTGACTGCTTGGAAAATGATAGAAACTCGTCACTGCATCTCTCAGGATGGTTTTTAAAACATGCTACCATGTTCCGTTGGTAGGATTTGGGTGGCAGCCATAGTTGGAGCATCCGCAACCACAACCACAGCAATGTGGAGACAGCAAAAGGCAAAACAGTTGTTATATTTTGGCCTCTCGTTTCCATTACCATCAGGCTCAGGCCTTGTTTACGCTCATGGACACAGCAACAACAACAACAACAATTCACCTCTGTGTTCTGTTTGTGCTGCTGAGTCTTTTTATTTATTTATTTGGTCTCTGAAAGCAAAATCTGCTTCTGGTGCAACAGAACATGCGATGCCAAACGACGCTTCATGATCTGAATGGAGATGTGGATGTCATGTTCCATGTCGCGTTCCAGTACGTCACCAGTCGTTCGGAAATAAAATCTCAGTGAAACACAAAACTCTGCGATCTTTTCAACCTTGTGTTTAAAATGGAACAATAAAACAAATATAAGAAAGTAAAATTATTTTGGTGTACCACATTCACATATCTCTATGCCTACTGCATTTTTACAAAATAAAATACTTATATGGATGGGAAATCAAATAAAAAAAAGTTGAATATTGGGAATTTTTGCTTCACGATTTTACTTTTTTTTTTTAGTTAAAAAATTGATTTTTTAAAAAATAAATAAAATGAATCTATTATCAAATTTTTGTCATTTTTATTGTTTTTATTGTTATTTTTACTTGTCTTCTTGGGCATTATAGCAGCAGAATGATGGTCTGGCTGCTGTGTTGTTTTCTCCTAATTAAAATCAAGAAAAATGACGAGCAAATAAAAGTTTTGTACATTTTCTTTGTTTTTAGTCTAAAAAATCAGTAATATCAAAGAATTGCAATTTAAATCGAATCGGCTACTAAAAAAAATCTGAATCGAATCGAATCGGGACAAAAGTATTTTGTCAAAGCCCTAAAATGTTAATAACTATTTCTTGTGTCTTTCCTGGTTAGCAGCTGATTCATCACATGAACATGGAAACATGGAAAATCTCTCCTAAACAGCTTTTTATTTGCAATGTCCCGCCTCATTTATCTGAGTGTTTTGTACTCACTGGTCTCTGAGAATTGTGTTAAAATGGAAGGAAGTAGAAGGCGTCCTAGGTCAGCTGTCTGGGATCACTTGGAGATCCTTAGAGAAAAAGGTTATAAGCATTGCATGCAACATTTGGCCTTTTGCAATGATGCTACAGCACACCTGCAGACCAAACATCCTGTCTCCATTAGTCCCAGTGCAACATGTCGAGCCAGCTCTCTGTTTATGGTATGTACAGTAACTACAGTCAGTATCAGAAAAACTTCTTCCAAGAAGGGTTAATTTATTTAATTTATCACACATTTAAGTTTACTCTGTAATTAAGCCAACTATTTAGAATGAATGAATGATTTTCACACCTGAGCACAAAAAGGCACATTTGTTATATCTACATTCACACATCGAAGATTAATTTTACTATTGACAACACAATGCAGACGTTCTTTAGCAGCAGACCGGGAGAAAAAAAAAACTGGACCTGGCACTAGTTGACCTGATTGTAGTAGACGACTCACAACCCTTTTCAATCGTGGACGATGACGGTTTCAAGAGAATTTATGTGAAGAAACTTGACCCCAATTATAATCCCTCATCTAGAAATACAATGAAATTACGCTGAAGTCCATTTTTCCATTCTGACATCTCAGTGAACTAACAAAAGTGTTTACAACAGACCAAACAGCACATGAAAACGTTCCAGTTTATTGAGTTCAATAATATGACGTCACATGTTTTGGCCACTAGGTGTCACTGTTGCAATGTGTTCCAAACTTTCCAAAAGATCAATTCTTTAATTGGATCATTCCAAACAATTCAATCTCACAAACACTATTCCTGCCATCAGTAGCAATACCACACAGAGGAAAAGGTTTTGCCAGGGAATGTGTAGGCTGCATCAGTAGGTGCAGTTTGGTTCAGTAAATCCTGATCTCCAAGCTCCACCTTCCACAGCTGGATCGGTTCAAACAGCAAACATCCTAAGATGTGAGGAAGCCAGCAGCTAGCCCTGCAGCTACTGGTACTGAGTATGAGATTTACTCATCTTCTTTCAGCGTTGTGAAACATTTTGGTTTTAATAGGCATAAGAACAGACAAGATCTGGACAATTTTTTTCTGCAGATTCAGTGAAATATTTAAAAACAACATGAAACAAGTGTCTGATATGTGTTGGAACAGTTTATGGTTTCACGTGAATAAAAGGTAGTGCAGATATATTTGCTTGGTTATTTGGATGAATGGATTCTGAATGGAGTATAAAATAGTCTAAATGTCGCCCACAAAATGAGAAAAAAGCTTAAACGGGGAAAAAAGGTGCTTTAAAAACCTTATAATTGTTTAATAATTGAATCGTAGCACCCTGAATTGTATCTGAACCAAATCATGAGGTTCCTAAGATCATGCACCTCTACTAGCCAAAAGCCACAATTATGGCTTAAGAGCTAAACAACATTCAATGGAAACCCCGACAAATTTGTCAAAGACTTGGAAATATTGCTTTCATTTTGTGGAAAACTATAATGGAAACGCATCCAGTGAGCAATTTGGTATGAAGGTCTAAGAAACAATGCACTTTGCTCTGAAAGTGCTTACATGACCAAGTTTTCCCTCACCACGCTGAAACAGATCTGTTCCTGAACTTCCTGCTTCATCACCTACAGTAAAACAGGCAACTGCTGAACTGAACTGAAACATCTGAAGAAAACTCATCCTTCCTACAGAAGCTTCTGTTTCTGTCCTGCTCTCAGAGTTTAACACAAAGAGTTGTAGTCTGACATGCTGATGCTGAGAATAAAACAGCTTTCTTCTGATAAGCAGACATGGAACATTTAAACATTTACTCCTCGAGATCTCCATGAGGTCTATCGCTTTGCTCATCAGAATTGTGATATCTTACCTCCCTACCATGTTGCTAAGAGACCTCCAACTTCACCTGGACATGATGATGAAGACACTTCCTGTCAGACTTTCCACCAATCAGAGAGCTTAAACTGACGGTAACGTCCAATCAGGAGCAGCCAAAGATCAACAAGTGATGAGAAAAGCAGGAAAATAATGATCCTCTGTGGCTGGAATAAAGCCAAGAAGACGTTTGGGATGCAGCTGAGGTGGAGGTGCTGCAGTGAGGATAGCAGGTAGATGGTAGCAGGAAGACGTGTGGAAACATGGAAATAGTTTCTGTTGTGTGCTTGGAGTAACTCTGGAGCCGCTGGAGCTGATTGTCCAAAGAAGAATGCTGCACAAGCTGATGAAGATGATGGAGGATTCTTCACACAACAAAGTGTGTTCAGTGAGAGGCTTCTTCAGGTCCGATATAAGACTGAAAGATACAGAAGATCATTCCTGCCAGCAGCCATCAGCCTCCGGAACAAGACCTCCTCTAGTTAATTATCGACGACAATATGGAATTTCCCTTCGGGGATTAATAAAGTATTTTTCATTTAATTTCATTTCATTTCACTGACAAAAGGTTTCAAGTCAACTTTGGGGAGTTAAAAGGTGTCCCACGGGGATCTGTGCTTGGCCTGCTTTTTTTTCATTTAACCCGAATGATTCCAGGCTTCATGATGCAGCAGTGTGTATCAACATAAACCTGTCTGCAAGCTCAAGTCTCACATTTAGCAAAAACTGTCAGAATATTCTGTTGGCAAAAAGTGTAAAAATGTAAACAGTGTGTGTGTGTGTGTTTCAGACGTAAGAGAATGATGTGCAGATGAGAAAAGGCTTGGTCGCTGCTGATCTGTGTGTTAGTTGCACAAAGTTCTGTTAGTCATGTGAAGAAAAAACAATAATGAGGACCGAAATGGCAAACAATGGCGTTTAGGAGTTAACCAACACCTCTGATCTGGTCACATTGAAGTCTAACTTCTGACTCAGATCAGTCATTGGCAGGCTTTTACATACTTTTTCCATCCTGTACTGTGAATATTTACATATTGTCTTGAATAAAAAGATGAAAATATTTATTGTTTGTGTGGTTTTAGTTTAAAAATACACTTTTTTATTTTTAAAAAAAAAGTTCACATAGGTTTGATTACGTCTGTATTTCAATTCTAAAGGGTCTTTTGATACTGATCATTCCTGATATATTTCCGTCAAATATAGACAGATCTTCTGTGGGTTTCTTTAGGGTCACATCAACCAATTCCAGCTTCTCTACCACTACCAAGGGCAGCACATCTGGAATCTGGAATCTTCTCCATTTGGTTAGCCCCCCTGCTAACCTCTCTAACAGTGACCAGTCTGCTTCTAAGGAACGTCCAACTCAACATAACTCAGACACAACTTAAATGATTTGGATGAAGTATCTGCTTCCAGCTCTCCCGCCTTCTTCTCAAGGACTAACCGTTTCCAAAGGACGGTGGTAACAAAAGGCTAATACTATGCTTCATTGGTGTGCAGTCTGGAAAGGCAAGGTAGACAGTGTCTACCAAAGGCAGAAATAAATAAATGTAATTTTAATCATTTTAATAACTTTCATTTTAATAATTAGTTTATGTATTTTTCACTTTCTTTTATAATTATTATCTTTAGTATAATCTTTAAGATAATAATTTTCTATAGCCTGTACGACTTATTGATTTGAAACTGATGGCATTTAGTGCTTTTTATAGCTCAATAAAAATGACTCTACAGCACCTCCTCCTGGCCAGGCAGAGAAGCTGAATAACTTACCCTTGCGCTGTACGGTCGAGGCCGTAGGCATCGTCCTGCTCTGCCTTTTGCTACATTGTCTTTTTACATTCCTGCACTATGCCAATGGTCTACATATCGAAAGAGAATTTGTGAATTGGCGCTTTGTTCTCAAAGGTGGTTAACATGCTCATCGGAAGGATGATCCTGCAGGAGGCTAAACCAATGTTCACATCTTGCTTTTCAGGAAAAATGTTAAGATTGTCTGGTTGTCATGACATACAAAGTTAAATAGGCTGAGGACTGCTACTGAATAATTTAGCTAGCTTTGCAAGTGTTTAATGGTATCTTACGATCTTGATTGTGTTAGATTAAGCAGGCACTTACCTGCCTACACCTAAATTATCATTTGTTTGTCCGGCACAATTTGCAACTGTCTGCTTACCTAACCTTAGAGCTCACGGCATGTAAGCATTTAGCGTTAGCTTTAGCATAACATGGCTAAAGCATGATCAGTTTATGATTGGCAGTTTGCTTATAGTTCAATAACTTTTATACTTTGTATTGTTGAACTAATAAGGTCATTCATGACAAGTTATGTCCAAGGGTTGCTCTAGTATGCTAAGTTAACATGCCCTTGGTCTACCTGGGCACCTTTTCGAATTCTCGCCCTAACAACCATTTTGATGGTTTTTGACTGATCTAGACACAAGGAGGGTCCATGAACATAATTATTTGTTCTACTGTATCACATGTTGGTGCTAACTAATACTAGCACAGACAAAGAACTACATATTTAATGTCTCCTTGAGTATGGAAGCCATCTTGTGACTGCCTTGTTCCCACAGCAACAGTATTACTACTACAGTTACTAACTTTAATAAATGTGTTGTTATATTTTTAAAGTAGAAGTTATGTGATTATTGCTAGTGTGTATTGTCTAAACTGCTGGATGGGAAGGTCAGTACAGTCATTCATAGCCTTCATTGTCTGCTCTGTCCACATTGTATCTGTCCAAGAAGAACATGTACAGACACAGACCTTCCAGATTGCTCTCTAAATATATTTATTAGCTCTGGAATTTCTTCTGTACTGCCCCATGGGTAATGTTTTACATTAATAATTTCACTCAATATTATTA
Source organism: Telmatherina bonti (assembly GCF_933228915.1). Lineage (NCBI taxonomy): Eukaryota > Metazoa > Chordata > Actinopteri > Atheriniformes > Telmatherinidae > Telmatherina > Telmatherina bonti. The sequence goes on from NC_136625.1 coordinate 38,701,252, forward strand.
ATTGTCAATCCACACTTTTATCTAATAACTAGCATTCCTATGAAAAAAAGCCAACACCGTACTAAACAACAAACTTCCAAGCAGAAGAATTTTTCTGTACCCTTCCCCAGATTTGAGACAATCCCACCTCGGAGGTCTGCCATGCCTTGTTTGTGCTCTGATGTGCACAGTAAACTGTGGGACCTTATGAGAAACATGTAATGTGAAAAAGGTGAAGTTCTGTCAATTCTTTCTGGATGTTCTGTAGCCTGTTAGTGGTGTGTAAAAACATTGCTGCATAGCTATTTGTATAACGTGGTGCTATTTTTGCACAGATGGTGATTTGAATTTATTATGATCATTTCAAAGAGGTAGAAATTTTATGGACATTATGCTTAGAGGAGAGCAGGCTGCAGTGACAATGCTCTCCTCCTCAGAACGTCTAAAGCCCTGAACACACAGATATAAAAATACACCCCATTCAGAGGCCATGTTGCCTAGCAGCCAGTTAGTGGGTAGGATGGTGTGGCAGTGTGAGATACACAAACATGTAAGAGCAGCTGTGGTGGTAATGAAAGGGGGAAGAGCACAAAATGATAACCGGTTCTGTTACAATCCTGAACTCTGGATCACTATCATGTCCACACTGAGTGACTGGTTTCCAGTTCTGTTTCGGCATCAGGGCAAACTGGTGTGATATTCTGTTGTAATAGAATACAATGTTACATAAAATATTCAGTTAAAAGAGGCTCTTGAACCATCTATCCAGCAAACACACAACCTGATATCCACAGTCAGTGCACTTGCTGGGACTCATGGTGGGAATGAAACTGGTCTAACTGGGTTGAAGGTATGAAGTCAGACGATGCAGGCAGTAAAACTCAGATGACACAAAGACAGCAAAGGAGACAAGTAAATGGGTTGTCATAGAGATCAACAGGTGTGTAAAGTTTCCTTCCTGATGGAGGTTTGACTTCCTGATGGAGGTTCCCTTCCTGATGGAGGTTTGACTTCCTGATGGAGGTTCCCTTCCTGATGGAGGTTTTACTTCCTGATGGAGGTTCCCTTCCTGATGGAGGTTTGACTTCCTGATGGAGGTTGCCTTCCTGATGGAGGTTTGACTTCCTGATGGAGGTTCCCTTCCTGATGGAGGTTTGACTTCCTGATGGAGGTTCCCTTCCTGATGGAGGTTTGACTTCCTGATGGAGGTTTGACTTCCTGATGGAGGTTCCCTTCCTGATGGAGGTTTGACTTCCTGATGGAGGTTTCCTTCCTGATGGAGGTTTGACTTCCTGATGGAGGTTCCCTTCCTGATGGAGGTTTGACTTCCTGATGGAGGTTCCCTTCCTGATGGAGGTTCCCTTCCTGATGGAGGTTTGACTTCCTGATGGAGGTTCCCTTCCTGATGGAGGTTTGACTTCCTGATGGAGGTTCCCTTCCTGATGGAGGTTTGACTTCCTGATGGAGGTTCCCTTCCTGATGGAGGTTTGACTTCCTGATGGAGGTTCCCTTCCTGATGGAGGTTTGACTTCCTGATGGAGGTTCCCTTCCTGATGGAGGCTTTACTTCCTGATGGAGGCTTTACTTCCTGATGGAGGTTTTCCTTCCTGATGTAGATTTTACTTCCTGATGGAGGTTTTCCTTCCTGATGGAGGTTTTACTTCCTGATGGAGGTTTTACTTCCTGATGTAGATTTTACTTCCTGATGGAGGTTTTCCTTCCTGATGTAGACTTTACTTCCTGATGGAGGTTTGACTTCTTGATGGAGGTTTTCCTTCCTGATGTAGATTTTACTTCCTGATGGAGGTTTGACTTCCTGATGGAGGTTTTCCTTCCTGGTGGAGGTTTGACTTCCTGATGGAGGTTTGACTTCCTGATGGAGGTTTTACTTCCTGGTGGAGGTTTGACTTCCTGATGGAGGTTTTACTTCCTGGTGGAGGTTTTACTTCCTGATGGAGGTTCCCTTCCTGATGGAGGTTTTACTTCCTGATGGAGGTTTTCCTTCCTGGTGGAGGTTTTCCTTCCTGATGGAGGTTTTACTTCCTGATGGAGGTTTTCCTTCCTGATGGAGGTTTTCCTTCCTGATGTAGATTTGACTTCCTGATGGAGGTTTTCCTTCCTGATGGAGGTTTTCCTTCCTGATGTAGATTTGACTTCCTGATGGAGGTTTTACTTCCTGATGGAGGTTTTCCTTCCTGATGGAGGTTTTACTTCCTGATGGAGGTTCCCTTCCTGATGGAGGCTTTACTTCCTGATGGAGGTTTTCCTTCCTGATGTAGATTTTCCTTCCTGATGTAATTTTACTTCCTGATGGAGGTTCCCTTCCTGATGGAAGTTTGACTTCCTGATGGAGGTTTGACTTCCTAGTGGAGGTTTTACTTCCTGATGGAGGTTTTACTTCCTGATGGAAGTTTGACTTCCTGATGGAGGTTTTCCTTCCTGATGTAGATTTTACTTCCTGATGGAGGTTTTACTTCCTGATGGAGGTTCCCTTCCTGATGTAGATTTGACTTCCTGATGGAGGTTTTACTTCCTGATGGAGGTTTTACTTCCTGATGTAGATTTTCCTTCCTGATGTAATTTTACTTCCTGATGGAGGTTCCCTTCCTGATGGAAGTTTGACTTCCTGATGGAGGTTTGACTTCCTGGTGGAGGTTTTACTTCCTGATGGAGGTTTTACTTCCTGATGGAAGTTTGACTTCCTGATGGAGGTTTTCCTTCCTGATGGAGGTTTTACTTCCTGATGTAGATTTTACTTCCTGATGGAGGTTTTACTTCCTGATGTAGATTTTCCTTCCTGATGTAGATTTTACTTCCTGATGGAGGTTCCCTTCCTGATGGAAGTTTGACTTCCTGATGGAGGTTTTCCTTCCTGATGGAGGTTTTCCTTCCTGATGGAAGTTTGACTTCCTGATGGAGGTTTTCCTTCCTGATGGAGGTTTTCCTTCCTGATGGAGGTTTTCCTTCCTGATGGAGGTTTTACTTCCTGGTGGAGGTTTTCCTTCCTGATGGAGGTTTTACTTCCTGATGGAGGTTCCCTTCCTGATGGAGGCTTTACTTCCTGATGGAGGTTTTCCTTCCTGATGGAGGTTTTCCTTCCTGATGGAGGTTTTCCTTCCTGATGGAAGTTTGACTTCCTGATGGAGGTTTTCCTTCCTGATGGAGGTTTTCCTTCCTGATGTAGATTTTACTTCCTGATGGAGGTTTTACTTCCTGATGGAGGTTTTCCTTCCTGATGGAGGTTTTCCTTCCTGATGGAGGTTTTACTTCCTGGTGGAGGTTTTCCTTCCTGATGGAGGTTTTACTTCCTGATGGAGGTTTTACTTCCTGATGTAGATTTTCCTTCCTGATGTAATTTTACTTCCTGATGGAGGTTTTACTTCCTGATGTAGATTTTCCTTCCTGATGTAGATTTTACTTCCTGATGGAGGTTCCCTTCCTGATGGAAGTTTGACTTCCTGATGGAGGTTCCCTTCCTGATGGAGGTTTTCCTTCCTGATGGAAGTTTGACTTCCTGATGGAGGTTTTCCTTCCTGATGGAGGTTTTACTTCCTGATGGAGGTTTTCCTTCCTGATGTAGATTTTACTTCCTGATGGAGGTTTTACTTCCTGATGGAGGTTTTCCTTCCTGATGGAGGTTTTACTTCCTGGTGGAGGTTTTACTTCCTGGTGGAGGTTTTACTTCCTGATGGAGGTTTTACTTCCTGGTGGAGGTTTTACTTCCTGGTGGAGGTTTTACTTCCTGATGGAGGTTTTACTTCCTGGTGGAGGTTTTACTTCCTGGTGGAGGTTTTACTTCCTGGTGGAGGTTCCCTTCCAGGACGGATGTGGCTCAGATGATGAACTAAACTATCTGTAAAAGTGACTTGAGATGACTTTGTTGTGAACTGGAGCTGTATAAATAAAGTTGTATTGAGCGTATGGTTGTATGACATCTTCAGAATGAGGTCCGATGGTGATTGTGGAACACAGAGCTCAGGAGAAGCAGGATGCGACACAAGCACACGATGCCGCGAGGAAACGAGAGCAAAACGGAATCTATTGGCGTCACCGCAGGTAGGAAGTACAGAGCAAGGTGAACAGAGGTGCATCATGGGAAGTCTCCAGCTTTAGGGATTGTCTAGGGTTGCCTCAGCCCATCCTACAGGAACGGATGGCAACACGCCAAGCACACAAATAATTTTATACTGGTTCAATCACCATGGCAACTCCCCTCCATCCTCCATCATCCAAACCATTTATAACGGTTTATTGCCATGCAGCTTTGCAAGATTTTCATTGGTGTTTTGACCCATTTTGCTTTGCTTAAACCTAGTCCGCAGGTTTCTCACCAACAAACTGCATGGATTGTTTCATAGAAACGCAGGACACTAAAGGTGAGAGAAGCTGAAGCACCTGAGCTGAACTGGAACCATGAACATTGCAACACTGGTACTGAAACAAGATACCACAGCTGACTCACTGATAACACAGATAACACTGCTAAAAGTTGAAAGATTATTCAGCCTGAGGTTGGGCCGTTCAGCAGTCTGGAGGCGTATGAACCAAATGCAGCCTGACTGTAGGTTTTAGTCCAATGGAGAAAAACAATTACAGTGAGAGCGTGACAGTAAGACAGAGACCTGTAGCCATTAATGTGTAATACTGATGATTAAATGGATATGAGGTCACAGTGCATCAACACCACAGAGACTTCTGTCAGCCTTGCAGATCATATTAATGCCTATTATTCCCATTTCTGCATCACAAAACTTCCATCTGCAGATACAGACTGGATGCTGGTTTCAGGATTAACAGCTTGTCTGCAGCAAACACATCTTCAGCATCATGGAGGACATGATTACCTCTCCAAACAGCTGGAGTTTCCAGCCACACACTCCAAAAACACCCATCCAGCAACATCACGACATCTGTCAGTCAGACACACAGACAGACAGACAGACAGATAGATAGATTCACCTCCACAAAATAAAAACAGGGCAGCAGAGTGACGCTGTCCTTCGTCTCCTTGGCGTTTTTCAGGCGCTCCTTTGCGCGAGACATCTCGAGCGGCCGGTGGTCTCTCCCGTTGCCGGGAGACAGAGAACTGTACTTGATTCCCGACGTAATTTTGGCAAAATTTCCACCGCGTTCCGGTTTCCAGCGCCTCCTCCTCCCGCTCCGAGCTGCTACAGCAGAGCGTCCATCCAGCCGGGGGACCGTGAACGCACCGCGTCTTCTCCTCTAAACCGTCTGACGTGAAACTGGGAGAGATCTCCTCCTGGTGTGGAGATGTCTGCGGTCTTCAGAGGGGAGGGGTCCTCCAGCAACACGCCCCCCCCCCCCCCCCACACACACACACAGACACACACACATACACACACACACACACACACACACACACACACACACACAGACACAGATACACACACACACACACACACACACACACACACACACACAGCTACCTGCTCTCCGTTCTGCCGCAGCAGGTGACCGAGATACACCACAACACTCCTCCTGCTACCATCCTCTTCCTCATCTCCTCCTGCTACCATCCTCTTCCTCATCTCCTCCTGCTACCATCCTCTTCCTCATCTCCTCCTGCTACCATCCTCTTCCTCATCTCCTCCTGCTACCATCCTCTTCCTCATCTCCTCCTGCTACCATCCTCTTCCTCATCTCCTCCTGCTACCATCCTCTTCCTCATCTCCTCCTGCTACCATCCTCTTCCTCATCTCCTCCTGCTACCATCCTCTTCATGTTTTTACATGTTTTAGTTTAGTTCTGTAATGTTTCTCTGAGGTTTGATAAAATGTTCTATAAATAAATAGCTGAAGATAAAAGGTAAAAAGGTCCTCTTCCTTTCCGGGTTATAAAAACGGATTTCTTCCTCTACCTTCTGGGGGTGGACAACATCGACAGCCAGCTGCTCACAGAAAACAACACCGGTTAGAACAACAGCATTCCAGGTTTCTCTCGCTCTTCTATCCAACCAGGACAGAACCAGGACAGAAACAGGACAGAACCAGGACAGAAACAGGACAGAACCAGGACACAACCAGGACAGAACCTGGACAGAACCAGGACACAACCAGGACAGAACCAGGACAGAACCAGGACAGAAACAGGACAGAAACAGGACACAACCAGGACAGAACCAGGACACAACCAGGACAGAAACAGGACAGCACCAGGACACAACCAGGACAGAACCAGGACACAACCAGGACAGAACCAGGACAGAACCAGGACACAACCAGGACAGAACCAGGACAGAAACAGGACAGCACCAGGACAGAACCAGGACAGAACCAGGACACAACCAGGACAGAACCAGGACACAACCAGGACAGAAACAGGACAGAAACAGGACAGCACCAGGACAGAACCAGGACAGAACCAGGACACAACCAGGACAGAACCAGGACAGAACCAGGACACAACCAGGACAGAACCAGGACAGAACCAGGACAGAACCAGGACACAACCAGGACAGAAACAGGACAGAACCAGGACAGAACCAGGACACAACCAGGACAGAACCAGGACAGAACCAGGACAGAAACAGGACAGCACCAGGACAGAACCAGGACAGAACCAGGACACAACCAGGACAGAAACAGGACAGCACCAGGACAGAACCAGGACAGAACCAGGACACAACCAGGACAGAACCAGGACACAACCAGGACAGAACCAGGACAGAACCAGGACAGAACCAGGACAGAAACAGGACAGAACCAGGACAGAACCAGGACACAACCAGGACAGAAACAGGACAGAACCAGGACAGCACCAGGACAGAACCAGGACAGAACCAGGACACAACCAGGACAGAAACAGGACAGCACCAGGACAGAACCAGGACAGAAACAGGACAGAACCAGGACAGAAACAGGACAGAACCAGGACACAACCAGGACAGAACCAGGACAGAACCAGGACACAACCAGGACAGAACCAGGACACAACCAGGACACAACCAGGACAGAAACAGGACAGCACCAGGACAGAACCAGGACAGAACCAGGACACAACCAGGACAGAACCAGGACAGAACCAGGACACAACCAGGACAGAACCAGGACACAACCAGGACACAACCAGGACAGAAACAGGACAGAACCAGGACAGAACCAGGACAGAACCAGGACACAACCAGGACAGAAACAGGACAGCACCAGGACAGAACCAGGACAGAACCAGGACACAACCAGGACAGAACCAGGACACAACCAGGACAGAACCAGGACAGAACCAGGACACAACCAGGACAGAAACAGGACAGAACCAGGACAGAACCAGGACAGAACCAGGACAGAACCAGGACAGAAACAGGACAGAACCAGGACACAACCAGGACAGAACCAGTGCCTCCAGTAAGAGCAGAGTATGAACCAGGGCTGTCCAGACCTGAACCATGGAACCCATTTATCTTGTCAGACCAGTATGATCAACTGTCTCTGTTTTTCAACCCACGATAGAAAACTGGTCCCAGCACCACAAGGACCATTAAGACCTGACCAGATGAAGCCTCTGAGCAGTCTGGACTGCATCCGACTGTTCCTGTGCAGAAACACACCTGGATCTTCCCAATCCAGAATGGATGAGCAGGGAGGACCAGAGTCTGCTGGAAGACAGGACTCCAGATCTGGCTCCCTCCAACCTGCAGAGGAGCAGCCGAACGCCCAGGCCTGTCGGAGGAATCTAACCCATTATTTATTTATTGATTGATTTAATCATATATCATTGCAATACCTAATTTTATGATGTAGCATATTTATTTTGAACGTATTTATTACTTATGTGTTTATTCTCATCGTCCTCATTGTTGTTTTGCAGAATAAAAGGTTTATTTTAGTTATTTTATCTCGTGTTTGATCTTTTTAACTCTATAGCTCCATTATTTTCCTCATAGACATCCTCCATGTTGGGGGCTGACGGGACCGTTGTGACGGGGGTCGGTGTTGTTGGTGGTGGTTCTGCACTGCAGCCATACGGAGCTGGGGTGGGCCCTAGCCAAACCTGGTCCAACCTGGCCCGCCCTGGCCCAGCCTGGCCCAACCTGGCCCAACCTGGCCCACCCTGGCCCAACCTGGCCCAACCTGGTCCAACCTGGCCCAACCTGGCCCAACCTGGCCCAGCCTGGCCCAACCTGGCCCAACCTGGCCCAACCTGGCCCAACCTGGTCCAACCTGGCCCAACCTGGACCAACCTGGCCCACCCTGGCCCAGCCTGGTCCAACCTGG